>NW_028324146.1:6503700-6813400 GCF_054372755.1 Phalangium opilio | reverse complement strand
CGCGTGAACCGATGGTGGAAGCCCTGCCATTGGGAGGCTAGACGTTTCTCGTAACCCTAGCCGCTCGCCGCGTATATCTTGAAACCAAACGATGACGGTGGAAAAGAAGCCAGAATGTACTGACCGGCGTCCATGTGGAATGGACAAAAGACCTGAAGATGGTGGTGCATAGAAGCTGGTGTCAATGTGGAATTGACGAAGAACAGAAGATGGTGGTGCATAGAAGCTGGTGTCAATGTGGAATTGACGAAGAACAGAAGATGGTAGTGTATATAAGCTGGTGTCAATGTGGAATTGACGAAGAACAGAAGATGGTGGTGCATAGAAGCTGGAGTCAAAGTGAAATTGACGAAGAACAGAAGTTGGTGGTGCTTGGAAGCAAGCACGTACAGACTAGTGTCCATGTGGGATGGACAAAGACTAGCAGATTGTGGTCCTTAGAAGCCAGTTAGTAAAGACTGGTGTTGGTAGATGAATGACCAAATTTCCGTGAACCGCGAACGCGTTCCGGAAATCGGGTATTTGTTTGCTCCGATTTGTAAACTGCGAACGCGGTCACGTGGGGTCTGACAGACAGACAGACACACACACACACACACAGACACACAGACAGACAGACACGGCCGGTGTAATACCTCTCCGTGACATACGTCACTCGGAGAGGTAAAAATAGGTCCTAGGAAAAAAGCTACCAATACGTAGGGCCTAAATTCATGCACCTAGATTAAAGTTTACGCAGATTTCATAAGTAATAATTGGATAATATAGTTGAAAACCATACCTGAGTCAAAATGCTCAATAATACGTTGAGAAGTCACATTTTATTCAGTCCCTAGCATAACAGCTGACTCGGTTTGCCGTTTTCCCGCCCAATAAGTAGTGGTAGCTACGGCCCTCTTACGGATAAATTGATAACTTTACTAAAGGCGCGAAATTTGAGTATTTTTTTGGGTCAATGATGTATTTTGAAGTTAATATTATTCGAAAGTAGGTTTTTTATACCACTGTTACGTTTTATATTTAAGTAAAATTGCTTAAAAATGATTCTAATTAACATTGATATGTCGTGTTCACATTTGCAATTTTTACTTGGTTTTTTCCAACTCTATTTTTGAATCGAATTCCGAATCGAACTCAGAGATTATAATATCAATTTTATAGCGAAAAACGTGATCTATCTAATGGTTAAAGTTTTGCTATCGTGGGATTATTGTAACTCTTGCTAAAGCTTATTCCCCGATGGTACTGTATTAAGAAACACCTAAAATTGGCATCAACTTAAGTTGATTAGTCCGAGTTGGTGCGTATAATGGTCCGTATCTTTCATCCACGTATTCCTACAATATTCTAACCATTTTTATCGTAATCCTCGATATTCAATCTACAAATTGAGCCCTTTTAAAAGGAGTTTGAGCCGCTCAAAAATTAGTTACAAAATTTTAAAGAAAAAGTGTTCACATTTAGAATCGTTCCCAATTACCGGTACCAACCCTATATCAGAAACAAATTACTCGCCGACTTTTCCGTGTATTTCCTGATTCTCTTGATATTTTTGGCAAAAAGCTAGTTGTCAATGTTAAGAGCGTATTTAAAGCAAAATACTCCTCAGACAAAAAGTTAGTTAAATACTTAAATTCCACTAGCAGCAAAGTAACCCTTTGTTTCCAGTCAGCTCATTTTGGATTACCATTGTAAATGATGGCATAGAGCATAATTAACCCTAAAGCAGGTCCAGGGATAGATTTAATTTTAGAAGTAGGAATGGAGAACAGAATAATCTGAGCGCGTCAAAGTCCCACGACCCCTTCCACGGGACGGGGTATATGAAAGATAAGGCGGGTCATAGCAACAGAGGAAAAATGGAATTACGTATTTTTCGCCGTCCCCGTCAGCAACGTCATCAAAACGTAGTATAAGTGAGCCAATAAGATAATTTAAACTTTTCGTTACGTGTTGAAGGGCGGGGCTCTATACTAGGCTATGAGTCGGACTGAAGTAAATATAAACCGTTCTCCATTCCTACTTCTAAAATTAAATCTATCCCTGGCCGGTCTATAGGATGTAAATATCATCCAGTCGAGAGGAGGATTTTATAATTAGATGAGATCAGGATGAGTTAGAGAGTTTATTATTGAAAACATTGTAAAACTTCAAAAATTTATAAACTCTTTCTTATTATTTACTCTCTATAGAGAGCTTCGTTAGAACGTCATTTCGGTTACAAATATTATAACGCTCTGGATTTTCTTATAATATTTATAGCCCAGGACTTTTAGGGTTTGACCTAGAACATTTGAACATAAAGATGAAAATTGGTACATGTGTTGTTTTTGACCCAACAAAAAATATACTAAAAGTCCCCTGCTGTAGAGCGCGAGCTTTCGCCGCCATCTTGGAAAATGGCCGCCGGGAATTACAGCTACAATGTATTCCACGTTCTTCTTCAAAAATTATGAAAATTGGTACACATAATGATTGGATCCACATGAACATCATGGAAAAATTTTACAGCTCTGTGTTCAATAGTTTGGTCGCCATATTGGAAAATGGCCGCCGTGAATGCTAGGTACAGTATATTTCACCATGTTGTTGGAAAATTATGAAAATTGATAGGTATTATAATGAGAACTGTGTGAACCTCATACTAAAATATTGAAGCCATTCGTCAGATAGTTTGGCCGCCATAATGGAAAATGGCCGCCATCAATGTCATTTAGATACTGTATATGGTTCAAAAATTATAAAAATTGGTAATAATTATGATGAAGACCGTTTAAACATCATACTTGAATATTGAAGACGTGCTAATGTTAGTTTGGGCGCCATCTTCGAAAATGACTTCTGGAAATGCTAAATATATTTCAAATATTTAAATCTTTTTGAAATTCCTATTTTGAATAGATGATTTTTATTAACGTAATAAACAACAAAAATAGATATCTCGAAGTTGAAATTATCGACGCCATCTTTAAAAATGGCCACACGAAAATTATTGCCCTAAATTCTGAAAGAAAGAAAAGTTATTCAAAGCTGTTATTCTCAACATGTTGATTAGAGAATATTCTTTAATATATGGTTTATATATTCTAGTGTTGTTTAAGATTAGATTTTAGTCAAATCTCTAACATTTCATTCATATTCATCGTCATCCTGAAGATTTTTCATAATAATTGCATGTCAGAACCCTTGATTAGGCGCTACACTTAGCTGGGGGCCTTATCAGTGCCCCTCCCCATCATATTCCAAATTGAACCCGCGGAACCGCCGTCATGGCACACGGGATCGGCTAGTGGGCCCGACAAACGCCACTTGAGCAGGTGACAGAAGCTGGACACCGTCAACGTCGAGCCCAGTCATAAGGTGGTCGGTGACAGGGAAGGATTAAGGCAGCAGAAGACTCGAGGAGACGGGGGAGTTCTCTCCAAGCACAACAGTGCCATACGGCCCAAACAAATTGTGTATGCGCGACCCCTAGAGGGTTGCCAATAGCGGGGGCGAGCCGAGGCAACACCTGGGCGGGGGAAAAGCGGACGGGCAAAACCTTCACGGAATGGGGGCAAGGAACGGTCTGAACCAAGAGCGAACCTAAGGAACTCCCGAACCGTCACACCGAACTCAGGCCCCCTCCGCCACGACAAGTCCTTTGAGTTAAAAAGGTTAAAAGAACACTTCTTTCATTTACGTGCTGTAATTGGGTTTGGTTATGATAAGGCGTGGTTTAAAGTAATGACAGATAATCAACATTTTACTAATTTATTGGGCTTTTTAAATGACCATATTGCATCTAAGGAAGCCATTGCTGCCGAAGAGAGATTTCTTTTCGCTTTTCTTAGGGTGATAATTGACACGTCCAAGCTTCAACTATGTAGATATTAGACTTATAATGGAACCCTTGCCACACATACTGTCAAGTCCTCATTTGATCTCGCTAAGTTTCATCCAACAACAGACGCCGCAAAACTGCATTTTTTCCGAGCGTATCTTCAAGTCCAGCAATAGCTGGGAAACGATTTATTCCTGAACATTGGGGATTGGTTCGCGATCGCGAAAGTCGAAGACCCATTCACACCATTCTCCTTTCGGCATCAGATGAACTTATAACACTCATTATTTGTACCTGCAGTCTGCAGAACATCTTGTATAAAGAACTGTGAATGTAGACGATCTGGATTAGCTTGCTGGGCAAAGTGTGGTCATTGGCAAGGTATTAGCCGTAATATAAAAATCTTCAGGATGTAGAGAAATATGAACAAAATGTTAAAAATGTGTCGTAAATCTAATCCTTAACGACACTAGAATGTTTACACCCCATATAAAATGGTTTTTCCTAACCAAAATCCGAGTAATATGGCATTCCTTTTTTTCAGATTTTAGATAGTAATATTTCAGCGACCATTTTTGAAGATGGGTCAAAAATTTAGACTCGAAGATAGTTAATTTTACGACATTTAATCATCTACTCAATAAAAAAATATTGAAAAAAATTAATATATCGGTAATATATTTGGCATTTCAAACAGTCATTTTCGAAGATGGCGCCCAAACTATCAGTAGCACGTCTTCAATATTCAAGTATGATGTTTAGACGGTCTTCAACATAATTATTACCAATTTTCATAATTTTTGAACCATATACTGTAACTAAATGGCATTGATGGCGGCCATTTTCCAACATGGCGGCCTAACTAACCGACTAATGGCTTCAATATTTTACTATGAGGTTCACACAGTTCTCATTATAATACCTATCAATTTTCATAATTTTCCTACAACATTGTGAAATATACTGTACCTAGCATTCACGGCGGCCATTGTCCAATATGGCGACCAAACTATTGAACACAGAGCTGTAAAATTTTGCCATGAAGTTCATATGGTTCCATTCATAATGCGTACCAATTTTCATAATTTTTGAAGAAGAGTGTAGAATACATTGATGCTGCCATTCCCGGCGGCCATTTTCCAAGATGGCGGCGAAAGCTCGCGCTCTACAGCAGGGGACTTTTAGTATATTTTTTGTGGGGTCAAAAACAACCCATGTACCAATTTTCATCTTTATGTTCAAATGTTCTAGGTCAAGCCCTTTTTTGGCCTATCTGTCCTGGCCTATTAGGAGAGTTTGCTCCTCATCCTCTACAGTAGTTTTGGGTATTTTGGTTAGTCATAGGTTTTTACAGATTTTTCTTTCTATGTATATTTTTCTAGCTAAAATTTCAGTATATCATAAACCAAGACCGAATATTTTAGTGACAATTTTATTTCAAAGTTATATTTTTAAAGGGATGTTAAACTACTATTTTTAATGGTGTTAATAAAGTAAGCTTATAAAATTCATTACAAATTAAACGTATAAAAAAATTAAATAAATTCCTTATTGGAGTTCTAACAGAGGATTTCCACAAACATATTTACTAAATATGCAATTATGGCTAATGATGTCATTAAGATTTAAATTTACAATTTTCACTCGAGTGTGAACCTAATTATGGAACTTCTAGCACTGACTTAATTGTCTTACCTGAATCAGAACTGGGTTTAGGCAAAAAGTACGGTTGTAGTTTACCGATTTAAACTTGAAAATTACTCTTTTAGAATTTGAAATTCGTGGAAACGATCGATTACCAATTCAAATACAAAATGATACTTGATTTAATTCCCAGCTAATTCTCGAATTACACTTCATTTCACACTAGCAAAGTAAGTTAGGGATGTTGAATTTTCTTTTAAAAGTTGAAAGATTATATTGTAAATAAAAAATTTTCTGCTTCGTCAATATCCAAACTATATCATCTTACTTTCGTTTCAAACATTTGTTGATTGATTAGTTTGACCGTCGTCTTCGTGAACGCTTTGACTTGCACGACAAAATACAAATAACCGGCTGTAACATAAAACTACGCAGATAGAATCGAAATTTATTACAAATGGTCAATAAAATTTATTTTATTTTAATGTAAAACGTCATCTTGGATTTTAAAAACGAGTCATTTGACATTTCGAGCTAAATTTAAAGTTAAAACAAGTTGGGAAAACCAAAATATTACCTCTCCGTGTCGAGAAGATTATATAAACTTAAGTATCCAATGAAAACGTCGACCTTTTTGCCCTCATCCTTTCCCGCGCTTTGCGCTTCCTCATTTCATCCTTACTCTCAACATTATCTTCCTCCATTTTACATACAAAAATCAAATACTCACAAAAAGAAGCGGCAAAAACCTGCTGGCCCTATACAACCACTAAATTTGACTTAATGTCCAATTTCCAACAACAATAATATACCGGTAGTTTAATTGACAACCTACTAGCATCGAAATTCTCATTAAGAATGGCTCCCGCGGATAAAAAAGGGCAATTTTCAACTAGGTGGGTGTTATCTCATTAGATTTGAAAAATATCATTTGTCTTTTTTACCAATGCCTAACCGTTTGGATTTTTTAAAGCAATCTTAGCACCAAAAAATATTTTTTGATACAAAATAAATGTTTTATATTCTTATTAAGAATAAAACAAGAGGATAAAAAGGTCTGTCCTCTCGTAATTTTTTAAGCTTTTATCATGATTACTTTATACAACAGTAACAAGGAGTATAAACCCATTAGTGGAAGCAGTATTTTTTTTCCGAAACAATATCGCTTATGTTTATCCTCTCTAGACTTCGCTAAAAACGTATTACTCCTACGTAAAATATTAATAGACAGGCAAGGATTCATACCATTAAAGAAGGAGCGCAATATTATCCATATTTTCATTTCATATACAGAGAAAAGAAATTATTATGTTTCTGAGAGGAGCTTCCCATTTTTGTTGTTGTTTTGAAAAATATATCGCAATGCACGGGCCTTGATAGATATAGGAGGCAATGAATGAAATATATCACAATGCACGCGCCTTGATAGATATAGGAGGCAATGAATGAAATATATCACAATGCACGGGCCTTCATAGATATAGGAGGCAATGAAGGAAATATATCGCATGCACGGGCCTTGGTAGATATAGGAGGCAATGATAATCTCTCTCTTTGCACGAGAGGTTTATCTTTAATATTTAAATAAATATAATTATTTTTAATTATTTTAATCTTCAATAATTAACATTAATAATAGTTAAATCGTTTAAAATAAAGTTATACCTATTATCATCTCAAACTTTGCTAATATTGACGTTTAAAGTGAAGGGTACCCCTCTTGCCCGCTTTATTCAAATTTTGGGGTATATATACGATTCGTTTCCATTATAATAGTAAGGAAAAAGCGCAATTGCGAAAACCTTTGGTGGCGATCCCACCTTAGGGAGGCTAGACGTTTCTCGTAACCCTAGCTGATCGCCGCGTATATCCTAAAACCAAACGATGATAATGGAGTAGAAGCCAATGATACAGATTGGTGTCAATGTGGAATAGACGGAAGACCAGTGGATGGTGGTGTTAGAAGCCAGTGTAAGTGCAGACTGGTGTCAATGTGGGATTGACAAAGAACAGAAGATGGTGGTGATTGGAAGCCAGTATGTACAGACTGCTGTCCAAGTCGAATGGACGAAGACCAGAAGATGGTGGTGATTAGAAGCCAGTATGTACAGACTGGTGTCCGTGTGGGATGGACATAGACCAGAAGATGGTGGTGATTAGAAGCCAGTATGTACAGACTGGTGGCCGTGTGGGATGGACAAAGACCAGAAGATGGTGGTGTGAGAACTCAAGTAGAGGAGCCATTTCCGTGACTGTGAAAGCAGTTCGGAAATGGCGAACACGTTTGCTCCGATACGCAAACTGCGAACGCGGTCACGTGGGTGTAACAACGGACAGACAGACAGACAGACACACAGACAGACAGACAGACACACAGACACGGCCGTTACAGAACCTCTCCTGGACTACGTCACACGGAGAGGTAATTAGACTTCAGTTTTAAACTAGTAAAGTAAGTTTTGGTTTCTGATATCGAATTTCCTTACCAAAGTTCAAACGTTCTATTTTAAAGGAGGCTTGAAACCATTAAGTTAAACCCAAGCTCAATTGCTTATAAACTTACTCCATTAGGAGGATAATTAACTAACTTTGTTCAAAAATCATCCAACCGTAGTATCATTAAATGACATGTAATATGAACCTGCTTCTAATAGAACTCAATCTTGAAAGGGTGAATATTTCCGTACTTAACGGATTCTCTTCTATGTCCAACTCTAGCCAATCTCGATTCGATAAAACTTTTAGAACTATTAAACAGATTTTCCGGGTCTAAGATGTCGTTTAATAACTATAACAGTAATTAATAAATTTCATTGTTGAGTCAAGCTTCCAGATTTCGTCTAATTTTTCCGCGATTCGTTTTGAACCCCAGCAACAGTTTAGTAAGTGCGAGTGAGTAGTATAATAACGCGTTATACCAAAACTCTCCTACGGTACAAGTCGAGAATGATTTGATGCCATAATTGTACTTATTCTCTGAGATCTCTTAAAATATTATCGATTCTAGGTTTGTTAATTTTGTCTTCACCTTACCCTTAAGTTTCTAGCAAATTTATGAACACTTAAGGCTCTTTCAGACTATCCAACTTTTTGACTCAGCTCGATGGGTCAAAAAGTTGTATCAACTTGCCCATTTTTTGAAGGGAAAAGTGAATTAAATATTTCCTATTCACACGACTAAACTTTTACCGCCAAATGGAACTTTTTAAGCTCCACCTACCTTGGCACTTACGAAATAACCCCCGAAAAAGGCTTTTTTCTTGTAATTCAGTTCGATTGGCTGGAGAAATCAACTTAAAAAGTTGAGTCAGCAAAAATTGGATCACTGGTCCAATTTTTCCTTGCCAACTTTTTTGGTGATTCAACACATCCAGCGTCTATTCACACGATCCAACTAGTTGATTCAAGTCGAGTTGACCCATCAAGCTGAGTCGAAAAGTTGGATCGTATCTGAAAGAGCCTTAAGTTGCCTCTTATCAAATTAAAAGCGTTGATTGACCTCGACAGTAGTATCCTGGATTAAAACCGCGCACTTAAAAGTTTACGCGAAAGTTTATTCTAGAGGCTAACTTAAACCAGAAGAAGAATAAGTTCTCATCCTATTTCTACTAAAACCAACAATTAGAGTCTCTTACCGTGAGTTCATAAGATATGTTCAATAAGCTTGTCACTGGTTACTGAGAGAGCTTGTCATGAAGTAACGTTGGAGAAAAGTCATAAATTTCTCTTAAAGCGACGCACGGTGCGGCGCTGTCAAAGGATAGGACAGACTAAATAAAAGATGGACTGCGACCAGCGTGGGAAATAAGGCGGTGACACAGGGCAAATTACCAGTTTAAAAATTGCCTGGACCAGTTTAAAAATTAAATCGGAGGGGGGTCAGGGGTCCACGGGACCACTAAGAAAATTCAAGGGTAACCAGAGTTCAGACACTAACTCTACTATTTTAATTATCCATTTCTTTAGTTTAGCAGACAACGTGCCCTGACGTGTCATGGACCAGTTTATTTATTACAGGACAGGGAGGTCGCTGGCCTAATGTCCAGTTTAAAAAAGTCAGCAACACAGAGTGTAGTCTGCAATTGTCGCTTGTCGTTCTTGAACTAGCTCTTAGTAAGTCTCTAGCATTACGAAGTATTGCTAGCGTCATACTTATGGATCATATCTTATGAACTTATGCTGTTACTAAATCCATCAAGTGAATTAAATGTCCAAACAAAAAATAACATTTATTACATTTCTGTTTGAGTTTAGAGAGTCTAAGCTAATCCTATGTATTTTATTACGACTTAACACACTCTTTTTGTCGCTGTATGATAGTATAAACAATCGCTTATCAATCAGCTACACTTTGCAGCCTTCAGAGGTTTCGCAATGCACACGCTTGCATTTAAGTAGAACCCAAAATGACAATGAATCCATTTAAATTTCTTGGAAATAACCGATATTTTAAATACAAGTAATTCTTTGTCTATTAAAAATCTTAATGTGGTCGTCGATTGGAAAATAATTTTTTATAGGTACGCCGAGGAAACTCCACTAAATGTGACGACAATTACGGTGAGTTTATGGACATCCGGTGGCGTGTCTTGGAGAATGATTTTATTTCGTGGAAAAAAATGTTTAAATATTTCTTGTCAGGAATCGTGGGGGATGGAGCGTGCAAAGTCATCTTACATATTTATAGCTGAATATCTAAAACGGTCCTTCAACATGCGGTATTTTTCATATTACATTGAATTTCATTGAAATTTAAATTGTGTCGAGACTAGAGCGAGAAAGAATTGCGTTGCTAGCGTCTAAGTCCTCGCTAGCTAGTTCGGTCAAATTTGTCCACGAATAATCGACAAATTCTTTGCTTTGTGCGACTCGATTAATTTTGAATTTTTAACCTATAATCGAGAAGCTTTTGTTTATACTTTAAAAAATTTGAGTAATCTAATCGGTTTTCAACTCTTTTCGAATCGTAAACAAGAAACCCTTCATCTCACAAGCAACCAAATGCATGGTCTCTTATATTCTTTGAGATGTTAATTACTCCCTGAAAGGAATTTTATTTTAGATAATTTATGGGCAATTTTAAGCTTACCTTTATATCTCATAGTAACACAATTTTGTCGATGATTTAGACTATGTTACGAAGACCATAAAATTAGCTTTCACGATGTTACCAACCTATACAATGAGCCAAATGCTTTCAACGTAAGTGAACTGAAAGATAAATCAGATCTAATTTAATTTAACTGTACGAGTTTGCCTGTTAATCTATACTCTGGTTTTAGAAATCAAATTTTATCATGATTCCTGGGCCTCTCACGATTTTCGATGGCCGCCAGGAGTATTTCAGTCCTTCTCCGGTGTTCGAAACGGCTAGGATGATTATCGTGTCGGCCTCTCCCAAAAGAGTCGTGTCTACATCCTTGTCCTTCTTAAATATGGACACTCCAGTAAATTTTGCAATCGACTCGCTTCCCAATTGATTGAATTAAATTCTTCGCTTAATTAGGTGGTGATTTTAATGGTGTTTACCTTGATGCTTCTGTCACTTTTGCTCGTCATTCACTCCGTCGTAACAAACAAATACCAATCGTTGCCCACTAAGAAAGTTGTCAAGAAGCTGGCCCAAGAATCCCTGGAAAATGTCTGGGAGAACGCCTCGCTCTTGTGCGCCGAACGTAAGCAATCCAGCGCTCGTTTACATTTGATAAAGAAATTTCCCATTACTTCGGATTTCCACAATCCAATTAGCGAAGGATACCATCCCATTACGAAAGATGGCTAGCGCTTTAAACTGACATAAATACATTCCCTACAGCTATTCCCTCCATTTTGCCGCACGTTACTCGTCGTCTGCTCGCTTCGTCGTGGCTGATCGGAGTGACTTTCATTCTGTTTTTCTTGGGTTGTTTCTTGCGCACGGAGTTCACGACGGAAAGCTACAATTGCATCGACACTCTCTCGGACTTGATCAAATCGGGAATTCCACCTGTCATGTTCGAGGAATCTGGAACCCTCGAATATCTGAAAGTATTGGTAAATAGACGTTTCCGTGTTAAATTATTCTCCTTTTGGAAGTCATTGTTGCGTATTTATATAGGCAACGCGGGATCCAGTTGTTAAAGAATGGCTTGACGCGCTGGATAAGGAGAATATTTACACCAAGCCTGAGGAATATTTTGCGCTTGAAGCGTACATTCCTCTTCTTTCTGGAGAAAAAGCTCTGATCACGAGAGACACTTTTCTGATTTGGTTCTTGGGACAATTCTTGACTTTCGATTACGAGAATAAAGAATTCATTCTGAGCCACGGAGGACTTTACTTTTCGCAACAAGAACTGGCCTTCGAATACTTGCACCTCATGTTCAACGCCACTTGGATGAAAAACAACCCCATCATTCACGAGCTCGTCCAACTGATGTCGGTATGAATTTTATCGTAAAATAATTAAGGGGCTTGAGGAATGTTTTATTGCAGCGTGGAACCGTTATTCGAAACGCAAGCGTTGGACTATCTGGATCTTGAGATGCGTCATTTATATGGGCATGTCACTTGGAAGAGACCGATGAAAAGCGCGGCTGATTTGGACCTGAGCAGCGTCAACGTTCCCTTCTACTTACTTTTCACGCTGTTGTCGGGAACAGTAGCCGTGCTCATTACCGAAATTATCTTCAACCACTTTGTTTAGATATTTAATCCGTCACGAGACGAATTCGATTATGTTGAAACGCAAAAAATAATTTTCCACTTCAATATTGAACACCAGCAAAGTAACAACTCCATTCTACGTCACTTTCAATTTTACCTTTAACTAGGTGGTAGTTACGCAGTAAAAGATCATTAAGGTTTAAAAAATAATTGCAATCAAGTCTAGAATTAACTAGCAGTCCAATTCAGATTAAATGTCTTATATTAATTGACACTGGAATATACAGTCCATCAATAGTGAAGGAGTGTGTTTATTGGGCCCAACTGACTGAAAGTATCAGAGAACATGGGTTGAACAACATTTGGTTATACCCTTCTGTTGAGTAAAGGCAGGAGCAGATGACATGGGAGTCTCGGACGCTAGCTTTCATAATGTAGAGGGCAATGGGATCCGCGAACGTCACGATTATTAACAAAAATCTTTACGCCAGTGCCACCTCTCGTTGGAAATTTGAGCTTTATTTTCCAACCAATAGCGTGGCTGCAAAGTCTCGAAAGGAGATCTGGGAAATCGCGTCTGGAGCCTCTCTTTAAAACTACGTGTCGTCTTTTTATAATTAGCCTAGGCTTAACGAGTATTAGAGTTAAAAAATGGATTTCAACGGCGTTTTAGTCTTTTTTGGGACTAAAATTGATAATGAAAAGCCCAGCTATTAGTGTTCGTACGGGGACCCCGACCCCGACCCCGAAAACCGGGGATCCCCGAATTTTTCCCCCGACCCCGACCCCGGTACCTAACATGTAAAATGTAGTCGGGGTTTTTTTCGGGGTTAGATTTTGGTTAGGTTATTTTTAGCAAATTATTTTTTGTCCTGCGCCAAAAACAATCATCTCATTCGTCTCAAATAAGTGCTCCGCTTCTCCTTTATGGAAAAAAAGGGCAAAGGGGTAACTAACAACAAACAAAATACAGTAAAAACAGTCACCAAAATTCCAAAGTTCACCATCCTCCCTCGAATTTGTATATTAATAAAGCTTCTTTCCAAACACCCAGAAATTTAACGATTTTTTTATCATTTTTCCAAAATTTTTCAGCATGCGATGTCTTACCCTGACCCCGACCCCGACTTGTTTTTTTCGGGGATAACCTGCCCCCGACCCCGATTAAATTTTTACCCCGTACGAACACTACCAGCTATTATAAAAAAACTAAAATATGTTTCAGTGCCAAATTTTTCTAAATTTCTTCTTGAATTAATTGTTAGCTACGAGAGGTTGGGAAACGAAATCACTCACCCAAAATGTAAGAGATAGTCAGTGATTTCGTTTTCCAACCTCTTGTAGCAGTTAATTAATTCAAAAGAAATACGGAATATAGAGGCCCTAAAACACATGTATAGCATTGTGCTTCGGCATCTTTTATAACCATGCTTTTATCTTTCGAAAACCCGAATCCAATCACTCCAGTGGTCACAAATTGTTAATTAAGCCTTGGCTTACCTGGCTTTTGATATGTTTCTCTGCTAGTTTGGACGTACTTTGACTATTTTGTAGGTTTAAAGTCACAAAATGTAGTGTTATCTTTTATCTTAACACCAATGGTTACATATGTTTGAATAAAGTAATTATATTGTGTATATTTATGTCGCGAACGGATAAGACGAACCTCAGAAGCTATCGCTAGTCCGTTATTACAAAAAAAAATTCCCAGCAGCCTTTGGTGCTATTCTGTATGGCAAACGATACCACTACATTTTCGGCCGAGCTGTGACGTACGCGGCTCCCATTGCCCTCTACATTGTGGAAGCTAGCGTCGAAGACCCCTTTGTCATCTGCTCCTGGTAAAGGTACAAAACGGTTTTAGATAGTTCTAACACAAGCTGGCGCTGCTGGGCACTCGGTTTAAAGTCGTACATTGTTGGATATTTTCTTGTTTTAGGGGCCAATGTTTGGGGGCTGTACACTCCATGTTATTTTATACTTTCCACTCAGTTGGGCCCAATAAACATGCTCATTAACATAGCACCCTGTATATATCATTTTTAAATGTAATCTTTATCGATAATTTAAAAACATCTCCTCGAATTAGAAAAATATTTTCAAGTGCACGCCTACTTCTTAAGAGTAACGTAACTGCGAATTTTCAGCCCTGAGTTAAGTCAGGGCATCTATAGATTGAGCTGTACAACTAGTACCAGAGGTGGATTAGGGGAAGTTATGAACGAGCCATAGGGCTCACTGTGGGGGCATTTTATTTACGAGAGAGAGGAAGAGGAATGGCTGGGTGGGTTAAAATTCCTCCCCTCTATCAACGGAGTAAGATTAAGGTCTCTACCTGGTGGATGTTAAGAGAAGTAACACGGGAAATTGAGAAAATGGCCTCCGAAGTTAAGCTTGAAAACTCTTCGCGACCTATTATGAGTATTAAAAGCTCTAAAAGTTATGAAGAAGTATCAACTCAATGTAATTTTTATTTAATGGTCAAACAAAATATGAGAATTAAGTCTGTAGGTTCATAGGCGTAGAGTTTCGAAAATGTTTGGTGGGGCCCGGCCCAACCGGCCTGGACCAATACATAGATAGCATCATGCATGATGCATGCATCTGATGTAAATAAATTCCTAACGAAAATTAAGTTCTAAATTTATATATACTACAATATATAGTATATTTATTAAGTATATCCATGTACTATGTTTTCCTCTAAAGATAATCTAGGCCGTTTTAAAATAAATTTATTCGTATTTGCGCATTACAATGCGAATGTAAAAATCCTTACTAAAATTTCGAGACCACTTTCAAAACTCGGGTAAATCACCAACTTAGAAAACCATGAGAGCGACTTAACCCATAAGACTAATTTATACTTGTGCCTCGAAAAACATTTTGAAAATTGTTTATCAACTCTATGGAGTTTTACCAGCGCCGCGCCTTACCAGGGATACTAGATGTTTAAAGAGGGATTATCAACCCGAGCCTTTCACATACGTTCAGACGAGACTGCGGCAGAGGGTTTTTTTAACAGGGATCTATAATGCGCGCCGTCTTGTTTTTCCCTATCAAGGACAAATTGAATTCCTATTCCGAGTATTTCCCCCATTTATTGCGTTCCACCGGACCTAAGCCGTTCCACAGCGCGCCTATTTCTCTCAGATTTCGCATCCTCCCGCCATCATCCTTGAATCGGCTTTGATTTGCACTAAAATCTAAAAGTCCGGTAGATTGTAATGCGCATGACACGCCGATAACTCTGTTGCAATTTCCGTCTCCCTTCGAATTCCTCCCTGGCCTTACATTCGTCGCACTATTCCAAAAGCGGATTATGCTTCACACATAAAGTACGTAAGTCCCAATTTTCCATAGCTTTGGCCATATATTTCATGACATTCCCGAAGTAAAAACTAAACAGACGAACAAAAAAGCTTTTAACCAATCATAAGTCCCCTAACCGTAGATAGCATCTTTAATGCCAGACCAATCGGCGACGGCTATTACTATTTTCTTGCATGGGACCTCGACTCGACCTCGCCGGCGACATAACCGGGAAGCTTGAAAGGCAAATTTGCGGTATCGTTCGTTAGTCGTTATATTATATTCAACGTTTTAAAGCTCAAGTTTCGAAAATTTTCCAGTCATTTAATAAGTCTTCAACTAAATATTATAAGAATTTTTATAATTTCAACAGAAAAATAGCTCTGCGAATAATAGTAGACTCGAAAACTAACTAAGCCTCGGCTAGGTATCGGCGGTATCCCGATTCCCGAGCCTCCAGCGGCTGGGCTCGACGTAGCCGCGAGAACAGAAAAAAATCCTCGTAAAAAACAGATACACGGCGTCTTAAATAGTCTAAGCAAAAGCTACCCAGATTGATAAGATCTTCGTGCCTTACTCCCAAATAATCTTTGGTATTGTGTATAGTTTTAACTAAAGAATATTCAGTTTTTATAGTTGTTCCCTAATTTATGTACCTGGTAAATCGGTTCTTAAAGCGGAAGGATCGCAAGGATCCGAAGGAGCCGCCCTACCGAATTATATTCCTCCGCATAAGGGGGTTTTTTCCCAGGAGCTTGGAGAATATCGTGTAGCTCCTCCAGGCACAATGGCACATGTTACGTACTTCATGTCTAAAGCCTAATCGGCTTCAGACTATACTAGACAAGAGCATGCTAAAAACGGGTTATTTTCAGAAGACCAGTTGCACTTTTCAATCCCATCCCTCATTCCTTCCATTATTTGTGTCAACGGTCAACGAAATTGTTGTAGTATCTAAATTTATTTGACGTGAAAACCATGAAAACCAGCCAATCTGGTTAGGATGGGCTGCCAGTCGCTGCTGCCTTGACCGGTCAATTCACTTTTTCAACGAAATGGAAAAAAAATCTCTTAGAAACGACACTTTTTAGCCACATCGTATGATATACATCTACGATGTGGACATTAGTATGACCTGCCCTGTTGGCGGTGGCATTGTAGGAGTATCTCTGTACTGCCTTCTTTGTTCTGCCTTTGGTAGTATAAAATTTTTCTTTCCTAATTGAACGGAGAGTCAATGGAGCTGATGGGATAGGATTGTGGCGAGGTGATATATTTCGTTCATCATTGAAGTAAGAGTTAATATGAGATGATTAAGCATTGCATTAAATTTAACTAGTAAGGTTAAGCATTGTTTGGTTCACATTTGCTCTATGTTTCAAGCGAGAGAGAGGATTATGATATAGCCTTAAAATGGAAGATTAAATCTCCGTTTAAAACTCCTATCACCCGTCGACAAGTATTTCACGCTTTCAATCCCACTCCCCTATTTCAACATTCAAAGAAATCGTGGGGAATTTTAAAAGCAAAAGCTTCTCGGAACCGGGTTATTACAATTATAACATAAGTAAATTTCAAGTTTTCTGTTTATCTCGCACTATTACAAATATAACAGAAGTAAATTTCAAATTCTCTGTTTATGTCGCACTATTTCAATTATAACAAAAGTGAATTTATTGAAGTAAGAATAATTAAGTAGATACCGATGTGGCTACTATTATGGCCAGCCCTTGGGTCGTCTTGTTTACATTTTACAGATCAAAATAAAACTATTCTGTTCGGAAAACACTGCTCTGTAGTGGTTTTAATGGTTTTTTACAGTCATTTAAACGCAAAAATTATTTTTATGAGGTCACTATCTTCATGATTTCGGTATTATGGATGACAAATTTTTGGTGGGGCCCGTGGCCACTTCTAAAATTTTTGGGGGGGCTCGGGCCCCACGGGCCTATAGAACTCTACGCCTATGGCGGCGTTGAGTGAGAGTGAAAGCGTAGGCTCAAATATGCTCTTGATAAGGAGGGCAATTTCGTTGCTGTCACTTTGGTGGGAGAACCACTCAACTGAATTATATATTACACATCTACTGAAGGGAAAATTTCAGACTCTCTAATCGTTATTCGACGCAATGTGGACAACACCGTCTCGCGCACGGTGTTTCATCATTTATATTACTCTAAGCTACCTAAAGGTCAGTTGAGAAGAACGTTTTTGAAAAATTTACATCAATTATGGTGACCAGAAATGTAGTAACGTTTATACTAGAGATGTGCGAGCCTTCAAGTCGAGTCTCGAGTATCGAAAATTTTTCTTATCGAATATAGAGTAAATTGAAAATTTGTTTCGAGTATTTTTGGTGTAAAAGGAAATTTGTTTCGCGTGCTCGAATCGAGTAGTTGTTAAGCTTGTTGGGAATTGTTTTCAAGTATTTCCACATTTTCTGTTAATTTATGGCTCGTATTATAGCAGGGATAGATGGACTTTTTTAAGACGGAATGGGTAACAGGGTTATTCGGGTGCGCGTCCAAGTCCACGACCCCCTTACCCGTGACGGAGGGATATAAAAGAAGAGGCGGGTCTTATTTTCGTTATGGCGTTGTATGTATTTCCGGGTCAAATAATCGACGTCTGCCCCTTCGTCTGCCAAGTTGAAATGGGCTCGGATTGTAATTTTTGAAATAACATTGTTTAAAAATGGAAGTTACGCAAGACATAGGGCTTGCAAGTGAAAAAAACTGGGAAGATCCAAGAAAATTAAAAGTGAGTTAGAATTGAGTAAAAGTCTTCATAGATATTACAGCACGAACAGGTTTTAACCAAACACTAAGCTCACAAAACTCCTGCCCATTCACTAAGCCTTGGTTAACTTCATCAAATTCGTTTACAAAATCATGAGGATAGTAGACATGCTTGGCTTAAGAAAGAATTAGCGAACACTTTTCACCCTTACAGATGTACTCCAAATCCAAAACACCGGCACCAAATTCACTAACTACCTTCTTAATTGCTATTAAAAACAATTCCCAAATAATTACCGGACCCTCGCATTTAGACGGCTCCATTTTGAGCCCCTGTGAAGACGCTTATCTGGACAACCATAGCCCACTCGATCCGCGCTCCCGCTATAGCGCGAGCAGCTTGCGTCGTTACGCGCGTGATCGAGTGGGCTATGGTACAACGCAAGAGGGGTCGTAGTCATAGCGACAAAGGTAAACAGGAATTACGTATTTTTGGCCCTCCTTTTCAGCAACGTCACCAATACGTAGTTTTAGTGAGCCAATAAGATAATTTAATTTTTAGGTTACGTGTTGAAGGAAGGGACTACACTGTTAAAAAAAATGGAACTGTTTGACACCTAATGCATCCACAGCAGCACCCCTATTGGTGTTTAAAAGGGTATCGTTCCTTTCAACCGAATTCCCAATGGACCGAAATCCCATTCGACAGAATATCCCGCAATGATTTTAGATTTCCAGCCCAATGGCTATATTCCCGATGGACCGAAATCCCAATCGTCCGAATATACCCCTAAAAAATACATGAATATAACTTGAAACACTGTAGCCATCAGCGATTCGGTGGTGTAGTGGATACGATGTTGGACTACGAAGCGATAGGTTGTTGGTTCGAATCTCCGAAAGGTATGTTGATAATATTAAAAGTAAATGTTTCGTGATACTAATTAAAACGCTCACTTTCATTCCTTTCAAGGCAAGAGATATATAGAATTAATAAACAAATTGTGCTTAAAATGACGTACAGTCTTAATGATAGTTCCATCAATGTCTTTAAATTTTAAATTAAAATTTTAATATTTTGGTTTCGGGTGGGTTAGGTTAGGTTAGGTTAGGTTAGGTTAGCATAGGTTAGGTTAGGTTAGGTTAGGTTAGCCTAGGTTAGGTTAGCTTAGGTTAGTTTTGGTTTGGTTTGGTTTGGTTCCAATAATTCGTTGACACCTTTTCCAAAATATTCTCCCTTTAAATAGCTACCACCTTTTCCAAAATATTCTCCTATTAATTAGCTGCCACCTTTTTCAAAATATTCTCCTATTAATTAGCGGCAACCTTTTCCAAAACATTCTCCTACTAATTAGCTACCACATTTTCCAAAATATTCTCCTTTTAACTAGCTACCACCTTTTCCAAAATATTCTCCTTTTAATTAGCTACAACCTTTTCCAAAACATTCTCCTATTAATTAGCTGCAACCTTTTCCAAAACATTCTCCTACTAATTAGCTGCCACATTTTCCAAAATATTCTCCTTTTAATTAGCTACCACCTTTTCTAAAATATTCTCCTATTAATTAGCTGCCACCTTTTCCAAAAGATTTTCATATTAATTAGCTGCCACCTTTTCCAAAATATTCTGCTATTAATTAGCTGCCACCTTTTCCAAAATATTTCTATTATTGCTAATAAATTATTCGTGTTAAGAGGCGGGCTTTTAATACTCATAAAAATAATCTTTTTACCTCCAAACAAGGTTGGGTTGGGTTACGTTAGGTTAGGTTACGTTTGGTTAGGTTAGGTTAGGTTAGGCTAGGGTAGGTGAGGTTCGCCGTAATTAAAACGTAGTTAAAATAAGTGCAGTAATACATTTTCAACTCACATTTATTTTAACAATAATAAGTTGTGAAATTAAAAATATATTTAATGCAAAACCACGCAGTATGTCTTCTTCCAGTTCAATAGAATTTCGGTCCAATGGGACTGTAATAAAATCGCACCTTTGGCTACGTTCGGTCGAATGGGACCCCAAAAAAAACCCCTTCTGTCGAATGGGAATTCGGTTCAATGGGACCAAAGCTTTAAAAGCACCATTCGAGAGGATGTCAATACGCACCTTTGAAAACGGTGCTAAATAATACCTTCTCTGAAGGTGCTTTTTATATCCTGTGAGGTGTTTTAATCACTTTGAATAGCGGTGTATATTAATACCAGAAAAAGTGTTAATAAACCCTTTAAAAAAAGGTCTTTTTGAGACTAATTTGGTGTTTTTAATTTTCATTGACGTTGGTGCTTTTTAATTCTTGTTAGGTTTAAACCATCACCCTTAATAGAGTATTATAATTATACCAGAAAGGTGTCTATCAACTCTGTAAATGGTGTTTTTTGAAATTTTTTTTTAAAAACACATGAGTTACCATAGATTAGTCTTTCAAAATAGCTGCTCAAAATCTGCTGCTCAAATCCAGTGGATTAAGGGTAAACGTTTTTTCTGCTGTAAGCCTTATTCAACCGTGTAAGAATTGATATGCGTGTGAAACGGTTACGTTTAACCTTTACTGTATATCCTCAATAGTTCTATTTAAGGACCTGATTTACATCATTTAAATGTGTATTTAATTTTCGGCTCACTGTGAACTGTCAAGACCTCCTCAAAGACACACGAATTCAAGGAACCAATCCGAACAACGCTTGCCAAAATATTTTGAAGTAAAATTTAGTGAAACTAGGAAAGTTAAATTTCATGTTTACACTGTATATTAATGTAGAAAAGCTGAATTAAAAAGTAAACACCAAATTTGATATATTAATATAAAAGATCTTCTTGGAATATTGAAATGAAACAGAGCTTTATAGCTACAAAACAACATAAAGAATCGTAATGCCGAAACATACTTAACAAATTTTCATTTAATATTCTACAATAAGAAAATGTTATGGTTTTGTAAGAGATAATTTTATCCTACTCGCTTTATATTAACTTTGATATGCGTGCAGTATTTCGACTCAGATGCAATCTTCATTACTCGTTCTATATAAACTTTCACTTGTGTTGTTCCGAAGAAAGAAAATTATCTTAAATATTTAAATAAATATAAATGATATTATTTTTTTAATCGTCAGTATTTTACCTTAATTCTAGTTAAGTGGTTTTAAGAACCGTTATTCTTAAAATGATTTTAAACATATCTATTATTGACGTTTGACTTCTAGCGTAAACTGTTTTCACAATTTGTGGAAAGTAAGGGTAAATAAGGCAATTGACTCAGAATTGGTAGGAATAACCGCTATTGCGTGAACCTTTGGTCTAAGCCCTGAAATTGGGAGGTTAGTCGTTTCTCGTAACTTAACCCGATCGCGCGTACATCTTAATCCCAACGATGATAATGGAGTAGAAGCCAACGTTTCAGATTGCCGTGTATGTGGTATACACAGAAGACTATATGACGGTGTTGTCAGAAGACAATAAGTACAGATTTGCGTGTATGTGGTATATACCATTAGAAATAGTGCGGCGATAGCGTAATGAAGTAGAATTTTTACCTCTCCGAGTGACGATGACGTCACGGAGAGGTTTTGTACTGGACGTTTCTGTGTGTCTGTCTGTCACCGCGTTCGCAGTTGGCAAATCGAAGCAAACGTGTTCGTAATTTCCGGAACGCGTTCGCAGTATACAAAAATTCAGAAAATGTTACTTCGTTGCTACATCCATCTTATTTAACGTCAATCACTAACTATCCGTTACACCTTCATCTGCTGTCTAACAACCAGTTGTTTCACCCATGCTAACCGGTATTTAATGGTTTCGAACAACAACACCATGCACTAGTCTTTCGTACACCACATACGCCACACGTGAGACATGAAAAACGTCTAGCCTCCTAATGGCAGAGCTTCCACCAAAGGTTGACGCAATTGCGCATTTCTTATCTCTTAATGTGAATCAATCACCTTATATACCCAAAATTTACAAAAGTTCTGATATAGGTGTTTCCTAGAGGTATAACTTGATAGATAGCTATGTTTAAAATTATTTTAGGAATTAAATTTCTTAAACCGACCTAATGATAATTAACGTAAAATACTGACAGTTAAAATAATTCATAGCACTTATATTTATTTAATTATTTAAGATAAACTTCTTTCTATGTAATGACACAAGTGAGAGTTTATATAGAACGAGTAATGAAGATTGCATCTGAATCGAGACACAACACGCATATCAAAGTTAATATAAAGCGAGTAGGATGATAAGATCTCTTGCAAAACGAGAACATTTTCTTTTTGCAGAATATTAAATGGAAATTTTTTAAATATTTTTCGGCATTACGATTCTTTTAGTAGTTGTGTAGCTATAAAGCTTTGCTTCATCTTAGACACACAGATACGTCCAGTGTAATACCTCTCCGTGACGTCATCGTCACTCGGAGAGATAAAAACCTGTGTCAAGGGGAAATTCAAGTGATAATTTTATGAATTACTCTTAATTCCAAGACATTCCAGCATATTGAATTCTTCGAGAATTATTTTCCAATGATTAAAAAATCAAAATAAGTATAAATTCCTTCAAATATTAGAATAAGCTAGTCCTAAGAAATGTAAAATAATTTAGATTTTTAAAATCTTTGGGTTATTTTTAGGATGCTTCACTGTGCAGGTAGAATTAGTAGATTATTTCCCTCTAAGCTCATATCAATAACCTTTCACTTAAAAAAAACACCATATCAGCTAAAATGTGTAAAGTCAAGCCCAAAGGTGTTTATTCGCACCATTCGAACAGATTTTTATTAAAAACACTATTTCCGTTTAAAAACCATTTAATAAGGGTCAATTAACACCTAAAGGTGTGTCTACGTACCAGTGAATCACAATTTCTTTAAAAAATACCTTAAAAGAGTCAACTAGCACCTTTTTACGGAGAAAACACCATCTCAGTTAAAAAACACTCCAAAAAGAGTGTATAAACACCTCAAGGTATTTCCGAACACCCATGAAACACCTTTTTTTCTAACAGTGTATATACTCGTCTATGAGTCGGACTGAAGTAAAGGCCAAACATTGTTTATTCCGTCTTAAAAAAAGTCTATCTATCCCTGATTATAGACATTTAGAGTAATCTTGCTCATCAACTACTTCAAACAATTCTCAAAGGGTTTTAGTTTTGTTCCTTTTAATTTGACAATCAAATTACGTTATCCTCTATGACTTTAAACTTTCGGTCTATAATCGGTTTACCTTAGCAAAAGTAATTAGCAGGAGATCTTGATGAGCCCCTTTTCATATCAGTTATGTCTAGGATGAATTAACTTGCTTCATAATTATAACGGAACTCTCCTCTATATTTGTTTAAGTTTGTCCGTTAGCGTAATTACGTCGATGGTATTTAACGCAATTCAATTTACACTCGGGAGAAACGTCGTCAATCACGCGCTATTATGGTTCTATTAAGTTCCTGAAAAGACTACCTTGAATAAATGCTCCTCAATGATATTGATTCGCCCAAGTATACACTTGCCACCATCCAAGTTCCGGGCCATTTCCAAACATACGTCTTTGACGTACATCAACATCCATAAGTGACAGCTTGCGTTCGCCAACACCCTCTCTACCCCAACCCCATCCTCTCTCCTTGTCTATATTTCCCCATTCTGTAACTAAATATTGATGTTGGAACCATTTATTCACTGTGTCACCACACTAATTATATGTCCCCAAAAATTACTACTTAAATTTCAGTTCAAAGGGTAAGCTAGCATTCCCAACGTTAATTTCAAAGTTGGAAACTTTTTAGTCTGATCGAACAACAGCGTCCCTTCAATCGCTCATATTCTCACTTTGAGCGGCTTGCGATAATTTATGTTTAGTTTAGATAAACGTTAGCAATCAAGCTGACTATTTAAGAATATCGTTGCGGATTAAAAAGAGAAAATAGTAATTACACGACAACCAAGTTGTGAGCAAACTTTTTATAGCCTTTGATTAACTGTTATCACCTCTACGATGATGTAGCGAAGAAGTATTACACTGGACGTGTCCGTGTTTGTGCCTGTCTGTCTGTCTCCGCGTTCGCAGTAGGAAAATTGGAGCAAACGTGTTCGCAGAAAGCAATATTAGCTTCTGCTCCATTATCATCGTTAACGTTAAGATTTACCAAGTGATCAGCTACGATTACGAGAAACGTCTAGCCTCCCAATAGCGCTATATCTTATCCCGGAACCTCCTAAATGAACTGGGCCCATGCGTGTCGCGAAGCGAGAATATTTTTTTAACCAATTTAGTTCGCCGTGGTTTTACGCTTGGGCGCTTATATTACCGTAAAATAAACAAAGTTCAACCCCGTGACCCTGTCGACTGCTTAAGTATTTGGGCTAAGGTCGCGGATTGTATCGTTTTAATTACCCTTACTGAATTATTTTAATTGAAATAATTTAACATCTAATTTTATTTAAAGAATCATAGTTGTTTGCCTGGTTCCAAACTGTTTACAATACAGTATTAACAAGAAAGGGAAGGAATTGAACAATGGCTCAAATTCTGAAATGAAATGCGATAGCATAAGCGGAGTGTAAAAATAAATCTGATTTTTAAACTTCAAGAAGTTTCGTTTTATAAAAAATCACAATTCAAAAATAAAATAATTATTTTGTTGTTATCCATATAATCTAACCAAAAGATTCAATAAAAAGTGAAAAGCCCCAAAAACATTTACGTTAATTTTAGGATGAAACTATTCTCTATCATAAAACTTTTATGACTGACCCCTAAAATATCAACGATATTTTAAGGAAGACCCCTGTCCCAACCGAATAAAAGCGCCATCTCGTACACATATATGGTGAAAAAATTTTCCTTAACAAACTGGATTTTCCCCACATAAAATTTGACATGCATGGGCCGAGTTCATTTCAGAGGCTCCGCTTATCCATTAAAGGGAGAAGACCAACATTTATACCCTAACTTTCCAAAAATTGTTAAAGAGGCATACGCTAACAATAGCTATGTTGAAAATGATTTTAGGAACAAAATTTTGTTAACACGATTTAAATATAATTAAGCTAAATTAATGACGATTAAAATAATATCAATTTTATATACTTAATTATTTAAGAAAAACCTCTTAATTGCGTCTCAACTCGAAGAGGTTTAATTTCATAAAATTAATTTCATTTAATTTTCATAAAAAATTATAAATATTATTACATAGTGCTTTTGATTCGAAACTATTAATATCTTAAACTATCTTTAAAATGAAATTATTTTAGCATTCCAAATTGAAAATCTTAGTGATGAGCTTTATTAAGTGGGTTTATTGATGTTTTTTTATAGTGGGTAAAACCCAATAAAACCCGTTGGTTTTTTGAGCTGGGTAATCTTTTATTTTTAATTCGAACTCTGGTTTCATTACTCCTTCAACACGCATTCACCTTTAAATGGTGCTCAATTTGAAATTCAATTCGAATGGCCTTGATATACCTGAATACATATTCTTAATATTTACACACGCGAGATTAGTTTTTAACAGTGAATTTGAAATCAAATGAATGACCTTGAAATTAGGAGTCTTAACGCCACCCTTTTTAAGTATCTATAGTAGGTTTTGTATCGACCCGGTTTTCTCATATCCTATCGGGTTTAAAAGATCCATGATTTAAATGACAAATTTTGTCCATTCTTGATAATTCATTACAGTTCAGATTGGATCAATGAACTTTTGAATGACATTATTAAGCGATTTTTCAGTAAGAAACCAAACAATTTATTAAACAAGCTACAAGTAAAATAAAGTCAATGCCAGGCATTTTGAACTAGTTTGTTAATTTAAAATTTAGTACCAGCAAAGAGGGTATAAAGAGGGGGAGTAGAAGGCTTTGAAAGTTATCCTCAAAGCTACCGATGTGCTCTGCCCTCTAATGAAATACGGTGAACAGGATATTAGGTGAAAATATAACAAATAAAAAAGAAAAGCGAGAACTGAAAAAATATATTGCCAAAGCTGCTAGCTTCAACTCCCTCTGTTTATACCCTCTTTGGTACCAGCGTTAACTAATAAATTTTTCAGTTTTTAGCAATTATTTTTTATTCTAGGAGAGCGGTCGCTCTCTTAGATAAGACTTGATACTCCCTCTAATGCTAAAGGAGGGTTCTTTGATTGGCCTTAACTTTTTTCGTATTGTGTTAGTAGTCTCGTGGACCCCCCTCCGATTTAATTTTTGAACTGGACCAGGCAATTTTTAAACTGGTCATTTGCTCTGTGTCACCGCCTTATTTCCCACGCTGGCGCGAGTTGCTTTGCGTTGTCAAGTGCGTGATGGAGTCGGCTATGCCTGGAGTCCCAGCCTTGAAGAAGAGAGGAATGGAGTGTAAACCCCCATATCTATAGCATTGCCTGTGTACCCCCACCTACGGCACCATAGTCCTCCCAGCATCCTCAGCGGTTAGGTAGGGTCGTACTGGACGAAATTGTAAAGGGCGCTCCCTCTATCTTCAAAATAGATGCTAGTTCTCATAAAAATAAACTGCCGCTACTCGGCAGCACTTAGCAATCGCCTACCGAAGCGTAGGGGCGTGCGCGAGGTACATTGGGAGAAATACGGTGCCGCAGGTCGCTCATCATCATTTCCAATCCATCTCAACTCCCTTATCCCTGTCCCAGCCCCCGCGACTTCCAACCACTAGCATAGCCCACTCGATCACGCTCTCTTTTCCCCGGCTACATATTTTGAAGATGGCACTTTTTAGGCGTTTTTACAATCTTGGATCATCTTTGTGAACTTTTAGGATAGCCCTGACTATATTTTGTTTAAGGTTTTAAGTTAAATATCAAACAGACGTTAGTTTATGCTACAAAAAAGTTTGAAATTGACTATCTCGGATCGTCTTTGTGAAGTTTTGAGGATATCCGAATTTCATATTGGGCTTATGACAATTTTGAGCTAAATGCTAAACGGACATAAATCAGCATTTTTAAAAATTTTGTAAAATTGTCAATTTGGTCCTATTTCTGGAATTTTTAAGGGGGCGCCTAGCGTTTCAATAAATAATTGTAAAAAATTGTATTATGTTAATTATAATAAGAATTAAGAATACAAACTTTTATTGATTTACGTTTTTTTTGAAGTATCATTATAAATTATTGTCTGATTGAGCTAAAGTTATGGTCCCTTTTATATATGTTTCTGTTTAGTACAGATTTTCAAATGTAAAACAGTTTCTTAACATTCTTAATTAAAATGAAGACTGAAGGAACAGATATTAATCAAAAATGTCTTGATTAGAATAAAGACCTAAAAAGTATCGATAAGACTGAGGTTATCCCTTGTCTGAAGGATCAGATATTAATTTTTCTTTTTAATTGAAACATAAATGCGTGCTTAAGAAAAAACAACGTTCCATTACCGTTTTCCGTTGAAATAAATTATTTTACTGGTAATCAATTTCAAAAATTTACTTATCTCGGCTTTTCGACCACAATTCCATTCCCCGAAAACATTTTATCATTACATTAATTACTTTTGGGAGATATCGTGTCAAAATAACCTATAAAACATTAAAAAAACTGTAATAGCGGTCTGTTTAGCCATGACAACAACCTTTTAAAAGTTACAAGGACTGTATAACCCTTTCGAGACTAACAGGACCTGAGCAAACTATAGCTTAACCTGCTACTAGTACGACCAGGGAGAATTGACGTAAACTGGACTTGAAATTTCATCATGTGCGACCTGCGGCCCTGAAACTCTCCCATAGTCCCAGTGTGTGTAGAACATAATTTTTTCGCTGTTATCTGCTAAAATCAATCTTTCTAGGTAGTGCCGCCTCCTCACTCGAATTTTTCAAGAAATATTAAGGTTTGAACGAACAAAATTCTAAATTACTATTTTCACTACCATGTCCCTCTGCTAACTTGAAGAAAATTTTCCTCTTTTTTTGCAGCTCATTACCGGTGCTATTCCCTTGACTTTCTGTTCGTTATAACTACTATCATGAGTTTATTTATTTCAAACCAAAATATAAAAAAATGGATTCTTTTTCCTTTTGTGCTACTTAGAATTTACAAATGTCTATAACGTTGTGCCGTTCCATATCAAATAGTCTCTAACCATTGTTAGAAACTAGAGAGAGAAATTGGGCAGTAACACTGATCATGCCCTGAACTATGAGAAAGAACAATACGACGGTTGACTAAAGTACACTTGATATTACATCATTTTGCAAAACCGCGAGTAAAAATCTAACTGTCCCTATTGAATTTGGTGCCATTGGTTTTAGAATAATTAAAATGTTCCACTGCGAAGCGTGCCGGTCACGAATGGGGATGTAACGTCTTTAGGAACCTTTTACAACGCAAAACCATACACGTACTCTTCCTAAAGTAATTAATGTAATGATAAAATGTTTTCGGGGAATGGAATTGTGGTCGAAAAGCCGAGATAAGTAAATTTTTGAAATTGATTACCAGTAAAATAATTTATTTCAACGGGAAACGGTAATGGAACGCTGTTTTTTCTTAAGCATGCATTTATGTTTCAATTAAAAAGAAAAATTAATATCTGATCCTTCAGACAAGTGATAACCTCAGTCTTATCGATACTTTTTACCTCTCCGTGTGACGTAGTCCAGGAGAGGTTCTGTAACGGCCGTGTCTGTGTGTGTGTCTGTCTGTGTGTCTGTCTGTCTGTCCGTTGTTACACCCACGTGACCGCGTTCGCAGTTTGCGTATCGGAGCAAACGTGTTCGCCATTTCCGAACTGCTTTCACAGT
Source organism: Phalangium opilio (assembly GCF_054372755.1). NCBI lineage: Eukaryota > Metazoa > Arthropoda > Arachnida > Opiliones > Phalangiidae > Phalangium > Phalangium opilio. The sequence goes on along the minus strand of NW_028324146.1, from coordinate 6,784,487 downwards.
CACGGAAATGGCTCCTCTACTTGAGTTCTCACACCACCATCTTCTGGTCTTTGTCCATCCCACACGGACACCAGTCTGTTCTTACTGGCTTCTAATCACCACCATCTTCTGCTCTTTGTCAATCCCACATTGACACCAGTCTGCACTTACACTGGCTTCTAACACCACCATCCACTGGTCTTCCGTCTATTCCACATAGACACCAATCTGTATCATTGGCTTCTACTCCATTATCATCGTTTGGTTTTAGGATATACGCGGCGATCAGCTAGGGTTACGAGAAACGTCTAGCCTCCCTAAGGTGGGATCGCCACCAAAGGTTTTCGCAATTGCGCTTTTTCCTTACTATTATAATGGAAACGAATCGTATATATACCCCAAATTTGAAAAAAGCGGGCAAGAGGGGTACCCTTAACTTTAAACGTCAATATTAGCAAAGTTTGAGAAGATAATAGGTATAACTTTATTTTAAACGATTTAACTATTATTAATGTTAATTATTGAAGATTAAAATAATTAAAAATAATTATATTTATTTAAATATTAAAGATAAACCTCTGGTGCAAAGAGAGAGATTATCATTGCCTCCTATATCTACCAAGGCCCGTGCATGCGATATATTTCCTTCATTGCCTCTTATATCTATCAAGGCCCGTGCATTGTGATATATTTCATTCATTGCCTCCTATATCTATCAAGGCCCGTGCATTGCGATATATTTTTCAAAACAACAACAAAAATGGGAAACCCCAACTCAGAAACATAATAACGTTTTCATTGGATACTTTAAGTTTATATAATCTTCTTGACACGGAGAGGTAATATTTTGGTTTTCCCAACTTGTTAGGTCTTGATTCTAATCAAGACATTTTTGATTAATTCACAACGATGTGATTTTTTACCTCTCCGAGTGACGTATGTCACGGAGAGGTTCTAATTTCGACGTGTCTGTGTGTGTGTCTGTCTGTCTGTCTGTTGTTATTGACTTACACCCCAGGGGACCGTGTTCGCAGTTTCCGAATTGAAGCAAATGTGTTCGCTATTTCCGGACCGTATTCACAGTTCCCGGAAATTTCAAAACTTGAATCTATCCACAAATCAACTGGCCACTATTACTTCATCTGACTAGTCAATTGTCTATTCTACATGAATACCAATCTGTACTTATTGGCTTCAAACACCAACATTTTGTGGTCTTTGTCCATTCCACATAGACACCAGTCTGCACTTACTGGCTTCTATCACCATCATTTTCCGGTCTTTGTTTTTGTCCATCCCACATGGACACCAGTTTGTACACCTGGCATCTAACACCACCATCTTCTGGTCTTTGTTTTTGTCCATCCCACATGGACACCAGTCTGTACACCTGGCTTCTAACACCACCATCTTCTGGTCTTTGTTTTTGTCCATCCCACATGGAGACCAGTCTGTACACCTGGCTTCTAACACCACCATCTTCTGGTCTTTGTTTTTGTCCATCCCACATGGACACCAGTCTGTACACCTGGCTTCTACTCCTTAAGGTTAAGACATACGCGGCGATCGGCCAGGGTTACGAGAAACGTCCGGCCTCCCAATGGTGGGGCTTCCACCAAAGGTTCACGCAATTGCGCTGTTCTTATCCATAGCTGCGATTCGACACCATTATATACTACCTATTTGATGAAGGCGAAGCAACCGGCGTATGCTTCATTTCAAACGCCAATATTAGTCAAGTCTCTCAAGAATGTTTAATTGTTCTTTTTCAAAACGATGTAACGTTCAATAAGGCGAATAACTAACGAAGAAAATATTAAATATTAATTATATTTATTTTAATGTTTAAGATAATCTTGTTTCTCAATTCAAAATTAATACGGAAAGAGTTAAAAGCAGTCTATGTTTTTGTCTGTATGTGTCCGTCCGTTGTTACAGTAGTGCGCTGCGTTAGAAGTTCTTTTTTTTGATGTGTAAAGAAACCATAATATTCCCTTTATCCTTAATATAAAGTGAATATGTGGAAATATTTTTCGTAATTATGATGCATTTAGTACTTTTGTAGCTTTAAAGCTCTATTTCATTTTGATATTCCAAAGATTTTTTTTAATATTATTATTTAAAATGGATGTTTATATATTACTTAAGCTATACTACATCTGTTTATAGCATAATCCTTTCTAAAATCACAGTGAATACAAGCACAATGCTGCTATGTTGGTCAAATGACTTCTTATTTGTCAATAGGCCTAGTGAACCAAAAAGTAAACGTTTGGGTTTGGTTTTCGTTTCTGTATGCAGAGACATTAACGGTTCAGAGTGAGCCGAAAGTTAAATACACTTTTAAATAATTAGGCTTAAATTTTATTATCATGGTGGAAATCTGGGCCGCGTTCAGCAGAGCCCAGCGTTGCTGAACGCGGCCCAGGGATTTTGTTTTTGAATTTTGACGTTACGGTGCTTAGCGCTGAGCTAGCGCGGTCTTCAAAGAAAATAGTCGGCTTTTTGGATAACGTGACGTAAAACGCGTAGTTCTCAGCTTGGCGAAAAAACTATGGAGGAATTAATACAAATAGCTCTATGGGACTATAGCTATTTAATTGGCGTGAAACCAGTTGATCACGCGAGAATTTTAAGAGATATGTTAGTTTCTAATTTTAATTATAAAAGTTGTTATCTATCTCTATAAATATGTTATCCTACAATTTTTGTTAAGCCTTGGTACCTTGCACGCTTTATTAGGCTAGCGTCATTTATAAAACGCCGATGACCCGTTTTTCCCCCATCGGATGATTTTAATGTGTACAAGTATATCATTATTGGATGTAAAATGTCGTCTGATTTACAGTAAATTTGCTATGCTTTGTATACTGCTTTAATATTTCATAAATTTTAACTTAAGAAACATTTCCATATCTGGGTAAATAAGTTTGTAAGTAGTCGTCTTGACTCGGAGAGGTAATATTTTGGTTTTCCCAACTTGTTTATTAATGAACATGCACCGTCAAAATTAAAAAAAAGGCATTACCTAAAAACATATTGATCTAAACCATCTCTTTTTAACGAAGTTGGTCAGTTGGGTGAGAGGGTGACAGGGTGTGCTGGTAGGAGCAGTGTGTAGTTGGGAATTGGACTCGGAGAGAGAGGTAGCGTACGGTGACTGGTTGCCGGCGCACTTCAGCTTCGATCCGAAACCATCCATTCCGGTATTCGGGGCTTAAGATGTAATAGTCTTACAACGTGACTCTTAGCAGACGGTCACCGGTACTACGCTCCGGGATTGCTTCGATTGAGGACGACCCCGAAACACCAGTCCCGCTTTTGTCTCGTTGTAAACTGAAGTCTCTTTATTCCATTGGTGTTTGCGGGTATTAACGTCAATGACGTTTCAAGAACTTACGGAGCTGCGTGTCACGCGACGATCGAGCTCTTCAATCGTATTCAGCAATGGATTCAAACGTGTCGTTGTTCGGCGAGACCGGCTAGGAAGATTATGTAAGACGCGATGACAGACAAGATGTCAGTCTTGCAGGTAGTGACATCGTGGTGGTTCGTCATTACTGTTGTTCTCTTCGTCGGACAGATGTTGTGCAGCGTGGATGGTGAGTTTTTATCTTTGCTTTTACTGGTGTTGTGATCTTGGGTTTCGGTTTCGTTGAAAGGAGTTTATGCTTAGGATGGGGGATATCTTTTTGTTTTGGGCACCACGTGCTTTTGGTTATGTTTACTAGTGTTGCTCTGGAATACCCCTGAAACCGAGATAGTCTAGATATCTTAAAGGGAATGCGAATTTACAATTTCAGATCATATTTTACCAACGAAAGTGGTATTATGTTACACTTTCAAGTCTCTACATTCAAAATATCAAGTTTTTAATATAAATGAACCAAAGTTTCTATTTTTAAAATCCATTGAAAAATCACGAAAAGTCAGTTTTCACATATCAATAATTTGCCTTATCGAGCTTGTTCGCCCGTTTGATGACATCACTATGACGTGAGGGGGGAGAAAGGGCGGGAATCCTATACGCGTCTCGATCTTCTCTCCAGTCTGGGTCTGATAGCAGAGAGAGTGGCACCATCTCACGTGAAAAATATATTTGTAACGTTAGCCTACGGGAAACGTTTTAGCCTTTCATATACAGTGGATTTCAAATAATTTCCGATAATTTCATATGAAGCATTTTCAAATGCATTTTGCCAAATAAGCAGAAATGGGAGAATTAAAATCTTGATATTTTTGAGTTCGCAGAAATTAATTTATATAATCTTTGGTTAAATAAATCAGAGGTTTTTTTAAACGAAGCTTCTCATATTCCGTTTAAAGTTGATGTAAAAGTGAGGGAGTTTTAAAGTTGTCACATAAGTCAGGGAATATCATATTCGTAGGGTAATTTTAATTGAATTCTAACTTGAACTAATATATGTTAAGGTATTTGTCCTTTTAACCGCACAACAATCTGACCATTCTTCGAACAAAAGTGGCAATTAAATTGGTCTGGGAGAGGCCGCAAAAGTCGTCAAATTTTATTTTAATTAATATATTTTTCTGTTGCACTTATAAAATGAAGTAACATAGTACTAATCATTTTAAAAATCAACAATTTAACCTTTCTACAATTTTTAAATTGTAAAAATGACCATAGACGCTCAGGTATAACCTGAAGAAGCCATTAAATTTTGAAATGGAATAATCTTTGGCACCCTTTGATGTAAACTCAGTATCATTTCGAGAATGCTTAAGTCAAACAACTTTGTTTCAAGTTCAGGGTGACTGAGCTTAGATAAAGACTTTGATGTAACATCACCGTGCTTAGAGTTTTATATAACCTTAAGACATAACATATTAGCTTGACGTTTTGAGGTCATTTATTCAAATTGTCTTGAGGTTAAGCGGTTTTTTTTTAATATGGAAAGTCAGCTGCCAGCTATCTAAAGTTAATTAGCGGTGCTTTGAATCGGTAAGAAGAAGGTTTCCTTGTTATGTAAGAATTATCAAACCATTTTGTCTTATCTGTAGTATCATCGGGAAACAATTATTGCCTTTCTTCGGTAAACATCGTAAGTTCGTAACTCTTACGTGTTTTAACCGCTCCATTAAACGCTCGATACTGTTCAAGCTTCCGTGTACGGTGTAAAGCGATAGCTTGCTAGTGTCTCTCTCTCTCTCTATAGTCTACAGTCAATAGTGGTGGTGATGGCCGCGTTAACCAGGCCTCAATGGGAACTCCGCAGAAACTTTAATCCGATATGCATTAGTAATGATGAAGCGCCCGACCTTAAATGAATTGCTTCCAATAATAGTTGCCAGCCAGCCAGTGTGTTCTTAATTCAAGAATACCTCGAGTCGGTAAATAATTAAAATCTGAATTTAAAATGCAATTGAACTTCGTATTACGGGGATTGCCTGTTTCGTCTTAATAACCAAAGTTTTAATTCCTGTTATATAAACAATAAGCGTAAAGAGTTAGCGCATTCCTATCCTCTTCTTCGACATTCTGATAATTGTACGAAATATAAGTGAACGAAAATGGATATAACAGAAAGTGAGGAATGCAGTAAAGAGAGCGCTGGAGACAATCATGTGATTCGTAATCATTGCATCTGAGCCAAAAAAAAAGAACATTTACTGCCGCTCGAGGTATAATAGGGGTAGAATTTCGAGTAAGAATACAAGCATGAGTACCTTTTCCAACCAGGTTTGCGAGCTACAAAATCTACGATAATATCCAAGAAACAAAAATATCATAACTAACACTTTCTGTGAATGTCGCTTAAGCTGAGTTGGCTATTTTCTTCAGAAGGATATTAATAAGTCACGTAAATAAAGATTTTCTTATTAACTACGTGGGGTTGGGGATGGCGAGAGAGAATTTTAGTGTCGTAGGCGCTAACATAGTGTAGTTAATATGTTATAGCACGCTTAAGTAATATACGAGATGGCGAAACGGTTGGAGTACATTTTAGTAATTATATTTACTGACTTACAAAACTAAATCAATCTTGTTAAAAATTATGAGCGCAATAGCTAGGCTGGTTGTTCGTACATGCTATAGAAAAAGTATTACATAAGTTTTTTAAGAAGAGAGTATATCGCAATTCAGCGTGTTTTGAAACTAGTTTAATATTTTTATTCCGTTTTCATAGTTAATTAAAATATAAGCCAGCAAAGTGAGCATACGTTCCAAAACCTTAGGCAAAGGAATAAGATAGGCAGCGGATTGAATTACCCCATTTGACTGTAAATCAGTTGACGGCGCTTGGAACCAAGGGGTAAAATACCTTCTTAAGGGGGGGGGACAAAATTTAGAATTTTTATAGTTAATGGTAAATAGTTTTTCACTGAAATTGTTAAGTATATCCTCGCGCTCCTTTCCAATCTTTAAATTAGTTAGTATGAGGTTTTATTATGTTGTCCACCAACCAACAAACACACACAAACAGTGGAACGAACAAGACATGATCGCAAAGCTAGATGTGTTACCACACCTGGCAAAAATTACACGGTAAACAGGAAACTCTTCTCCGTTTCCAATGACTTAAAACACTATAGCCACGCCTGGTATCTTAGCTATTTATAGTGTGTTTTACAATAGTGTACGCGTTTATAATTCAACTTCTTAACCTCTCTAATAGTGAATAGCAAGAGGAGAGCTTGTTTGTGGGCGAACACCTTGGGCGGATAATTTGGAGTATTTTGAATGGAGACGCGTGCGAAATGCTCGTCCAAACTCTTATCATTTATTTGGAAAGTTTTGATGGCCCAAAGCACTTTCCCAAATCAAAGTTATATTTCGGTTGACTGCTTTCTCTGGCGTGTAATTTATTTAGCACAATTTTGCATCTCGTCTTCCATTCAGCGTTCTTCCAAGACAAAATTTTATAAAAATACAAAGAAAACATTAGTACACTAATTAGCTATAGAAAAGTAAAGCCCTTTTCCCAGATGACGATGTATTCCAACATTTTGCTTGTCCCTTCATCTATTAGTTACGCTTTTGCGTGGGAAAAGCACGGGTGGGTGGTCACTTGTTAAAATTTTATCCATAGAGTTACAAATATTTATATGGAATACCTCAATTTCGGCGACAGTTTCGTTATCTACAAGTTCTCCTTTACAAGTAACTGATTGTTCGAGCTTCAGCGCCACCATCGAGAAAAATATCAACTATCCACAGAAACATGAAGTAAAAAACCTAGCTAAAAATAGGAGTAGACGAGTTCGGTGATAACCCGGACCAAAAGAAGTAAATTAGACAAAGTTTTCTTGGAATCTTGGAAACTGGTTAAGGCCATTTTAAAGGGTATGAGAAGCTTCGTTTGAAAAACCTCTGATTTATATAGCAAAAGATAGAATTAATTACTGTGAATTCAAAAATATCAAGCTTTTAATTCTCCGATTTCTAGTTATTTGGCAATATTGCATTTGAAAATGCTTCATATGAAATTATTTAAAATCCACTTTTTAAAGTTTTTAAGAAAGGCTACAACGTTTTCTTGTTTTTGACGTCACACACGCGAGATGGTGCCACTCTCTCCGCTATCAAAGCATAGACAGATCACGAGACGGGTATAGCTCGCGCTCGCGCGTATAGGTTTCCCCGTGTGATGTCATAAACCAACCGAACAAGCTGACAAGACAAAATGATTTATATATCGAAACTGAGTTTTCGTGATTTTCCAATGGATTTTAAAAATATAAACTTTGGTTCAATTATATTAAAAACTTTATATTTTGAAAGTAGAGACTTGAAAGTGTAATATAATACCACTTTCGTGCTGAAATATGAAATGAAATTGTAAATTCCCATACCCTTTAATGATAATATTCACAATAAGACAACTATTTTGAATCGATAAGAACTTTAAAAGTACATCGCTTTATAAAAGGTTTATCTGACGAAATAATTCTCCCTTCAAGGTTTCTTTTATCCAGAAATGTAGTGAATAGGTATAATATCATTTTTTTAAATATACCAATTAAATCAGGTATTCATTTATTTAAAAAATAATTTATACAATTATTCAGATGTATAGAAGGCAAAGTATGTGGTAAAATCTAATTAGAGTAGTAAATGAGAGACTCCTTGCACTTAATTAGCGCAGACTATTAAAAGGGTTTTATTGAGTGTCTACCGTGGAGATTCAAAGTAGAGAAGACTCACAATGCAGACACGTTCCAACAGTCAAGTTCAACTTTAGAACTTAATTAGAATTCATATTTACAGACATTTTATACAAAATGAAATCGTGCCTTCAAGACGAGATTCAATCCAAGCCTAACAGATATCAGGACGCAAACCCAATAGAACAATGGTCCATTCTGAAATGTCCTGTCTCTCTTAAATTAAGTGTTGTCGACAATAATTCGTAGTTAGTCTACGCATTGGGGAAAGCTCCATTATTAAGCGGTTGCAATGTATTTTTTCTAATATATTCGTAAACAACTTTTATGGTCGGTGGAGAAAGAGAGCGCGAAACCCGCACATCTCTTGTTGAAGATAAGTCATCAAAATGAAGTACCTTCAACCAATTTCATTAATATTAATATAGTGGTTAGACATATCCTTTAGACTAGCCTTTGGGGTAGCACAAGTCGCCATCCTTTCAAATGGCGAGTCGAAAAGCAATAGGTAATAATAATATAGGTCTATTACAGGACAGTTGGGCTACAATAGGGCCTGACATATTTCGGTACAATATTTGAACATAAGATGAAAATTGGTTTATGGGTAGTTTTTACCTCTCCGAGTGACGTATGGCACGGAGAAGTTCTAATTTCGACGTGTCTGTGTGTGTGTCTGTCTGTTGTTATTGACTACACCCCAGGGGACCGCGTTCGCAGTTTTTAAATCGGAGCAAAGGTTTTCCCAAATTCCGGACCGCATTTACAGTTTCCGGAAATTTGGAAAATTGTATTCCACTTACAATGTCTATTATCCATTGCCTGTCTAACACCACTATCCTCTGGCTATTTGTCCATCTCATATGGACACCAGTCTTTACCCACTGGCTTCTACACACCACCATCTTCTGGTCTTTGTCCATCCCACATGCACACCAGTCTGCACACACTGGCTTCTACACACCACCATCTTCTGGTCTTTGTCCATCCCACATGGACACCAGTCTGCACACACTGGCTTCTACACACCACCATCTTCTAGTCTTTGTCCATCCCACATGGACACCAGTCTGTAAACACTGGCTTCTAATCACCACAGTCATCTGCTCTTTGTCCATCCCACATGGACACCAGTCTGTAAACACTGGCTTCTAATCACCACAGTCATCTGCTCTTTGTCCATCCCACATGGACACTAGTCTGTACACACTGGCTTCTCACTTCACCATCATCGTTAAGGTTAAGACATACGCGGCGATCGGCTAGGGTTACGAGAAACGTCTAACCTCCCAATGGTGGGGCTTCCACCAAAGGTTCACGCAATTGCGGATTGTCTTATCTACGATTCGAATCCTTTATATACTACCTATTTGAGTAAGGCGACGCAACAGGCGTATGCTTCATTTCAAACGTCATTATTAGTCAAGCCTCTCAAGAATGTTTAACTGTTCTTTATCTAAACGATGTAACGCTCAATAAGGCGAACAACTAACGAAGAAAATATTAATTATTTTTATTTTAATATTTAAGATAATCTTGTTTCTCAATTCAAAATTAACACGGAAGGAGTTAAAAAGCAGTCTATGTTTTTGTCTGTGTGTGTCCGTCCATTGTTACACTAGTGCGCTGCGTTAGAAGTTGGTTTTGTTTTGATGTGTAAAGAAGTCCTACAGAACCTTAATATTCCATTTATCCATAATATAAAGTGAATATGTGGAAATATGTTTCGTAATTATGATGCATTTAGTACTTTTGTAGCTTTAAAGCTCTGTTTCATTTTGATATTCCAAAGATTTTTTTTAATATTGTTATTTGAAATGGCTTTTTATATATTACTTAAGCTACATCTGTAAATAGAATAATCCTTGGTTTAATGATTTCATGATGAAAGCTAAGACCTAGACTCCGGCGGGTATATCTAGTATTACCAAAAAGCGGATTATGCTTCAAACATAAAGTATGTAAGTCCCACTTTTCCATAGCTTTGGCCATGGATTTCAAGATATTCCCGAAGTAAAAACTAAGCAGACGAACAAAAAACCTTTTGACCAATCATGAGCCCCCTAACCATAGACCTCTTTAATGCCAGACCAATCGGCAACGGCTATTACTATTTTTTTGCATGGGATGGGACCTCGACTCGACCTCGAAGTCGAGATAACCGGGAAGCTCGGAAGGCGAATTTGCGGTATCGTTCGGTAGGCGTTATAAAGAAATTCAACGTTTTAAAGCTCAAGTTTCGAAATTTTTTGAGACATTTACTAAGTCTTCAACTAAATATTATAAGATTTTCTTTAAATTTCAACATAAATATAGCTCTGCGAAAACTACACTAAGCCTTGGCTAGATATCAGCGGCTGAAGCCGAGCGGCGCATCTCGAGCCGCCGGCGGCCTGGCTGGCCGTAACGGCGAGAACAGAAAAATACCTCGTTAAAAAACAGATGCACGACGTTTTAAATAGTCCAAGCAAAAGCTACCCAGATTGATAACATTTTAACGCCTTACTCCCAAATAATCTTCGGTATTGTGAATAGTTTTATCTAAAGAATATTTTGGACACCCTACTCAGTCTTTATAGTAGTTCTAGAATTTAGGTACTTGGTAAATCGGTTCTTTAGGCGGAAGGATCGGATGGATCCGAAGGAGCCGCGTTACTGAACTGTTTCCCTCCGCGTAAGGGGAGGTTCTTTCCTAGGAGCTTAGAGAATATCGTGTAGCTCCCCCAGGCGCTTGTTACGTACTTCATGTGTAAAGCCTAATCGGCTTCTGGTATTACCCGCAATAGGTTTAGTGAAATAAAGAGTAAATAATTGAGGCCTGAGGTGAAGTAAACTTTGGGTTTTGATTTTTACCTCTCCGTGTGACGTAGTCCAGGAGATGTTCTGTAACGGCCGTGTCTGTCTGTCTGTCTATCTGTTCGTTATTACACCCACATGACCGCGTTCGCAGTCTGCGTATCGGAGCAAAGTGTTCGCCATTTCCGAACTGCTTTCACAGTCACGGAAATGGCTTCTCTACTTAAGTTCTCACACCACCATCTTCTGGTCTTTGTCCATCCCACACGGACACCAGTCTGTTCTTACTGGCTTCTAATCACCACCATCTTCTGGTCTTCGTCCATTCGACTTGGACACCAGTCTGTACATACTGGCTTCTTACACCACCATCTTCTGTTCTTTGTCAATCCCACATTGACACCAGTCTGCACTTACACTGGCTTCTAACACCACCATCCACTGGTGTTCCGTCTATTCCACATAGACACCAATCTGTATCATTGTCTTCTACTCCATTATCATCGTTTGGTTTTAGGATATACGCGGCGATCAGCTAGGGTTACGAGAAACGTCTAGCCTCCCTAAGGTAGGATCGCCACCAAAGGTTTTCGCAATTGCGCTTTTTCCTTACTATTATAATGGAAACGAATCGTATATATACCCCAAAATTTGAAGAAAGCGGGCAAGAGGGGTACCCTTCACTTTAAACGTCAATATTAGCAACGTTTGAGATGATAATAGGTATAACTTTATTTTAAACGATTTAACTATTATTAATGTTAATTATTGAAGAGTAAAATAATAAAAAATAATTATGTTTATTTAAATATTAAAGATAAACCTCTCGTGCAAAGAGAGAGATTATCATTGCCTCCTATATCTACCAAGGCCCGTGCATGCGATATATTTCCATCATTGCCTCCTATATCTATGAAGGCCCGTGCATTGTGATATATTTCAATAATTGCCGCCTATATCTATGAAGGCCCGTGCATTGTGATATATTTCAATAATTGCCTCCTATATCTATCAAGGCGCGTGCATTGTGATATATTTCATTCATTGCCTCCTATATCTATCAAGGCGCGTGCATTGTGTTATATTTCATTCAATGCCTCCTATATCTATCAAGGCCCGTGCATTGCGATATATTTTTCAAAACAACAACAAAAATGAGAAGCTCCTCTCATAAACATAATAATTTCTTTTCTCTGTATATGAAATGAAAATATGGATAATATTGCGCTCCTTCTTTAATGGTATGAATCCTTGCCTGTCTATTAATATTTTACGTAGGAGTAATACGTTTTTAGCGAAGTCTAGAGAGGATAAACATAAGCGAGATTGTTTCGGAAAATAAACACTGCTTCCACTTATGGGTTTATACTCCTTGTTACTGTTGTATAGAGTAATCATGATGAAAGCTTAAAAAATTACGAGAGGACAGACCTTTTCTATCCTCTTGTTTTATTCTTAATAAGAATATAAAACATTTATTTTGTATCAAAAAATATTTTTTGGTGCTAAGATTGCTTTAAAAAAATCCAAACGGTTAGGCATTGTTAAAAAACAAATGATATTTTTCAAATCTAATGAGATAACGCCCACATAGTTGAAAATTGCCCTTTTTTTATCCGCGGGAGCCATTCTTAATGAGAATTTCGATGCTAGTAGGTTGACAATTAAACTGCCGGTATATTATTGTTGTTGGGAATTGGATATTAAGTCAAATTAAGTGGTTGTAAAGAGCCAGCAGGTTTTTGCCGCTTCTTTTAGTGAGTATTTGATTTTTGTATGTAAAATGGAGGAAGATAATGTTGAGAGTAAGGATGAAATGCGGAAGCGCAAAGCGCGGGAAAGGATGAGGGCTAAAAGGTCGACGTTTTCATTGGATACTTAAGTATATATAATCTTCTCGAAACGGAGAGGTAATAATTTGGTTTTCCCAACTTGTCGTGTCTGAAATGAAGAGACATCAACGGTTCAGAGTGAGCCGAAAGTTAAATACACTCTTAAATAATCAGGTTAAGATTTTATAATAGAAGAAAAGATCATGGTGGCAATTAGATAAGTAGGGCTAAGCTATCAGTGCGTCTAGCTACAATTTAGCTTTGGTATTATTTAACGTTAACACTCATGTTGGCAAACTAAGAATATTGTTGAGGTGAGACGAGACGATAGTGTTTACACTGCAAACCAGTTGTGAATGTAGTTATCAGAATATAGGGTAAACAGCTGAAGCGTAGACTTCATTTCCTGTTGTTTTCCCCGTCGACTAATTTCCATGTGTCTAAGATTTATCCTTATTGTATGTAAAATGTCGTCTGCTTTACTGTATATTCGCTATGCTTGGAATACTGCTTCAATATTTCGTAAATTTTTACTTCAAAAAAGAGAAATAATTCCATATCTAGGTAAATAAGTTAGTACTAGTAGACCTCTTGACTCGGAGAGGTAATATTTTGGTTTTCCCAACTTGTTTATGATCTAAAAAATATACTTAAGTCCCCTTCTTCAAAAATAATAGTAATAAGAAGCTTAAAGGGACGGTGAAATGAAAAATCAAGTTATTTAAATTGATTATTCTACTAGTTATAAGACCAATCTGCATAGTGAAACCTCCAAGAAATAACACCGAATGATTTTAAAATTCAAGTTAGTCTGAAAATTCATGGATAATTTTAAATAAGTACCTCCGACGAATCTCGTAACTCTGCCTTTTAATTAATAAAATCCTTGTGGCACGCTCCGTGTCAAATGAAATTTATTGCAAGATATGATAAAATTTCAGCGCATTGTGACAGTCGTGGCGCGAGTCAAGAATGTCCTGATGGGAACACCGAAATTGCTGCTTGTTTTGAATAATATTTGTTATCCAAAATCGAATTGTCAATTTGAAACCAGCTTATCAAATATTACAGCAGTCTAAAAATAGCAAACTCCAAAATAAAGAACTAAATGTGAGCATTGCCTTTTTATTATCAGTGGAAAATAATACAGTCCTCAAATAGTTAAGAACTCAAACTTTTAAGGTCAAATATAAATAAGTTGTGATGCATCATAATCTTCCCAGTCTGTACTACAAGCTAAGGGCCGACCCGAGTTTACATACCTTTATTGATATACAGGGTGTTTCTGAAAAGTCCATCACAAATTAAGGGGCGTGTTTATGGGACCAAACTGAGCGGAAAGTACCAAAGAACATGGGGTGTACAACATTTTGTTACGGAGATATGGCCTTCCAAACATTCGCCCCTAAAACAAGGAAATATCCAAAAATGAGGAGTAACACTTAAGACCGACTAACCAGCTTGTTTAAAATTACTAGACAATTTCAATAGCCTTTAATCGAACAATTGATTTCTACCTTTACTAATCAGAAGCGTATAAATGAGTAGAAGTATGCCTACGGTGGTAATGTAAAATTAATCCCAAGTGACATGATGTTTCAAGATCTTCCCAGCACCAAGTAAAATGGTTCTGATTGAAGGGACTTTTATTAGCACAGCGTAAACAACGTTATTTTCAGGAATTAGTCCAAATGTCCACGGGCGGCATTACAAAAACGAGGCAGTCTTTCGAATGATACTTGGACATGTTGGAAGATCCCTGGCTTGTTCCTGTTATCTCAAACCGTAAAAAGCTACGCAAATCTTCATCATCACGGACAACACTCTTGTACGTTAGGTATGACCTTGAGAAAACCTAAAAGGACATCTCGAATGTATTTGAAAAACCCATCTCCAATTAAGGGGCGTGTTGTTTGTTTCCAACAGAGTAAACTCGCCCAGAGAACAATTACAATGCAGAGCCACGTTTCGGCGTTAATGGCCCACAAAGGTGGTCCCAAACAAAAGAACAAACTTTAATTTGTTTCGTTCAGTAAGTGTTTCATGTGTCATAGATAAAACGCCATGATTAATGCACAAAGAAAATGTTATTGACAAGTTTTCGGACCGCGATGCTGAAATGTGGTGGTGCACCATCGTGCATGAACCACATTCTGTTTATTAAACCTAAGGGTACGTCTTCGAGTAGTTCTGGTAAATCGTCCCGTAAGAACTACAAGTAAGCCACACCGTTTAACCTGGGCTCTAGGAAATATGGCCCAATTAAATTGTCACCCACAATACTACACCACACGTTTAAGCTGAATTGTACTTTGTGAATTCTAACGCGATGTTGAAGAGCTACGTCGACGAATAATTCACGGCTGTCAAACAATTCGCGAAACTCCAGGCATTTTTCAACGTGTAAGGGAATCATTTGTAAGACGTGCTAATGTGTGCCTTAACGCGGGTGGTGAACACTTTGAACAATTTTTGTAACTAGTTGCAATTAAATGTTAAAACTTGTCAATAAATTCATTTTCTTCGTGCATTAATCATGGCGTTTTATCTATGACACATGAAACACTTACTGAACGAAACAAATTAAAGTTTGTTCTTGTTTTTGGGACCACCTTTGTGGGCCATTAACGCCGAAACGTGGCTCTGCATTGTAATTGTTCTCTGGGCGAGTTTACTCAGTTGGAAACAAACAACACGCCCCTTAATTGGAGATGGGTTTTTCAAATACATTCGAGATGTCCTTTTAGGTTTTCTCAAGGTCATACCTAACGTACAAGAGTGTTGTCCGTGATGATGAAGATTTGCGTAGCTTTTTACGGTTTGAGATAACAGGAACAAGCCAGGGATGTCCAAGTATCATTCGAAAGACTGCCTCGTTTTTGTAATGCCGCCCGTGGACATTTGGACTAATTCCTGAAAATAACGTTGTTTACGCTGTGCTAATAAAAGTCCCTTCAATCAGAACCATTTTACTTGGTGCTGGGAAGATCTTGAAACATCATGTCACTTGGGATTAATTTTACATTACCACCGTAGGCATACTTCTACTCATTTATACGCTTCTGATTAGTAAAGGTAGAAATCAATTGTTCGATTAAAGGCTATTGAAATTGTCTAGTAATTTTAAACAAGCTGGTTAGTCGGTCTTAAGTGTTACTCCTCATTTTTGGATATTTCCTTGTTTTAGGGGCGAATGTTTGGAAGGCCATATCTCCGTAACAAAATGTTGTACACCCCATGGTCTTTGGTACTTTCCGCTCAGTTTGGTCCCATAAACACGCCCCTTAATTTGTGATGGACTTTTCAGAAACACCCTGTATAGTTAAGTTCAGTCTTGTTATATTTTGAATCTACCATTACGTTCTGTTAGTTTCGTGGTATACAGAGATTGTAAAAGAGCGTATGCATGTTGTCAGTTTTATCTCTGTGGAAAATGGCGGAGTTAACGACTGAACCTTCATAAAAGAGGTGTTTTCGCATGGGCTGACCACAAAACTGGCCATAGGGGAGACTTTAACGCCGAGAGCAAAAACCTCCTTATGGGACAATAGCACCTTAAGTTTTCCACTCTTTCTAGAAAACACGGTATTCGTGGATATAAAATTGTAAATGGTAACATAAACACAGTAGAAACAAGACGGCCCAAGGGCTCGTAATAGTAGCCATATCGTACGAGTGAATAGCCCCTCTATACCCTACCCTAATGAGTGGATAACCCCTCTATACCTTACCCTAATGAGTGGATAACCCCTCTATACCTTACCCTAATGAGTGGATAACCCCTCTATACCTTACCCTAATGAGTGGATAACCCCTCTATACCTTACCCTAATGAGTGAATAGCGCTATCTTTTTCAATGCTTAAATGATTTACCGTGCATAAAATCAGAGTGAATAGCCCCTCGATTCCCTACTCTAAACAGTGATTAAATTATGACCGTATAAATTTACTTATGCTGTAATTCTAATATTCCGGCGAATCGAAGAACAGATAGTTTTTAGTGATAATCCCCTCGATGAGTTTACAACATAGACTTATGCCGATGCACACTTATCGCATCTTATAAATTTCTAAGAAGGACTTACGCCCAGAAACTTTTGAAAGAGAAAGTTTAGTTATAGTGATTACGCATTTTAGTGATTATCCCCTCGAATTACCTTTAGCAATGCTATAATGATCAAACGCATAACGCTCATTTAACACTATGTTAGCTCTATCTAAACCCACATTTGAATTAACCGCCAAAACGTTCCAGTCAAACATAACATAGATGACGATAGCTACCGAACGAGAACGAAACACATGAGAAGCGCGGTAGGAAATGGGGAAAATCGTTATCTATTTAATTAGCACATACATAAAAAGAAAATAAATATAAAAACCCCAAACATACAAATTCATAAGTATCCGACCCCACAGATAAAAATTCAAAAGTATTCGACCCCACAGATTAAGAGGTACCCCACCCCACATCACCCCGACATTTTAGAGATAAAAATAAATAATAAAAAACTCGGAGCTTCTATCAAGTCTCTATGGTTCAGTTGGTAGAATCTCTGCCTATAGCGCCAGCGTGCCGGGTTCGATTCCCGGGTCTGACCTGAAAAAATTTTAATTAAAATTAAATCTCTAACCGAGCCCAGTTACCCCAATGGGTGGGTTGTGGTAATATAAAGTTCCTTTTAAGCTAAAATCTGACGATAACGAAAGCGAAAACTCCGGCCACAAGTACTACTACTACTACTACTACTACTACGGCTCGGGTCAAACTAAGAGCCTATCGTATACTACGATATGGCTAAAAAGTTAGGCTCGACCGCTTGTAAAAACCACGTAACTTTAAAGCCGAGATTGTGCTAAAGTTTTATTGAAAGTTACAATCTTGTTAAAATAGAATATATTAGAGTTCTAGACGTCTATAAATTGGTTCTAACTTCTTTATCCAATCAAAGGGCCGCATGGCTAAGCTTGTCAATTTCATGGCAATAAAAAATCAATTTTTGTTTTACATTTTTAATATGTTAGAGATTACTAATTAGCAATTTTAGTAGTTTTTCTGCGTTCACAATTTCATTTATTAAAACTATCCAAATCTAAGGGTAGTCAAAATTATTGCTACTATAAATTTTACGAAATACAAATAAATTTTAGGTCCAAATTCATACGTAGTTTTAAAATAGGCTCAATTCAAAAACATTTTCAGTCACCAAAAAGAGTTTACGATGATTTTGCCTCGCCAGAAACGTGCGTTCAGCCGCAAGTACCGAAATTATATAATTATAAGTACGTGATCAGTTTTCCTCGCTGAACGCTTCCAACGTATGTTACTAACAATCCTTTTGAATTATTGTATAAATTACTATCCAAAGATATCACTCCATAGAAAATGTC
Source organism: Phalangium opilio (assembly GCF_054372755.1). Taxonomy (NCBI): domain Eukaryota; kingdom Metazoa; phylum Arthropoda; class Arachnida; order Opiliones; family Phalangiidae; genus Phalangium; species Phalangium opilio. The sequence continues at coordinate 6,766,364 of NW_028324146.1, read as the reverse complement.
TATGAAAGATGACGTTATGGGTATAACAGATCAGCCTAATACTTTGAGCACTATGTACTACTGGTCAAAATAGATCCATAGCTTTAGATGCGGTTTGGAGAAATAATGTGAGTACGGGCAACATTTACGTAAACGTTTCAATAAAGTGTTTCCCAAGTAATTGCATTGGTTCGTAGTACGTGAAGTCGGCCTTCAGTCATTAACCCTATCAATAACAAGTTGATATTTCTGGCTTGGCTATAAGCCTTGCTCGATAAGAGATTTCAGGCCAAGATTGGAACATTGAACTAGAGTCGACTTAAAACGCTTCTCGTGTAACTTATTTTCATGGCGACGAATAATTTGCATAGGGCAGTGGTATTTAACACCCTCTTATATTTCCACACATCCGACCTAATCGCTCCCGACGTCGTGTTCTAGCAGCTCTCGCTAACAAAACCCGGCACCGTAATTTCTTCTTCTCGGCGCCTAATCCCTAATGGCAGGCCGAAATGGAGTGTCCGCTATTTCCAACACACTCAGAAAGAACTTATACACCGAAGTCGGGAGTGACATGGTTATTTGAGGTGCTTTTATGGTATGATTGTCGTACACTTCAAACAACGCTTTAAAAATTTGTATACATGTAATTTTAGTACATGTTTTAGTTCAAATCCTTGGAAGACGTCTTGAAAAATGGCTTCCAGGAAGTCTATATCTGACGCGATTTCGGCTAAATTGCCTGTTATTTTGCATTTTGATGCCTTATATTTAGGAAAACTTGAGATTTTCATTTTAATCGTAAGGGTCTTTTCACCATTCCCAGATTCTAGGCGTGTCTTATTATGCTGTATTTATTTTTCCGTAGATGTCTGAGAAAAACATTAATTTCAGCAAGTTACGGTGATTATAGCGATCCTTATAGCATTAACGTTGGAACCTAAAACTACGAACGGTAAAACCACGTGAACTCTAGCTATTTTAAGTTGGTGGTGAATATCGAGAAATATATAATGTTGTCAGTTTATGAAAGAGTGAAACGTAGAAAAGAAGTTTTCTTGACGACTCTAATTTTAGGAATAACTGTGAAGGGAAGTTTCGCGAATGCTCAACCATTTCTTAAAAGAACCCTTTGAAAACAGTTATGTACTAAATTGCGAAAGGGTGTTATTAAAAAGACACGTTATGAATCTCGTGCGAAAGAGAGCGTGAAGGAGGAAGGTTACGTGAGGAACGACACACCGATTAGTCCCAACTTCGCGCTATGGATAATATTTTTACATTATTGGGGACTTTCCTGAAACGAGAGTGAAGCGAACATACGTCTGAAATTAGAAATAGATTTATGGGGCCAGTGACGCGAGAAGTTTCCAAGTCTTAATATAATCAAAGCTAACGCTGATGAATTCGCAATATTATATGGCATTGGAAAGAAAGTAGTGTTGATCAAGTGCGATTGAACATTAATAAAATTAGCAAAGACAGATAGAAATAACGGAAATTTAGGTAGTGATGAGGAAGTATATAGGAGTAGACGAGAACCATGTGATTCACAATTATTGCATCGGAGCCAATGAAAAGTGTATTTACTTCCTCCACGGCATACAAGGGGGAATAGCGTATGAATACAAGAGCGAAAAGATGGGTTAGCCGAACTCCATTTAGCAGTCAGGTTTGTCAATGAATGTCATCCAATTTCGATGCCAAAAGTTTTAATTGTTTTGAATTACGTATTTTAATTTGGTATTATTAAAAGAGAAGTGCTGCTAATGCCCAAAAAATGTTTGCAGTTTAATTAATCAAGGAAAAGGTTTATGACTGTTAAAATATCCATAGCATTTTAGTTGTAAACTGCAGCAATTTACTACGACCTGAATTAACATCTACGATTACATTTTATCCCTGTATAGTATCTTTCCGTCGGACAATTTAGAGGCTTGTACGCTTTTACATCTAAATTCCTATTAATACTTTTAAGTTGTATGATACTTTCCTTCTTTTTATTTAAACAAATAGCAAAGGTTTCCGTGGGATCATTTCAACTTTTTTTAGAACATTCCTTATTGAATTTTAATTTATAATTTGAACGTTTTTTGATTATTTTTTTCACTTTTAAAAATGGAATTTTTTAATTCACGGTAATTCCAGTAGTACGTTTCAGTCTGATTATATCAGTGTTTCTTTGATTGTTTTTACTATTCTGATTTTGTTATTTGCCTTAAAATTATGTAAATTAATGATTTCTAGTTCCCTTTAGGTATTCAATTAAATAGTTTTCACCGCTTATTCATTCGAATTAGTGGTTTCTTTGAGCGCTGTTCTACTGATTAGGCTTTGATTTTGCGATTCAATTTTTGTTGCCTACTTTCCCTTTCTGATAATTAATTTAAAAACAATACTAGGGCCTAATTATACGCGAACGTTCCGACCAATTTTTACCTCTCCGAGTGACGTATGTCACGGAGAGGTTCTAATTTCGACGTGTCTGTGTGTGTGTGTGTGTGTGTGTCTGTCTGTTGTTATTGACTTACACCCCAGGGGACCGCGTTCGCAGTTTCCGAATCGAAGCAAATGTGTTCGCTATTTCCGGACCGCAATCACAGTTCCCGGAAAATTCAAAACTTGAGGCTATCCACAATTCAACTAGTCACTATTATTTCATCTGACTAGTCAATTGTCCATTCCACATGAACACCAATCTGTATTCATTGGCTTCTAAAACCACCATCTTCTGGGGGTTGTTTTTGTCTATCCCACATAGACACCAGTCTGTACTTACTGACTTTTAACACCACAATCTTCTGGTCATTATTCCCACATGGACACCAGTCTGTACTTACTGGCTTCTAACACCACTATCTTCTGGTCTTTGCTTTGTCCAACCCACATGGACACCAGTCTGTACACCTGGCTTCTACACCACCATCTTCTGGTAATTGTTTTTGTCCATCCCACATGGACACCAGTCTGCACACCTGGCTTCTAACACCACCATCCTCTGGTCTTTGTTTTTGTCCATCCCACATGGTCACCAGTCTGTACACCTGGCTTCTACTCCATCATCATCGTTAAGGTTAAGACATACGCGGCGATCGGCCAGGGTTACGAGAAACGTCCGGCCTCCCAATGGCGGGGCTTCCACCAAAGGTTCACGCAATTGCGCTGTTCTTATCCATAGCTGCGATTCGAAATCCTTATATACTACCTATTTGACTAAGGTGAAGCAACCGGCGTATGCTTCATTTTAAACGCCAATATTAGTCAAGTCTCTCAAGAATGTTTAATTGTTCTTTATCAAGACGATGTAACGCTCAATAAGGCGAACAACTAACGAAGAAAATATTTAATATTAATTATATTTATTTTAATATTTAAGATAATCTTGTTTCTCAACTCAAAATTAATACGGAAAGAGTTAAAAAGCAGTCTATTTTTTCTGTCTGTGTGTGTCTGTCCGTTGTCACACTAGTGCGCCGAGTTAGCAGTTCGCTTTGTTTTGATGTGTTAAGAAATCCTACAGAACCTTAATATTCACTTTTTCCATAATATAAAGTGAATATGTGGAAATCTTTTTCGTAATTACGATGCATTTAATACTTTTGTAGCTTTAAAGCTCTATTTCATTTTGATATTCCAAGGATGTTTTTTAATATTGTTATTTGAAATGGATGTTTATATATTACTTAAGCTATACTACATCTGTTTATAGCATAATCCTTTCTATAGTCAGTTCAAGAAGAACGCAACGATGTTGGTCAATTGATTTGTTATTTGTCAATAGGCCTAGTGAACCTAAAAGTAAACGCTTGGGTTTGGTTTTCGTTTCTGTAATGCAGAGACATTAACGGTTCAGAGTGAGCCGAAAGTTAATACACTTTTAAATAATTAGGCTTAGATTATATAATCATGGTGGATACCTGGGCCGCGTTCAGCAGAGCTCAGCGCTGTTAGCAGTGTCCTACAGGACGGGATTTTGTTTTAGACTTAGACGTCACGGTGCTCAGCGCTGAGCCAGCGCGGTCTTCAAAGAAAATAGTCGGGTTTTTGGAAAACGTGACGTAAAACGCGTAGTTCTCAGCTTGGCGAAAAAACATGGAGGAATTAATACAAATAGGTCTTGCTCATTCTGATGGGACTATAGCTATTTAATTGGCGTGAAACCAGTTGATCACGCGAGAATTTTAAGATACATGTTACTTTCTAATTTTAATTATAAAAGTTGTTGTTATCTATCTCTTTGAATATGTTATCATACAATTTTTGTTAAGCCTTGGTACCTTGCACGCTTTATTGCGCTAGCGTCATTTTTAAAACACCGATGACCGGAGAAAAGCTATGACGACAGATCTCACCGGTAAACGTTTCGTAATCGAATTATAGCTTCGTGTTTTCATGCTTTTTATGGTACGCATTTACTTTCAGTGTGTGTAGCCACAAATAAGCTTTGGTGTTATGTAACGTTAACAGTCATGTTGACAAACTAAGAAAATCGTTGAGGTGATACGAGAGGATAGTGTTTACATGGCAACCCTGTTGTGAATATGCCTTTGAACATAGAGGGTATACAGTTGAGGAGTAGAAAATTGGGACTTTACAAAAACGTAAAGGTAATATCCCTCCAAAGTTTTAGCTCTTCATTTCCCGTTTTTCCCCCATCGGATGAATTTAATGTGTACAAGTATATCCTTATTGGATGTAAAATGTCGTCTGATTTACAGTATATTTGCTATGCTTTGTATACTGCTTTAATATTTGATAAATTTTAACTTCAGTATTTGTTCTTAAAAAAAGAAACATTTCCATATCTGGGTTAGTAAGTTTGTAAGTAGTCCTCCTCGGAGAGGTAATATTTTGGTTTTCCCAAACTTGTTGATTTTTTAGTTTAACATGTATAATAATATTTTGTCATTCAGCCAAAAATATTTCTTAAATGTTTCATAATAAATATATCATAATTTGAAGTTTCTGAAAATATAAATTAACGTTTTCCATTTAGTTTTGGTTAATGCTTTAAATTAAGTTCAGGTTTTGCATGTATAATATTCGTTAGTTCCTTCATTTTCAGAAAGTTTTGTTGCTATCTAAACTTCTGTTTATTATTCCGAAACACGCTAACTCAATTTTAAATAACCTCGTTAATCGATAGTTATAAAGTTTCGTATTTTTTTAACGAATATTCTGAACTATAGTTCTTTAGTTTAGGTTTTGTTGTGTAACGAGGGGACAGTCACTCGGCGTAATCCGTTTAACGCGCTGTACCTTCGACTGTACTACCCTTGGCAGTGCTAAAATGATGAAAAAAACTAGCTTAAAATTTGATATAGAAAAAATCGAAGAAGCATCATTACGCATGGAATCCGAGAGTGATTGTACCCTCGTTCGTAGGGTTATGTCATTAGAGAGCAATCGCTTAATTAAATTTGATAAGACCGACTGAAAACTCTTTCTCGGGTGACTTCTATCCAATTAGCGTAAGTTGATAAGATATGTTAAATAAGTTTGTCACTGGTTACTGAGAGCTTGTCATGAAGTGACGTAGGTCATAGATTAACTCGTCAAGTGACGCCTGTTGAGGCGCTGTCAAAGTGTTAGTACAGACTAAAGAGGAAGATGGCTGCAAAACCGAGTGTAATAAATTCTTGCTTGTCGTTTTCGAACTAGCTCTCATTAAGTCTCTACCATTACGAAGTATAAGAAGTGACATACTTACGGAAAATATCTTAAAAACTTATGCTATTAGTAATATCAAAGTTGGGAGTATAAATATTAAATCCAAAAAATCTCGATCAAGCTCGCGAAAGAGAGCAATTTAATTCCCAGTCTACCGCCTTTTAAAATTAAAGTTTCGGAAGTTAAAGGACTTCTCGAGATACTGTGATCGTTCAGTGGAACAATGGCTGCCAGCAGCGAAGGAACTCTTCGTTGCCGGTCAATATATAGTTTTATTTTCGGGTCACCATGTTAAAAGTGGTGGAGGGTATTTCCAGCCCCAAATTTACCATCTGCAACAAAGGAAAGTAATTCTTGAATTTCTTAATTACTAGGGGCCTGCTAATATTCGCGATTAGGTAAATTTACGAATAATATTTCGAATATATATGTTCGATTCGAGGATAATAAGAGATTTACGAATCATTTACCATTCGATTATCGTTTCGAATCTCGAATCAAATCCCCTTGGCAATGTGGGGTCGAATCTATGTTTTAGGGTTTGGAATTTGTAGCATTTCTTCGAATATTCGATGCGATTCGAAAGTGCAATGAAAAGGGACCAACACAATCGAATATTATATTAAATAGGCATTTTGGTTTGTGGTACCCCTCTTTCCATCAACTCTACAGTGGGTTTGACAGGACTAGTACGTATTTAAGGGCTTGATAATTTGAGTGCTAAATGGCGGATATGAGTCCATAAAATACATTAAATTACAAATGAAACTACATCAAGTCGCGAACGGTGAAAACCAATCCTCAAAGTACTACTCTTTAGTGACTAAACACTCAAAGGCATTACTTGTACAGCGCTTCAAAGTTGAAATGCACGTTTTACTGTCAATGTCTGAGTCTCAATCACATAGTATATGGAGGAATTACTCGACTTAAACTGGGTTCTATTAATAAATATATCACATAGTATATGGACGAATTACTTGACTTAAACTGGGTTCTATTAATAAATATACAAGTACACATAAATCATTTTATTGGCCCTTGATTCGGCTCTTACAAATGGTATTAATACATTTCTGATGAATAACAAATTACAATATTATTACTATGAGAACATCAAGTCTTTGTTCTTTTTGGCCCAGATTAGCGTTTCAGCGTTGTGATTAGAGAGCGAATGGCGAGAATTGGTCAGTACTTGAGAACCGACGGAATTAACTCTTTCTGATGCGCAGTTGGTAGCTTGAATAGAAAGAATATCTCGAGCGGCTTTGGCCAGCAGAGGATAAATACTGCATTTAAGCCCCCAGAAAAGCAAAGGGTCACCGTTACGATCCATTATCGGCTCTCTTGAACAAGCAAATATTTCGTCATTCAGTTGGTGAGATGCTGTTTTTTCATTTGACGATACGCTTTGATGATTTAGATTAACCTTTTGGAAAATACAATCCAGTAAACTACCCCCACTTAACGATCTGTGGCTTATGGTTCTTGAATCGTCAGTCGTGTTATCTTGGAGAGTATCTCGCTTTGCAATCTGGTCAGGTAAGGCCTCGTCGTTACTGGTGCCGTTGAGATTTAGGATAACATTTTCCAAATAACGTTTAATTTCTTTGGTTTGAGTATCATCAAATAAGACCTTTTTAAATCGTGGATCCAGAAACGTTGACACCAATAAATAGTCCATAGATAGGTCAAATCTTGAGTTGAGTTGCTTTAAAAGCTCGTCCTTGAATGACTGTATACCCCGCGATGGTGCTTTCAGTACCTCTTCTTTTAGAACTGAAATACAAGGAATGATGAGACTAACGCTGACATGTGAATCGGCGCTCAACATTGTGGTTGCTTCAGCTATGATTTTGAGGATCGGGAGAGACGCATCTAAGGTATCTTTCAACGGTTTGGAAAGAGAGGCGGGTGGACCTTTAAAGCACCTTTTCTTTGCTTGGCATTCGATTAGTGCTAAGGACACAGCCACCTCATTTTTGTGCAGCCAGTCTAATAGCTTAAATGTGCTGTTGAACCGCGTTATAACGTCGAGCGGTGGCCTTGAATCGCTTAGTCCTGAATCCATTTGATGTTTTGTCAAAGCACTCTGACCAACTGTTGAAGAATGGAAGAATCCACCAATTCGATGTGCTCCTTTAATTAAATGCTTTACCATAATTTGAGCGTCTAATGCAGCGTTTATGGCAAGTTGCAATACATGTGCCGAACAACCGTGCCATTTCATACCAAGACGGCGAGCAGTACACGGCATCGTATTTGTAGTATCGGTGGTAGCAAACAGAACCATGGGTAGTTCAATTCCAAAATACTCCAACTGATTCTTTATTATGTCTTCCGTTGTAGCGGCTGCGTGATCGGCATTACGATCTTCCAGGTTTACAACAGATAAACACCGGGAAAAGAGGTTCCAGTTCGCCTCACTAATGTAGTGCACGGTTAAAGCCAAGAAGTTACTTCCGTTATCACCTTTCCAGTGATCTAAAGTAACGGAGATTCGAGAAGTATTAATATCTGACTTTAGAGTTGATCGCAATTTAACTTCAAGGTGATCCTTCATATCATCCAGCCTACGGGAAAGTGTTGTTGAATGCGGAGGACAATACCGGCCATCAGTGAATTCCGAGCACAAGTGTTTAAAACCTACTCCCGCTGCCGTTTCTAATGGTCTAGCGTCAGCCACCACGAAATATAATACTGCTTTGTCATATCTATCCTTGGTTAAGTCACTTACTGATTTCGACTCGCGTCTTGATTTTTTGCTTGTAGATGGTTCCGATTCAACGGCGTATGAAGTCAACGCTCGCTTTGCCTGTTGCTTTTGGGAATTAATTTCTTTAGCTTGTTCGTATTGAGCTTTATGTTTTCGTTGCAAATGTGTCCATAAGTGGGATGTGGTTCGACTCGGTTGCACTGACAACATTTGCAAACACAATTTACACCAGTAACCATCGCTTCGTTCATCAAAGTATGCTTTGGCAGATGACATAATCGTTGACCACCAATTATTTTGACTAATGCAGACGTTAAACGATATAGTGACGGAAACTTTCAATACTTGCTTACACTCCAGTAGTATTTTCTAATGGTATTACTGATAAGCAAATGAAACACGCTTCAATGGTTTCGGTTAATTGAAGCTTAAAAAACACAAATATGGGCGACGCCCCCAATACATCCCTCCTTTTTTTAATTCTATGACAGTTTCCATGCGTTAAAAAACCACTTTCAATATCTTAGTTACATTGAACGTTGGCTTACGATTGGCGCTTGAAACTTTTCTAACAATGTGGGGTCAATGTTCAAACTTCATTCTACGTTTTCAGTGCTATGAACTTTGGTATGCCATTCATTGCGGATAAGTATAAACACCGTCAAGCACAGCTTTGGTACATTGAGAGTCTTCAAGATAGATAAACTCAGATCTAACCATTTCCGTATCAAATACATTATAATTATAATAAGACGGCAGATGTGATTTCGCAACGTTACCGGCTTCCAGTGTTACCTCGGTGTCGTTCCCCTTTTGAGGAACTAACAGTATGCGCGCGTATACCAATCTCCCTCCAGAAAGACATGCCATCTGAGGTTCTTTCCGTCCCTAGGAATTGCCGTCTCCCTATACTTGCCGCGTAACGTCCTGTACATCATTGAGACCTGCCTATTCGATTTATTTGAAAACATTTATCGAATCCCATAGTATTCGACTCACTATACCGTGAATTCGCTTGCGATATGCCGTTTAGAACCAAAATAAAATTTGATTCGACATTTCTTATTGTTTCTATTTATTATTATTCGAATTCGAGATTCGACACACTGTTCACCTTATTATTCGATTTGGTTTTGTTCTCGGAATATAACCGCTATTCGATTTGAGGTTCGATGACGTCGAATTTGGAAGCTTCGCAGGGCCCTATTAATTACTTCGATGTCTTATCGGTTCGGAATGGACCGAAAGGTTCACACGCCCAAGGCTCAATCTATGAGAAACACGGTGAATATTACCGTTGATACGTGTACCGCTTGCTTGTACTCTTTGAAGCTCTCTGAAAAGCTCTAACGGTTCAGAGAAGCGACAGTTAAATAAACGATTAAATAAATTGTATTCGGTCACTTTATGGAACTAAGGATCATGACCGTAAATTGATTGCCGTCGTTATGAGGTCTGATCAGGCGATATCATCAATTCACTTATGCGTATTCTCACTGTTTGCGTCTCTTTCAGGGCAGATATGGCGAAATCTAATGTTACATGACAGCGAATATTACGGGAGAATAAGATTTTAGTTTACGGTGTCATGGAATATAAAATGTTGCATAAATGCGATGTTTAAGTTTTGGGTACATTCAAATTTAACGGGCCCACTAAAATTTAATATATAAAAGCTTTAAAATCAAGTGTATGGTAACTGTTTCATTTGGCGAAGATGTTATCTTAAGCTTTATATGCAATATAATTTAATTGCAATTATTTATTAAAAATTAATTTTACTCTATCATATTATAAAGCTGTGAATTTACATTCCTGTCAGTTGCGTCTTTTGCTATCCTTCTGCATTGTTTTCTAATTATCATTAGACATTTTTTCACTCTCATACTACTGGCTACTAGCTGTTATGAATAAAACTCGTTGCTCTATTGGCGTTTTGGCGTTTAACCAAACTGACCCTTATTTCGGAACAGATCAGTATTTCTTCAGTGGACAGTCACTTTTAGAAATGAATGTAACTAATAGCAAAGAATGTGCCACGAATTGTTCACTCGAATATAAAGACTACAAAGATGCGTTAGAAATTTCTTCTGGGTTTCAAAGTTTAAAATTCAAAGTACCTTCATTACTCGAAAAAATTATTTAACACAGCACGTTTAGACTTTCTCAACGAATTACGCAAAAATGGAATTGTTAGTGCATACCTAAACGTGAAAATTCCCTTCAGATTTTTTAACTATTCCTGTGACAGCAGTCTGGTGAACATTATTCAGTTATTATTGAAAATTACCTAAGATCGATAATGGGCTTAGAAAGGCTCTCAAGCATGAAGTATAGAACATGAAATTTCCAACATGTTGAATTGTAACGATGTCATTCATGATTTTGCTTAAAGTTTTTAATTTAAGGTTTTCATATTTATATACAATTTTGTCATATTTCGATGCATCAAACATTTCTCGGCCCTGGGCGCCATTCTCTCTTGCTGCGCTCTCTTAATGAGAAGAAATTAAACACTTCATCTAATACACTTCTTGGAATTCTACTGAGAGTGTAGGGGAGCTGGAGTCAGTCTGTTAAAGTTCCCTTATCCGTGTAATTGTGTATCGGGCGTGCAATGTCGGCCACTGGTGATTAATAATTTTTAATCGGTACCGAGAAAACACTAGAGACTTCACAGTCGGCAGGGAAAAGGAAGAGTCGTTGTTTGTGTAGTTAGTTAGACGTTGGGTTGCGCACCTTTGCTCGCGTAAGAATTATTGAAGTCGTCGTATTCGAGATGTACGCCCGGCCGGTAAATGTAAATATTTGTCCTGGCTACCCAACCCCGTTCCCCCTCAGCAAAGGCATTAATTTAAAAGGGTTACCAGTCAAGCTAGATGGGAAAATGGTGAGGATGCTAGTGATGGTGGTACTGGTAGTCGCTGTTTGAGGGGCCGCGCACGAGAAATATTATTCCGAGATCGTAGTTAATAAAATTAAAATAACACGAAGTTGGAAATTGGTTAAAAATTTCGGTAAGAATTCGCAAAACGTCACACTGATACAAGAAATTCTATGAAGCGGTTTCATTGAAATCTCAGGAACGATTTCAGAATTTTCAAAAATAATTTGGGTGGATTATTTTTCAACCACTTCAAAATCCTCTGAAATCGCATTGTTTCATAATCTACCGATATTAAGAATTTGACATAAATACTTCTGTTTCTAAATCTAACAATATCAAGGTAAATTTTAGAAAGTACTTTTTGCTTTAGACAATTGTCCAACCCCTCAATGTTACCGAGTTTCATACTGAATTCGTTTTGTTTGATTTCTCGGATTCAACGAAGAAATGTTAAGGGAAATTGAAGTAGGGAATCCGTGTTATTATACAAATTGCATCACTACGTGGCTTGTTAGGCTTTGGCTGTATTTGAGTGAACAAAGTGTAGATGTCGAGGGCTTTCTCAGGAAGGAAATGGTCAAAGCCGTCTTTTGGGTTTTCGATCCTACATCCGACTTTTATACAACTTTTCTTCCAAGTCGCGATCGCATTCAGATTGCAAAAGGGTCAAGTTTGTTTGAAAATAATCTAACAATCAGCGTTGTACAATACTAATAAGTTATTCCTCCCTCAGAAAATAGACAATTCGCCTTTCGGATGGGAATGCGTTAGAATAGGTTTGCTACTTGGAGATAATCGTGGATTATGTTGTGCAAACTTGCTTGGTAAATGTAATTCGGTATGCCCGCCTACTCACGGTAATATTCATACGCGACTTTTTATATCCAAAACATATCGCAAGGGGTGGAAAACATTTTTCCCTTGCCTCCGTGGTAACGTGAGTCACGTGATTGTTTTCGCCTACACTCTAAGAAATTGGGGTGTGCTTTAACACCTTTAAAAGTAGTTTATATGGGTCCAAATTTGACACCGTTACAGGTGTGCATTTACACCCCTGAAAGTGTTTAATAACACTTATTTGAGCAATTGGTGGCAAAGATAAGAATAAAATGGTGCAACAGAGGTGTAGTTTAACACCTTTTTAACTCTTATATCGCACTGAAAGTGAATTTTTACTCTCATATTAGTGTTGTGCAACTCCTTAAAGGGTGCGGCATAGCACCTTTCAGAGTGTTGCTTCGCACCTTTAAGAGTGGGTGATTTTTTGGTAGGATAGTAGTTGAAATTCTAGTACTTTTCCTAGACTTAAGAGCAAGACCGATGACGTAAAAAACACTATAGCTACATTTTGACCACTCATGAGGCATAACTCAAATATCGAGTATGGTTTTCCTGTTTAATTAAATTTTGATTATCCGCCATTCGGCAGTATTATTAGCAATCAGTGCTATATTCATAGCAGGGTTCCGTCTTGAGAGAACTTCATCACCTATAGGGAGGAAAGTTTTCACATGCAGAACTATACCTCTTTAAGCGAGGGTTGTTGCATATAAAGTCATTTTTACGGGTTTATAAACTTCTGAAAAAGGCAGAAAGTTTTTAATTTGTACAAATGCATAGGGTATTAAATTAGTTTTGGAGGCTCTAATATTCAAGCAGTAGATATAGACGTTCTTGTTAAATTTAATAATCTCTTTTCACTAAGAGTTTTTCGAGCACCAGAAACGCGTATAATCTAATTTGCACTACAGATTTTACAAAAAAAATCCATTTTGAACTCGAATTTTTCTCAAAATAATGATAAAACATGTCACAAAAGCAAGTGCCCCGCTTTGGCTTCTCAAGCTGGCCCTACTGTGAGGCCAGTACCAAACCTAGTCTCGTTTTTGCTTTCGCTGTCTATAGACTGCGGAAGCATTGCAATTACCCCTTGCGGCTGGGCGTCTTCTCTCCCCCCCTTCTCCCCCCAATTTTTGGTGTAACCTGAGAGAATCCATCATAAATAAAGTTACTTTCAATTCAAATTTCCCGCTAGAAATATGAATTTCAGTGACATCTATACTCTATGCAACGTACTTTACTTTATTTATTTATGAAATTATTTTCCGCCTCGACCGGGTATCGAACCCGCATCATCTCACAGAGTTTGCACTCCACGGATTGACGCCTTTACGCTCTCGGCTGTCTAGACTTACTACTAAACTCGAGTTATGTTGCCGAAACCTAGTATCTCTAGCGGCGGGCGCGTTACTCTCGCCTCTCCTGTTGGGGGGTGGGCCGTTTCCATGGTAGCGCTCGTATACGAGAGGTAAACTAACACGCAGCGCCTCTGAAATGTAAACTCTTGGCGGGAAATTCACGAATGGTAGATTAGCAGTAAACTTTGTCGCGTTTTTAGCATTAGAAGGTTTACAAAATTATTTTAGGGATTCTACTCGTTGAAAAGTCTAAAATCTAATTTAAACTAAACACATTTTTAACGTAAGAGATATTTGATTTGTAAACCAAACGAAGTTTATACCGTAGTCTCTAGAGAGTGTATCAGGGAAACTTCTGTAACTTAGCAAGTTTATGATATTACCATCTATTAAGTGTTTATATTTTAAGTTTATTAAATTAACTTGCAAGTGCTTCCAGATAGACACATTTTTGTGGTTAAACTATAGGGAGCTAACAGTTCTGACCCTGAAACGTCACACCCTTCTATCTCTTACTGGAGTTTCATCCCCCCTAACGGTTGGAAACAGTATTCTACGCGCAAAAATTCCAACCAGAGAGGGGCTGCGTGACGTCAGAATATCTCTTCCCCCTAGCCAGTTGTTAGCTCCCTATACCTGTACATTTAATTTGGGTGTTGGGATTAGATAAGCTAAAGCCTAGCTAAAACTTTCTTATGATAATTTGATGTTTAATTTGAAGTATTGGCATTCGTAATAAAATCTTTCTATAAAAGTTTGATTACTCAAATAATCCTAATAATAAATTTTACCAAGCACAAGCACTTTCTAAGGTTCTTTTCACTTTTAAGTAACAAGTTTGGACAAAGAAAAATTATCATTTCAAGTTTAAATTTGCCTATAAACGTTAATGATATATCAATATCGTCATCCCATTCTTAAATGCAACAGTTATGAACCAAATTTTAAAATTTGCTCAAACCATCTTCAAATCTACTTCCTTGCAGAGCAGAGTGCAGACGCTTTTCTATGCCTACAGGCTACCGGGCAGTACCAGGGATAAGGGAGTCAGATGGATTGGAAATGATGATGGGCGACCTGCGGCACCATATCTCTCCCAGTGTACCTCACGCACGCCCCTACCCTTCCGTAGGCGATTGCTAAGTGCTGCCGCGTAGCGCCATTTTATTTGAATGAGAACTAGCTTCTATTTTTGAGATAGAGGGAGCGTCCTTTACAATTTCGTCCGGCACGACCCTACCTAACCGCTGGGGATGATGGGAGGACTATGGTGCCGTAGGTGGGGGTACAAAGGCAACGCTTAAGGTATGGGGGTTTCCACTCCATTACTCTCTCCTTCAAGGCAGTACCGGCGTTGCCCTATTGTAGCGTCATCTACGTACATACACTACTATTTTTGCAACAATTTTGAAGCAATAATTATTAATTGTTAACTCTATATTAAATTTAGTTTTTTAATTGTAAATTTTACGTATGAGCAAAAAAGTTTAAAATAACATTGCCATATGCATTTAAATTAGGCCGTCTTGATGGCGCTAAATATAGCCTAGATCTGACCAGGGAGGAGGGAACTTTAGCTCTGCACTGCGAGCGATGTACTTTTTCAAAAATAATAAAAAAAAACCGTTTTCCAAACCTCTGTTGTTGTGCCACAAGCGAGATTTTCTGATTACCCTGATTAATTCATGATTTAAATATTTGTCTTCCAGCTAAGTATTATTTTTGTGTTTTAAGGAAAACTACTCTTTTTATATTTAATATTTGATACTTTTTTTAAAATACTAACTTTTTGTTCGTTAAATAAGGGGTTGTATAATTACTTGAAAGCTTAAGTCTTTGCTAGATTTGTGTATCATTGTAATTATATCATAATTCATAGTTAAACTAGTGCGTGTTGCTTTTAGTTGTTTAGTTTTAGTTCAAGGTAAATTTTAGCCAAAAATCTTGTAACATAATTTGCGGCTAATTAACTCTCATTCAATAGTAATATTAGTAGTAAGATTTCACATAAATTTGTGCATATTTTTCAATATTTTAATATCCAAAGAATATTTTAATCAACAAACTTTTAGTTTTGAGACGGCTTCATCTGTAAAAGAGTCACCGAAAGAAAAAATGAGAAGATTACGTCAAAATCCAGACTTCCGATTAAGAGAAAATGCACGTAAACGAGAAAGATACGCTGAGAAAAAAGGAGTACCGAGCAGTCCTTTGACGGCTTTTCTGCTGTAGCATGTCAAAGCAAATCAACGTTTCAAGGCATTTTAACAACTGTGGACCCTACATCTTTTGAGGGGTCTTTAGTTAGTCAGAACCCATCACATTTTGAGGGTTCTTCAACAAGTATGAACCCTACAACTTTTGTGGTTCTTTCATCAAGTTTGAATTCATCACATCTTGAGAGTCCTTCGACATCTTTTCATGGGCCTTTAGCAACTCAGAACCCATCGCATTTTGAGGATTCTTCAACGATAGAGGACCCTACATCTTTTCATGGGCCTTTAGCAACTCAGAACCCATCGAATTTTGAGGATTCATCAACGATAAAGGTCCCTACATCTTTTCAGGGGCCTTTAGCAACTCAGAACTCATCGCAATTTGAGGATTCTTCAACGATAGAGGACCCTACATCTTTTGATGGGCCTTTATCAGGTCAGAACCCATCATATTTTGACGGTTCTTCAACATGGGAGGACCCACCAATTTTTGACGGTGCTTCAATGAGTGAGAATCCAACTTTTGAAGCTCATTCAGCTAGTGAGGCTCCTAAAACTAATCAAAACCTGTCAACTTATAATTCTGCTCAATCCAAATTGAAAAGGGATAATGTTTCTAAAAAAAAAGAAGAGAGAATGAAGACTATGCTAGAAATGAACTACAGCGAGACAATGTTACAAGACAAGTTCGACGACTTGATGAAAATTATGCTCATTTGGAGCTGATAAGAGATAGAGCAAGAAGAAACAGTAATAAACAACATCCACAATATTATGAAAACATCTATCTCCAAAATATATCAGATGGTCCAGATCATAAATGCGAATGTTGTTCTGGATTATTTTTCCGTACTTCTGTTAAGAAAACAGAGTCGGTTAAATACTTATCAGTTGAAGGAATAAATCATAGAGTGCTTCCGTCACTTATTTTGTTGTGTGCTTGTTGCTACAACTATGTTTCTCGAAAGAAAGTACCACCCTTGTCTAAAGAAAATGGCTTTTGTTTTCCTGATTTGCCTCTAGAGTTGAAAAATCTAACGGAACTGGAGTGTAGAATGGTTTCTCCTCGATTACCGTTTATGCAAATAAGAAAACTAGGAGTTGATCAGCAAAGAGGCATTCGAGGTAATGTCGTAAATGTACCAGTTTCAATCGACTCTTCGGTTTCTATTTTACCAAGGAGTCCCACTGACACCCAAGTTGTTCAAATTAAACTCATGAGGAAGAAGGAATATCAACACCACTATATGTTTGAAACCGTTCGTCCCAGAAAAATTATGGATGCCTTAAAGTTCCTAATAACAACTCCGCTATATTTAAAACATGAAGTTACAGTTCCAGATGACGTGGCTTTGGAATTCAGTCAATCAAATAGCATAGATTTCCTTTTAAATGAAGAAGATATGCCAACTCAAGTAGAGCACACGCCCTCTATTGGTACAGATGTACGAGAGAGTGCCGTTGCAGAACCTCAACACGTACCTGACAGTGACGAGGAATGGGAAGAAATTTGTGAAGAAACGCAATTAAATAATGGCATAAAAGATACCCTATTGCTTTCGTCTGAAGATCAAATTACACCTCAGATTGAAAGTATAGCTTATGCTCCTGGAGAAGGGCAGACACCACAATCTATTCTTTATGATGAGGGCTCCGAATACCTTTCTTTCCCGGGTATTTATGCGGGCCAAGCTTTGAGGCTTCCACCTAAGGCAACGTACACACAGCAAATAAAATGGGAATTCAGATGCAGCGATAGGCGTTGTGCGTCTAGTATTCCGAAAATATTTTATTCCTACGTTAAATTAGTATCGTCAAAACTAAGAAGCGCTACTAATATTTGCATGAGAAAAACCAAGCATTTGGCGATGAAGCATTTTCCAACATTTTCAGCGCTACTTATCGAGAATGTTACTATTCTTATCATAAAGGAATATGTGTACATTTTAAATAACCTAGAATCTATGGCATCATCTGACTTTTCAAAACAATTTTTGCAATTGTACCCGGACGAAACCACGAGGTCTACGGTACCCGGACGAAACCACGAGATCTACGGTACCCGGACGAAACCACGAGATCTACGGTACCCGGACGAAACCACGAGATCTACGGTACCCGGACGAAACCACGAGATCTACGGTACCCGGACGAAACCACGAGATCTACGGTACCCGGACGAAACCACGAGATCTACGGTACCCGGACGAAACCACGAGATCTACGGTACCCGGACGAAACCACGAGATCTACGGTACCCGGACGAAACCACGAGATCTACGGTACCCGGACGAAACCACGAGATCTACGGTACCCGGACGAAACCACGAGTTCTACGGTACCCGGACGAAACCACGAGATCTACGGTACCCGGACGAAATCACGAGATCTACGGTACCCGGACGAAACCACGAGATCTACGGTACCCGGACGATACTACGAGATCTACGGTATCCAGATCAAACTACTCGATATACAATATCCAGATTGCACTACGTACAACTGTCAAGATCAACAGTGGACTTGGGAACCCAGTAAAAGAAACCCCTATTTGGCTTGGGAACCTAGAATAAGAAACCCATATAAGGCTTGAGATCCTTGAGAAAGACACCCTTTTTAAGTTTCAGATACTAGAAACGGTACCCGGACGAAACCACGAGATCTACGGTACCCGGACAAAACCACGAGTTCTACGGTACCCGGACGAAACCACGAGATCTACGGTACCCGGACGAAACCACGAGATCTACGGTACCCGGACGAAACCACGAGATCTACGGTACCCGGACGAAACCACGAGATCTACGGTACCCGGACGAAACCACGAGATCTACGGTACCCGGACGAAACCACGAGTTCTAAGGTACCCGGACGAAACCACGAGTTCTACGGTACCCGGACGAAACCACGAGATCTACGGTACCCGGACGAAACCACGAGTTCTATGGTACCCGGACGAAACCACGAGATCTACGGTACCCGGACGAAACCACGAGATCAACGGTACCCGGACGAAACCACGAGATCTACGGTACCCGGACGAAACCACGAGTTCTAAGGTACCCGGACGAAACCACGAGTTCTACGGTACCCGGACGAAACCACGAGATCTACGGTACCCGGACGAAACCACGAGATCTACGGTACCCGGACGAAACCACGAGATCTACAGTACCCGGACGAAACCACGAGATCTACGGTACCCGGACGAAACCACGAGATCTACGGTACCCGGACGAAACCACGAGATCTACGGTACCCGGACGAAACCACGAGATCTACGGTATTCAGATCAAACTACTCGATATACAATATCCAGATTGCACTACGTACAACTGTCAAGATCAACAGTGGGCTTGGGAACCCAGTAAAAGAAACCCCTATTTGGCTTGGGAACCTAGAATAAGAAACCCATATAAGGCTTGAGATCCTTGAGAAAGACACCCTTTTTAAGTTTCAGATACTAGAAACGGTACCCGGACGAAACCACGAGATCTACGGTACCCGGACGAAACCACGAGATCTACGGTACCCGGACGAAACCACGAGATCTACGGTACCCGGACGAAACCACGAGATCTACGGTACCCAGACGAAACCACGAGATCTACGGTACCCGGACGAAACCACGAGATCTACGGTACCCGGACGAAACCACGAGATCTACGGTACCCGGACGAAACCACGAGATCTACGGTACCCGGACGAAACCACGAGATCTACGGTACCCGGACGAAACCACGAGATCTACGGTACCCGGACGAAACCACGAGATCTACGGTACCCGGACGAAACCACGAGATCTAAGGTACCCGGACGAAACCACGAGTTCTACGGTACCCGGACGAAACCACGAGTTCTACGGTACCCGGACGAAACCACGAGTTCTACGGTACCCGGACGAAACCACGAGTTCTACGGTACCCGGACGAAACCACGAGTTCTACGGTACCCGGACGAAACCACGAGATCTACGGTACCCGGACGAAATCACGAGATCTACGGTACCCGGACGAAACCACGAGATCTACGGTACCCGGACGATACTACGAGATCTACGGTATCCAGATCAAACTACTCGATATACAATATCCAGATTGCACTACGTACAACTGTCAAGATCAACAGTGGACTTGGGAACCCAGTAAAAGAAACCCCTATTTGGCTTGGGAACCTAGAATAAGAAACCCATATAAGGCTTGAGATCCTTGAGAAAGACACCCTTTTTAAGTTTCAGATACTAGAAACGGTACCCGGACGAAACCACGAGATCTACGGTACCCGGACAAAACCACGAGTTCTACGGTACCCGGACGAAACCACGAGATCTACGGTACCCGGACGAAACCACGAGATCTACGGTACCCGGACGAAACCACGAGTTCTAAGGTACCCGGACGAAACCACGAGTTCTACGGTACCCGGACGAAACCACGAGATCTACGGTACCCGGACGAAACCACGAGTTCTACGGTACCCGGACGAAACCACGAGATCTACGGTACCCGGACGAAACCACGAGATCTACGGTACCCGGACGAAACCACGAGTTCTAAGGTACCCGGACGAAACCACGAGTTCTAAGGTACCCGGACGAAACCACGAGTTCTACGGTACCCGGACGAAACCACGAGATCTACGGTACCCGGACGAAACCACGAGATCTACGGTACCCGGACGAAACCACGAGATCTACGGTACCCGGACGAAACCACGAGATCTACGGTACCCGGACGAAACCACGAGATCTACGGTACCCGGACGAAACCACGAGATCTACGGTACCCGGACGAAACCACGAGATCTACGGTATTCAGATCAAACTACTCGATATACAATATCCAGATTGCACTACGTACAACTGTCAAGATCAACAGTGGGCTTGGGAACCCAGTAAAAGAAACCCCTATTTGGCTTGGGAACCTAGAATAAGAAACCCATATAAGGCTTGAGATCCTTGAGAAAGACACCCTTTTTAAGTTTCAGATACAAGAAACGGTACCCGGACGAAACCACGAGATCTACGGTACCCGGACAAAACCACGAGTTCTACGGTACCCGGACGAAACCACGAGATCTACGGTACCCGGACGAAACCACGAGATCTACGGTACCCGGACGAAACCACGAGTTCTACGGTACCCGGACGAAACCACGAGTTCTACGGTACCCGGACGAAACCACGAGATCTACGGTACCCGGACGAAACCACGAGTTCTACGGTACCCGGACGAAACCACGAGATCTACGGTACCCGGACGAAACCACGAGATCTACGGTACCCGGACGAAACCACGAGATCTACGGTACCCGGACGAAACCACGAGTTCTAAGGTACCCGGACGAAACCACGAGTTCTACGGTACCCGGACGAAACCACGAGATCTACGGTACCCGGACGAAACCACGAGATCTACGGTACCCGGACGAAACCACGAGATCTACGGTACCCGGACGAAACCACGAGATCTACGGTACCCGGACGAAACCACGAGATCTACGGTACCCGGACGAAACCACGAGATCTACGGTACCCGGACGAAACCACGAGATCTACGGTATTCAGATCAAACTACTCGATATACAATATCCAGATTGCACTACGTACAACTGTCAAGATCAACAGTGGGCTTGGGAACCCAGTAAAAGAAACCCCTATTTGGCTTGGGAACCTAGAATAAGAAACCCATATAAGGCTTGAGATCCTTGAGAAAGACACCCTTTTTAAGTTTCAGATACTAGAAACGGTACCCGGACGAAACCACGAGATCTACGGTACCCGGACGAAACCACGAGATCTACGGTACCCGGACGAAACCACGAGATCTACGGTACCCGGACGAAACCACGAGATCTACGGTACCCGGACGAAACCACGAGTTCTACGGTACCCGGACGAAACCACGAGTTCTACGGTACCCGGAAGAAACCACGAGTTCTACGGTACCCGGACGAAACCACGAGATCTACGGTACCCGGACGAAACCACGAGATCTACGGTACCCGGACGAAACCACGAGATCTACGGTACCCGGACGAAACCACGAGATCTACGGTACCCGGACGAAACCACGAGATCTACGGTACCCGGACGAAACCACGAGATCTACGGTACCCGGACGAAACCACGAGATCTACGGTACCCGGACGAAACCACGAGATCTACGGTACCCGGACGAAACCACGAGTTCTACGGTACCCGGACGAAACCACGAGATCTACGGTACCCGGACGAAACCACGAGATCTACGGTACCCGGACGAAACCACGAGATCTACGGTACCCGGACGAAACCACGAGATCTACGGTACCCGGACGAAACCACGAGATCTACGGTATTCAGATCAAACTACTCGATATACAATATCCAGATTGCACTACGTACAACTGTCAAGATCAACAGTGGGCTTGGGAACCCAGTAAAAGAAACCCCTATTTGGCTTGGGAACCTAGAATAAGAAACCCATATAAGGCTTGAGATCCTTGAGAAAGACACCCTTTTTAAGTTTCAGATACTAGAAACGGTACCCGGACGAAACCACGAGATCTACGGTACCCGGACGAAACCACGAGATCTACGGTACCCGGACGAAACCACGAGATCTACGGTACCCGGACGAAACCACGAGATCTACGGTACCCGGACGAAACCACGAGTTCTACGGTACCCGGACGAAACCACGAGTTCTACGGTACCCGGAAGAAACCACGAGTTCTACGGTACCCGGACGAAACCACGAGATCTACGGTACCCGGACGAAACCACGAGATCTACGGTACCCGGACGAAACCACGAGATCTACGGTACCCGGACGAAACCACGAGATCTACGGTACCCGGACGAAACCACGAGATCTACGGTACCCGGACGAAACCACGAGATCTACGGTACCCGGACGAAACCACGAGATCTACGGTACCCGGACGAAACCACGAGATCTACGGTACCCGGACGAAACCACGAGTTCTACGGTACCCGGACGAAACCACGAGATCTACGGTACCCGGACGAAACCACGAGATCTACGGTACCCGGACGAAACCACGAGATCTACGGTACCCGGACGAAACCACGAGATCTACGGTACCCGGACGAAACCACGAGATCTACGGTACCCGGACGAAACCACGAGTTCTACGGTACCCGGACGAAACCACGAGATCTACGGTACCCGGACGAAACCACGAGATCTACGGTACCCGGACGAAACCACGAGATCTACGTTACCCGGACGAAACCACGAGATCTACGTTACCCGGACGAAACCACGAGTTCTACGGTACCCGGACGAAACCACGAGTTTTACGGTACCCGGACGAAACCACGAGTTCTACGGTACCCGGACGAAACCACGAATTCTACGGTACCCGGACGAAACCACGAGATCTACGGTACCCGGACGAAACCACGAGATCTACGGTACCCGGACGAAACCACGAGATCTACGGTACCCGGACGAAACCACGAGATCTACGGTACCCGGACGAAACCACGAGATCTACGGTACCCGGACGAAACCACGAGATCTACGGTACCCGGACGAAACCACGAGATCTACGGTATTCAGATCAAACTACTCGATATACAATATCCAGATTGCACTACGTACAACTGTCAAGATCAACAGTGGGCTTGGGAACCCAGTAAAAGAAACCCCTATTTGGCTTGGGAACCTAGAATAAGAAACCCATATAAGGCTTGAGATCCTTGAGAAAGACACCCTTTTTAAGTTTCAGATACTAGAAACGGTACCCGGACGAAACCACGAGATCTACGGTACCCGGACGAAACCACGAGATCTACGGTACCCGGACGAAACCACGAGATCTACGGTACCCGGACGAAACCACGAGATCTACGGTACCCGGACGAAACCACGAGATCTACGGTACCCGGACGAAACCACGAGATCTACGGTACCCGGACGAAACCACGAGATCTACGGTACCCGGACGAAACCACGAGATCTACGGTACCCGGACGAAACCACGAGATCTACGGTACCCGGACGAAACCACGAGATCTACGGTACCCGGACGAAACCACGAGATCTACGGTACCCGGACGAAACCACGAGATCTACGGTACCCGGACGAAACCACGAGATCTACGGTACCCGGACGAAACCACGAGTTCTACGGTACCCGGACGAAACCACGAGTTCTACGGTACCCGGAAGAAACCACGAGTTCTACGGTACCCGGACGAAACCACGAGATCTACGGTACCCGGACGAAACCACGAGATCTACGGTACCCGGACGAAACCACGAGATCTACGGTACCCGGACGAAACCACGAGATCTACGGTACCCGGACGAAACCACGAGATCTACGGTACCCGGACGAAACCACGAGATCTACGGTACCCGGACGAAACCACGAGATCTACGGTACCCGGACGAAACCACGAGATCTACGGTACCCGGACGAAACCACGAGATCTACGGTACCCGGACGAAACCACGAGATCTACGGTACCCGGACGAAACCACGAGATCTACGGTACCCGGACGAAACCACGAGATCTACGGTACCCGGACGAAACCACGAGATCTACGGTACCCGGACGAAACCACGAGTTCTACGGTACCCGGACGAAACCACGAGATCTACGGTACCCGGACGAAACCACGAGATCTACGGTACCCGGACGAAACCACGAGATCTACGGTACCCGGACGAAACCACGAGATCTACGGTACCCGGACGAAACCACGAGATCTACGGTACCCGGACGAAACCACGAGTTCTACGGTACCCGGACGAAACCACGAGTTCTACGGTACCCGGACGAAACCACGAGATCTACGGTACCCGGACGAAACCACGAGATCTACGGTACCCGGACGAAACCACGAGATCTACGTTACCCGGACGAAACCACGAGTTCTACGGTACCCGGACGAAACCACGAGTTCTACGGTACCCGGACGAAACCACGAGTTCTACGGTACCCGGACGAAACCACGAGTTCTACGGTACCCGGACGAAACCACGAGTTCTACGGTACCCGGACGAAACCACGAGATCTACGGTACCCGGACGAAACCACGAGTTCTACGGTACCCGGACGAAACCACGAGTTCTACGGTACCCGGACGAAACCACGAGTTCTACGGTACCCGGACGAAACCACGAGATCTACGGTACCCGGACGAAACCACGAGATCTACGGTACCCGGACGATACTACGAGATCTACGGTATCCAGATCAAACTACTCGATATACAATATCCAGATTGCACTACGTACAACTGTCAAGATCAACAGTGGACTTGGGAACCCAGTAAAAGAAACCCCTATTTGGCTTGGGAACCTAGAATAAGAAACCCATATAAGGCTTGAGATCCTTGAGAAAGACACCCTTTTTAAGTTTCAGATACTAGAAACGGTACCCGGACGAAACCACGAGATCTACGGTACCCGGACAAAACCACGAGTTCTACGGTACCCGGACGAAACCACGAGATCTACGGTACCCGGACGAAACCACGAGATCTACGGTACCCGGACGAAACCACGAGATCTACGGTACCCGGACGAAACCACGAGATCTACGGTACCCGGACGAAACCACGAGATCTACGGTACCCGGACGAAACCACGAGTTCTAAGGTACCCGGACGAAACCACGAGTTCTACGGTACCCGGACGAAACCACGAGATCTACGGTACCCGGACGAAACCACGAGTTCTACGGTACCCGGACGAAACCACGAGATCTACGGTACCCGGACGAAACCACGAGATCTACGGTACCCGGACGAAACCACGAGATCTACGGTACCCGGACGAAACCACGAGATCTACGGTACCCGGACGAAACCACGAGTTCTAAGGTACCCGGACGAAACCACGAGTTCTACGGTACCCGGACGAAACCACGAGATCTACGGTACCCGGACGAAACCACGAGATCTACGGTATTCAGATCAAACTACTCGATATACAATATCCAGATTGCACTACGTACAACTGTCAAGATCAACAGTGGGCTTGGGAACCCAGTAAAAGAAACCCCTATTTGGCTTGGGAACCTAGAATAAGAAACCCATATAAGGCTTGAGATCCTTGAGAAAGACACCCTTTTTAAGTTTCAGATACTAGAAACGGTACCCGGACGAAACCACGAGATCTACGGTACCCGGACGAAACCACGAGATCTACGGTACCCGGACGAAACCACGAGATCTACGGTACCCGGACGAAACCACGAGATCTACGGTACCCGGACGAAACCACGAGATCTACGGTACCCGGACGAAACCACGAGATCTACGGTACCCGGACGAAACCACGAGATCTACGGTATTCAGATCAAACTACTCGATATACAATATCCAGATTGCACTACGTACAACTGTCAAGATCAACAGTGGGCTTGGGAACCCAGTAAAAGAAACCCCTATTTGGCTTGGGAACCTAGAATAAGAAACCCATATAAGGCTTGAGATCCTTGAGAAAGACACCCTTTTTAAGTTTCAGATACTAGAAACGGTACCCGGACGAAACCACGAGATCTACGGTACCCGGACGAAACCACGAGATCTACGGTACCCGGACGAAACCACGAGATCTACGGTACCCGGACGAAACCACGAGATCTACGGTACCTTGACGAAACCACGAGATCTACGGTACCCGGACGAAACCACGAGATCTACGGTACCCGGACGAAACCACGAGATCTACGGTACCCGGACGAAACCACGAGATCTACGGTACCCGGACGAAACCACGAGATCTACGGTACCCGGACGAAACCACGAGATCTACGGTACCCGGACGAAACCACGAGATCTACGGTACCCGGACGAAACCACGAGATCTACGGTACCCGGACGAAACCACGAGATCTACGGTACCCGGACGAAACCACGAGATCTACGGTACCCGGACGAAACCACGAGTTCTACGGTACCCGGACGAAACCACGAGTTCTACGGTACCCGGAAGAAACCACGAGTTCTACGGTACCCGGACGAAACCACGAGATCTACGGTACCCGGACGAAACCACGAGATCTACGGTACCCGGACGAAACCACGAGATCTACGGTACCCGGACGAAACCACGAGATCTACGGTACCCGGACGAAACCACGAGATCTACGGTACCCGGACGAAACCACGAGATCTACGGTACCCGGACGAAACCACGAGATCTACGGTACCCGGACGAAACCACGAGATCTACGGTACCCGGACGAAACCACGAGATCTACGGTACCCGGACGAAACCACGAGTTCTACGGTACCCGGACGAAACCACGAGATCTACGGTACCCGGACGAAACCACGAGATCTACGGTACCCGGACGAAACCACGAGATCTACGGTACCCGGACGAAACCACGAGATCTACGGTACCCGGACGAAACCACGAGATCTACGGTACCCGGACGAAACCACGAGTTCTACGGTACCCGGACGAAACCACGAGATCTACGGTACCCGGACGAAACCACGAGTTCTACGGTACCCGGACGAAACCACGAGTTCTACGGTACCCGGACGAAACCACGAGTTCTACGGTACCCGGACGAAACCACGAGTTCTACGGTACCCGGACGAAACCACGAGATCTACGGTACCCGGACGAAACCACGAGTTCTACGGTACCCGGACGAAACCACGAGTTCTACGGTACCCGGACGAAACCACGAGATCTACGGTACCCGGACGAAACCACGAGTTCTACGGTACCCGGACGAAACCACGAGTTCTACGGTACCCGGACGAAACCACGAGTTCTACGGTACCCGGACGAAACCACGAGATCTACGGTACCCGGACGAAACCACGAGATCTACGGTACCCGGACGATACTACGAGATCTACGGTATCCAGATCAAACTACTCGATATACAATATCCAGATTGCACTACGTACAACTGTCAAGATCAACAGTGGACTTGGGAACCCAGTAAAAGAAACCCCTATTTGGCTTGGGAACCTAGAATAAGAAACCCATATAAGGCTTGAGATCCTTGAGAAAGACACCCTTTTTAAGTTTCAGATACTAGAAACGGTACCCGGACGAAACCACGAGATCTACGGTACCCGGACAAAACCACGAGTTCTACGGTACCCGGACGAAACCACGAGATCTACGGTACCCGGACGAAACCACGAGATCTACGGTACCCGGACGAAACCACGAGATCTACGGTACCCGGACGAAACCACGAGATCTACGGTACCCGGACGAAACCACGAGATCTACGGTACCCGGACGAAACCACGAGTTCTAAGGTACCCGGACGAAACCACGAGTTCTACGGTACCCGGACGAAACCACGAGATCTACGGTACCCGGACGAAACCACGAGTTCTACGGTACCCGGACGAAACCACGAGATCTACGGTACCCGGACGAAACCACGAGATCTACGGTACCCGGACGAAACCACGAGATCTACGGTACCCGGACGAAACCACGAGATCTACGGTACCCGGACGAAACCACGAGTTCTAAGGTACCCGGACGAAACCACGAGTTCTACGGTACCCGGACGAAACCACGAGATCTACGGTACCCGGACGAAACCACGAGATCTACGGTATTCAGATCAAACTACTCGATATACAATATCCAGATTGCACTACGTACAACTGTCAAGATCAACAGTGGGCTTGGGAACCCAGTAAAAGAAACCCCTATTTGGCTTGGGAACCTAGAATAAGAAACCCATATAAGGCTTGAGATCCTTGAGAAAGACACCCTTTTTAAGTTTCAGATACTAGAAACGGTACCCGGACGAAACCACGAGATCTACGGTACCCGGACGAAACCACGAGATCTACGGTACCCGGACGAAACCACGAGATCTACGGTACCCGGACGAAACCACGAGATCTACGGTACCCGGACGAAACCACGAGATCTACGGTACCCGGACGAAACCACGAGATCTACGGTACCCGGACGAAACCACGAGATCTACGGTACCCGGACGAAACCACGAGATCTACGGTACCGGGACGAAACCACGAGATCTACGGTACCCGGACGAAACCACGAGATCTACGGTACCCGGACGAAACCACGAGTTCTACGGTACCCGGACGAAACCACGAGTTCTACGGTACCCGGACGAAACCACGAGTTCTACGGTACCCGGACGAAACCACGAGATCTACGGTACCCGGACGAGACCACGAGATCTACGGTACCCGGACGAAACCACGAGATCTACGGTACCCGGACGAAACCACGAGATCTACGGTACCCGGACGAAACCACGAGATCTACGGTACCCGGACGAAACCACGAGATCTACGGTACCCGGACGAAACCACGAGATCTACGGTACCCGGACGAAACCACGAGATCTACGGTACCCGGACGAAACCACGAGATCTACGGTACCCGGACGAAACCACGAGATCTACGGTACCCGGACGAAACCACGAGATCTACGGTACCCGGACGAAACCACGAGATCTACGGTACCCGGACGAAACCACGAGTTCTACGGTACCCGGACGAAACCACGAGATCTACGGTACCCGGACGAAACCACGAGATCTACGGTACCCGGACGAAACCACGAGATCTACGTTACCCGGACGAAACCACGAGTTCTACGGTACCCGGACGAAACCACGAGTTCTACGGTACCCGGACGAAACCACGAGTTCTACGGTACCCGGACGAAACCACGAGTTCTACGGTACCCGGACGAAACCACGAGTTCTACGGTACCCGTACGAAACCACGAGATCTACGGTACCCGGACGAAACCACGAGATCTACGGTACCCGGACGAAACCACGAGATCTACGGTACCCGGACGAAACCACGAGATCTACGGTACCCGGACGAAACCACGAGATCTACGGTACCCGGACGAAACCACGAGATCTACGGTACCCGGACGAAACCACGAGATCTACGGTACCCGGACGAAACCACGAGATCTACGGTACCCGGACGAAACCACGAGATCTACGGTACCCGGACGAAACCACGAGTTCTACGGTACCCGGACGAAACCACGAGTTCTACGGTACCCGGACGAAACCACGAGTTCTACGGTACCCGGACGAAACCACGAGATCTACGGTACCCGGACGAAACCACGAGATCTACGGTACCCGGACTAAACCACGAGATCTACGGTACCCGGACGAAACCACGAGATCTACGGTACCCGGACGAAACCACGAGATCTACGGTACCCGGACGAAACCACGAGATCTACGGTACCCGGACGAAACCACGAGATCTACGGTACCCGGACGAAACCACGAGATCTACGGTACCCGGACGAAACCACGAGATCTACGGTACCCGGACGAAACCACGAGATCTACGGTACCCGGACGAAACCACGAGTTCTACGGTACCCGGACGAAACCACGAGATCTACGGTACCCGGACGAAACCACGAGATCTACGGTACCCGGACGAAACCACGAGATCTACGTTACCCGGACGAAACCACGAGTTCTACGGTACCCGGACGAAACCACGAGTTCTACGGTACCCGGACGAAACCACGAGTTCTACGGTACCCGGACGAAACCACGAGTTCTACGGTACCCGGACGAAACCACGAGTTCTACGGTACCCGGACGAAACCACGAGTTCTACGGTACCCGGACGAAACCACGAGATCTACGGTACCCGGACGAAACCACGAGATCTACGGTACCCGGACGAAACCACGAGATCTACGGTACCCGGACGAAACCACGAGATCTACGGTACCCGGACGAAACCACGAGATCTACGGTACCCGGACGATACTACGAGATCTACGGTATCCAGATCAAACTACTCGATATACAATATCCAGATTGCACTACGTACAACTGTCAAGATCAACAGTGGACTTGGGAACCCAGTAAAAGAAACCCCTATTTGGCTTGGGAACCTAGAATAAGAAACCCATATAAGGCTTGAGATCCTTGAGAAAGACACCCTTTTTAAGTTTCAGATACTAGAAACGGTACCCGGACGAAACCACGAGATCTACGGTACCCGGACAAAACCACGAGTTCTACGGTACCCGGACGAAACCACGAGATCTACGGTACCCGGACGAAACCACGAGATCTACGGTACCCGGACGAAACCACGAGATCTACGGTACCCGGACGAAACCACGAGATCTACGGTACCCGGACGAAACCACGAGATCTACGGTACCCGGACGAAACCACGAGATCTACGGTACCCGGACGAAACCACGAGTTCTAAGGTACCCGGACGAAACCACGAGTTCTACGGTACCCGGACGAAACCACGAGATCTACGGTACCCGGACGAAACCACGAGTTCTACGGTACCCGGACGAAACCACGAGATCTACGGTACCCGGACGAAACCACGAGATCTACGGTACCCGGACGAAACCACGAGATCTACGGTACCCGGACGAAACCACGAGTTCTAAGGTACCCGGACGAAACCACGAGTTCTACGGTACCCGGACGAAACCACGAGATCTACGGTACCCGGACGAAACCACGAGATCTACGGTACCCGGACGAAACCACGAGATCTACGGTACCCGGACGAAACCACGAGATCTACGGTACCCGGACGAAACCACGAGATCTACGGTACCCGGACGAAACCACGAGATCTACGGTACCCGGACGAAACCACGAGATCTACGGTATTCAGATCAAACTACTCGATATACAATATCCAGATTGCACTACGTACAACTGTCAAGATCAACAGTGGGCTTGGGAACCCAGTAAAAGAAACCCCTATTTGGCTTGGGAACCTAGAATAAGAAACCCATATAAGGCTTGAGATCCTTGAGAAAGACACCCTTTTTAAGTTTCAGATACTAGAAACGGTACCCGGACGAAACCACGAGATCTACGGTACCCGGACGAAACCACGAGATCTACGGTACCCGGACGAAACCACGAGATCTACGGTACCCGGACGAAACCACGAGATCTACGGTACCCGGACGAAACCACGAGATCTACGGTACCCGGACGAAACCACGAGATCTACGGTACCCGGACGAAACCACGAGATCTACGTTACCCGGACGAAGTCACGAGTTCTACGGTACCCGGACGAAACCACGAGTTCTACGGTACCCGGACGAAACCACGAGTTCTACGGTACCCGGACGAAACCACGAGTTCTACGGTACCCGGACGAAACCACGAGTTCTACGGTACCCGGACGAAACCACGAGTTCTACGGTACCCGGACGAAACCACGAGATCTACGGTACCCGGACGAAACCACGAGATCTACGGTACCCGGACGATACTACGAGATCTACGGTATCCAGATCAAACTACTCGATATACAATATCCAGATTGCACTACGTACAACTGTCAAGATCAACAGTGGACTTGGGAACCCAGTAAAAGAAACCCCTATTTGCCATGGGAACCTAGAATAAGAAACCCATATAAGGCTTGAGATCCTTGAGAAAGACACCCTTTTTAAGTTTCAGATACTAGAAACGGTACCCGGACGAAACCACGAGATCTACGGTACCCGGACAAAACCACGAGTTCTACGGTACCCGGACGAAACCACGAGATCTACGGTACCCGGACGAAACCACGAGATCTACGGTACCCGGACGAAACCACGAGATCTACGGTACCCGGACGAAACCACGAGATCTACGGTACCCGGACGAAACCACGAGATCTACGGTACCCGGACGAAACCACGAGTTCTAAGGTACCCGGACGAAACCACGAGTTCTACGGTACCCGGACGAAACCACGAGATCTACGGTACCCGGACGAAACCACGAGTTCTACGGTACCCGGACGAAACCACGAGATCTACGGTACCCGGACGAAACCACGAGATCTACGGTACCCGGACGAAACCACGAGTTCTAAGGTACCCGGACGAAACCACGAGTTCTACGGTACCCGGACGAAACCACGAGATCTACGGTACCCGGACGAAACCACGAGATCTACGGTACCCGGACGAAACCACGAGATCTACGGTACCCGGACGAAACCACGAGATCTACGGTACCCGGACGAAACCACGAGATCTACGGTACCCGGACGAAACCACGAGATCTACGGTACCCGGACGAAACCACGAGATCTACGGTATTCAGATCAAACTACTCGATATACAATATCCAGATTGCACTACGTACAACTGTCAAGATCAACAGTGGGCTTGGGAACCCAGTAAAAGAAACCCCTATTTGGCTTGGGAACCTAGAATAAGAAACCCATATAAGGCTTGAGATCCTTGAGAAAGACACCCTTTTTAAGTTTCAGATACTAGAAACGGTACCCGGACGAAACCACGAGATCTACGGTACCCGGACGAAACCACGAGATCTACGGTACCCGGACGAAACCACGAGATCTACGGTACCCGGACGAAACCACGAGATCTACGGTACCCGGACGAAACCACGAGATCTACGGTACCCGGACGAAACCACGAGATCTACGGTACCCGGACGAAACCACGAGATCTACGGTACCCGGACGAAACCACGAGATCTACGGTACCCGGACGAAACCACGAGATCTACGGTACCCGGACGAAACCACGAGATCTACGGTACCCGGACGAAACCACGAGATCTACGGTACCCGGACGAAACCACGAGATCTACGGTACCCGGACGAAACCACGAGTTCTACGGTACCCGGACGAAACCACGAGTTCTACGGTACCCGGACGAAACCACGAGTTCTACGGTACCCGGACGAAACCACGAGTTCTACGGTACCCGGACGAAACCACGAGTTCTACGGTACCCGGACGAAACCACGAGATCTACGGTACCCGGACGAAATCACGAGATCTACGGTACCCGGACGAAACCACGAGATCTACGGTACCCGGACGATACTACGAGATCTACGGTATCCAGATCAAACTACTCGATATACAATATCCAGATTGCACTACGTACAACTGTCAAGATCAACAGTGGACTTGGGAACCCAGTAAAAGAAACCCCTATTTGGCTTGGGAACCTAGAATAAGAAACCCATATAAGGCTTGAGATCCTTGAGAAAGACACCCTTTTTAAGTTTCAGATACTAGAAACGGTACCCGGACGAAACCACGAGATCTACGGTACCCGGACAAAACCACGAGTTCTACGGTACCCGGACGAAACCACGAGATCTACGGTACCCGGACGAAACCACGAGATCTACGGTACCCGGACGAAACCACGAGTTCTAAGGTACCCGGACGAAACCACGAGTTCTACGGTACCCGGACGAAACCACGAGATCTACGGTACCCGGACGAAACCACGAGTTCTACGGTACCCGGACGAAACCACGAGATCTACGGTACCCGGACGCAACCACGAGATCTACGGTACCCGGACGAAACCACGAGATCTACGGTACCCGGACGAAACCACGAGTTCTAAGGTACCCGGACGAAACCACGAGTTCTACGGTACCCGGACGAAACCACGAGATCTACGGTACCCGGACGAAACCACGAGATCTACGGTACCCGGACGAAACCACGAGATCTACGGTACCCGGACGAAACCACGAGATCTACGGTACCCGGACGAAACCACGAGATCTACGGTACCCGGACGAAACCACGAGATCTACGGTATTCAGATCAAACTACTCGATATACAATATCCAGATTGCACTACGTACAACTGTCAAGATCAACAGTGGGCTTGGGAACCCAGTAAAAGAAACCCCTATTTGGCTTGGGAACCTAGAATAAGAAACCCATATAAGGCTTGAGATCCTTGAGAAAGACACCCTTTTTAAGTTTCAGATACTAGAAACGGTACCCGGACGAAACCACGAGATCTACGGTACCCGGACAAACCACGAGTTCTACGGTACCCGGACGAAACCACGAGATCTACGGTACCCGGACGAAACCACGAGATCTACGGTACCCGGACGAAACCACGAGTTCTAAGGTACCCGGACGAAACCACGAGTTCTACGGTACCCGGACGAAACCACGAGATCTACGGTACCCGGACGAAACCACGAGTTCTACGGTACCCGGACGAAACCACGAGATCTACGGTACCCGGACGAAACCACGAGATCTACGGTACCCGGACGAAACCACGAGATCTACGGTACCCGGACGA
Organism: Phalangium opilio; assembly: GCF_054372755.1. NCBI lineage: Eukaryota > Metazoa > Arthropoda > Arachnida > Opiliones > Phalangiidae > Phalangium > Phalangium opilio. The sequence continues at coordinate 6,731,619 of NW_028324146.1, read as the reverse complement.
AACCACGAGTTCTAAGGTACCCGGACGAAACCACGAGTTCTACGGTACCCGGACGAAACCACGAGATCTACGGTACCCGGACGAAACCACGAGATCTACGGTACCCGGACGAAACCACGAGATCTACGGTACCCGGACGAAACCACGAGATCTACGGTACCCGGACGAAACCACGAGATCTACGGTACCCGGACGAAACCACGAGATCTACGGTACCCGGACGAAACCACGAGATCTACGGTACCCGGACGAAACCACGAGATCTACGGTACCCGGACGAAACCACGAGATCTACGGTATTCAGATCAAACTACTCGATATACAATATCCAGATTGCACTACGTACAACTGTCAAGATCAACAGTGGGCTTGGGAACCCAGTAAAAGAAACCCCTATTTGGCTTGGGAACCTAGAATAAGAAACCCATATAAGGCTTGAGATCCTTGAGAAAGACACCCTTTTTAAGTTTCAGATACTAGAAACGGTACCCGGACGAAACCACGAGATCTACGGTACCCGGACGAAACCACGAGATCTACGGTACCCGGACGAAACCACGAGATCTACGGTACCCGGACGAAACCACGAGATCTACGGTACCCGGACGAAACCACGAGATCTACGGTACCCGGACGAAACCACGAGATCTACGGTACCCGGACGAAACCACGAGATCTACGGTACCCGGACGAAACCACGAGATCTACGGTACCCGGACGAAACCACGAGATCTACGGTACCCGGACGAAACCACGAGATCTACGGTACCCGGACGAAACCACGAGATCTACGGTACCCGGACGAAACCACGAGATCTACGGTACCCGGACGAAACCACGAGATCTACGGTACCCGGACGAAACCACGAGTTCTACGGTACCCGGACGAAACCACGAGTTCTACGGTACCCGGAAGAAACCACGAGTTCTACGGTACCCGGACGAAACCACGAGATCTACGGTACCCGGACGAAACCACGAGATCTACGGTACCCGGACGAAACCACGAGATCTACGGTACCCGGACGAAACCACGAGATCTACGGTACCCGGACGAAACCACGAGATCTACGGTACCCGGACGAAACCACGAGATCTACGGTACCCGGACGAAACCACGAGATCTACGGTACCCGGACGAAACCACGAGATCTACGGTACCCGGACGAAACCACGAGATCTACGGTACCCGGACGAAACCACGAGTTCTACGGTACCCGGACGAAACCACGAGATCTACGGTACCCGGACGAAACCACGAGATCTACGGTACCCGGACGAAACCACGAGATCTACGGTACCCGGACGAAACCACGAGATCTACGGTACCCGGACGAAACCACGAGATCTACGGTACCCGGACGAAACCACGAGTTCTACGGTACCCGGACGAAACCACGAGATCTACGGTACCCGGACGAAACCACGAGATCTACGGTACCCGGACGAAACCACGAGATCTACGTTACCCGGACGAAACCACGAGATCTACGTTACCCGGACGAAACCACGAGTTCTACGGTACCCGGACGAAACCACGAGTTTTACGGTACCCGGACGAAACCACGAGTTCTACGGTACCCGGACGAAACCACGAGTTCTACGGTACCCGGACGAAACCACGAGATCTACGGTACCCGGACGAAACCACGAGATCTACGGTACCCGGACGAAACCACGAGATCTACGGTACCCGGACGAAACCACGAGATCTACGGTACCCGGACGAAACCACGAGATCTACGGTACCCGGACGAAACCACGAGATCTACGGTATTCAGATCAAACTACTCGATATACAATATCCAGATTGCACTACGTACAACTGTCAAGATCAACAGTGGGCTTGGGAACCCAGTAAAAGAAACCCCTATTTGGCTTGGGAACCTAGAATAAGAAACCCATATAAGGCTTGAGATCCTTGAGAAAGACACCCTTTTTAAGTTTCAGATACTAGAAACGGTACCCGGACGAAACCACGAGATCTACGGTACCCGGACGAAACCACGAGATCTACGGTACCCGGACGAAACCACGAGATCTACGGTACCCGGACGAAACCACGAGATCTACGGTACCCGGACGAAACCACGAGATCTACGGTACCCGGACGAAACCACGAGATCTACGGTACCCGGACGAAACCACGAGATCTACGGTACCCGGACGAAACCACGAGATCTACGGTACCCGGACGAAACCACGAGATCTACGGTACCCGGACGAAACCACGAGATCTACGGTACCCGGACGAAACCACGAGATCTACGGTACCCGGACGAAACCACGAGATCTACGGTACCCGGACGAAACCACGAGATCTACGGTACCCGGACGAAACCACGAGATCTACGGTACCCGGACGAAACCACGAGATCTACGGTACCCGGACGAAACCACGAGTTCTACGGTACCCGGAAGAAACCACGAGTTCTACGGTACCCGGACGAAACCACGAGATCTACGGTACCCGGACGAAACCACGAGATCTACGGTACCCGGACGAAACCACGAGATCTACGGTACCCGGACGAAACCACGAGATCTACGGTACCCGGACGAAACCACGAGATCTACGGTACCCGGACGAAACCACGAGATCTACGGTACCCGGACGAAACCACGAGATCTACGGTACCCGGACGAAACCACGAGATCTACGGTACCCGGACGAAACCACGAGATCTACGGTACCCGGACGAAACCACGAGATCTACGGTACCCGGACGAAACCACGAGTTCTACGGTACCCGGACGAAACCACGAGATCTACGGTACCCGGACGAAACCACGAGATCTACGGTACCCGGACGAAACCACGAGATCTACGGTACCCGGACGAAACCACGAGATCTACGGTACCCGGACGAAACCACGAGTTCTACGGTACCCGGACGAAACCACGAGATCTACGGTACCCGGACGAAACCACGAGATCTACGGTACCCGGACGAAACCACGAGATCTACGGTACCCGGACGAAACCACGAGATCTACGTTACCCGGACGAAACCACGAGTTCTACGGTACCCGGACGAAACCACGAGTTCTACGGTACCCGGACGAAACCACGAGTTCTACGGTACCCGGACGAAACCACGAGTTCTACGGTACCCGGACGAAACCACGAGTTCTACGGTACCCGGACGAAACCACGAGATCTACGGTACCCGGACGAAACCACGAGATCTACGGTACCCGGACGAAACCACGAGTTCTACGGTACCCGGACGAAACCACGAGTTCTACGGTACCCGGACGAAACCACGAGATCTACGGTACCCGGACGAAACCACGAGATCTACGGTACCCGGACGATACTACGAGATCTACGGTATCCAGATCAAACTACTCGATATACAATATCCAGATTGCACTACGTACAACTGTCAAGATCAACAGTGGACTTGGGAACCCAGTAAAAGAAACCCCTATTTGGCTTGGGAACCTAGAATAAGAAACCCATATAAGGCTTGAGATCCTTGAGAAAGACACCCTTTTTAAGTTTCAGATACTAGAAACGGTACCCGGACCAAACCACGAGATCTACGGTACCCGGACAAAACCACGAGTTCTACGGTACCCGGACGAAACCACGAGATCTACGGTACCCGGACGAAACCACGAGATCTACGGTACCCGGACGAAACCACGAGATCTACGGTACCCGGACGAAACCACGAGATCTACGGTACCCGGACGAAACCACGAGATCTACGGTACCCGGACGAAACCACGAGTTCTAAGGTACCCGGACGAAACCACGAGTTCTACGGTACCCGGACGAAACCACGAGATCTACGGTACCCGGACGAAACCACGAGTTCTACGGTACCCGGACGAAACCACGAGATCTACGGTACCCGGACGAAACCACGAGATCTACGGTACCCGGACGAAACCACGAGATCTACGGTACCCGGACGAAACCACGAGATCTACGGTACCCGGACGAAACCACGAGTTCTAAGGTACCCGGACGAAACCACGAGTTCTACGGTACCCGGACGAAACCACGAGATCTACGGTACCCGGACGAAACCACGAGATCTACGGTATTCAGATCAAACTACTCGATATACAATATCCAGATTGCACTACGTACAACTGTCAAGATCAACAGTGGGCTTGGGAACCCAGTAAAAGAAACCCCTATTTGGCTTGGGAACCTAGAATAAGAAACCCATATAAGGCTTGAGATCCTTGAGAAAGACACCCTTTTTAAGTTTCAGATACTAGAAACGGTACCCGGACGAAACCACGAGATCTACGGTACCCGGACGAAACCACGAGATCTACGGTACCCGGACGAAACCAAGAGATCTACGGTACCCGGACGAAACCACGAGATCTACGGTACCCGGACGAAACCACGAGATCTACGGTACCCGGACGAAACCACGAGATCTACGGTACCCGGACGAAACCACGAGATCTACGGTACCCGGACGAAACCACGAGATCTACGGTACCCGGACGAAACCACGAGATCTACGGTACCCGGACGAAACCACGAGATCTACGGTACCCGGACGAAACCACGAGATCTACGGTACCCGGACGAAACCACGAGTTCTACGGTACCCGGACGAAACCACGAGTTCTACGGTACCCGGACGAAACCACGAGTTCTACGGTACCCGGACGAAACCACGAGATCTACGGTACCCGGACGAGACCACGAGATCTACGGTACCCGGACGAAACCACGAGATCTACGGTACCCGGACGAAACCACGAGATCTACGGTACCCGGACGAAACCACGAGATCTACGGTACCCGGACGAAACCACGAGATCTACGGTACCCGGACGAAACCACGAGATCTACGGTACCCGGACGAAACCACGAGATCTACGGTACCCGGACGAAACCACGAGATCTACGGTACCCGGACGAAACCACGAGATCTACGGTACCCGGACGAAACCACGAGATCTACGGTACCCGGACGAAACCACGAGTTCTACGGTACCCGGACGAAACCACGAGATCTACGGTACCCGGACGAAACCACGAGATCTATGGTACCCGGACGAAACCACGAGATCTACGTTACCCGGACGAAACCACGAGTTCTACGGTACCCGGACGAAACCACGAGTTCTACGGTACCCGGACGAAACCACGAGTTCTACGGTACCCGGACGAAACCACGAGTTCTACGGTACCCGGACGAAACCACGAGTTCTACGGTACCCGTACGAAACCACGAGATCTACGGTACCCGGACGAAACCACGAGATCTACGGTACCCGGACGAAACCACGAGATCTACGGTACCCGGACGAAACCACGAGATCTACGGTACCCGGACGAAACCACGAGATCTACGGTACCCGGACGAAACCACGAGATCTACGGTACCCGGACGAAACCACGAGATCTACGGTACCCGGACGAAACCACGAGATCTACGGTACCCGGACGAAACCACGAGATCTACGGTACCCGGACGAAACCACGAGATCTACGGTACCCGGACGAAACCACGAGTTCTACGGTACCCGGACGAAACCACGAGTTCTACGGTACCCGGACGAAACCACGAGTTCTACGGTACCCGGACGAAACCACGAGATCTACGGTACCCGGACGAAACCACGAGATCTACGGTACCCGGACGAAACCACGAGATCTACGGTACCCGGACGAAACCACGAGATCTACGGTACCCGGACGAAACCACGAGATCTACGGTACCCGGACGAAACCACGAGATCTACGGTACCCGGACGAAACCACGAGATCTACGGTACCCGGACGAAACCACGAGATCTACGGTACCCGGACGAAACCACGAGATCTACGGTACCCGGACGAAACCACGAGATCTACGGTACCCGGACGAAACCACGAGTTCTACGGTACCCGGACGAAACCACGAGATCTACGGTACCCGGACGAAACCACGAGATCTACGGTACCCGGACGAAACCACGAGATCTACGTTACCCGGACGAAACCACGAGTTCTACGGTACCCGGACGAAACCACGAGTTCTACGGTACCCGGACGAAACCACGAGTTCTACGGTACCCGGACGAAACCACGAGTTCTACGGTACCCGGACGAAACCACGAGTTCTACGGTACCCGGACGAAACCACGAGTTCTACGGTACCCGGACGAAACCACGAGATCTACGGTACCCGGACGAAACCACGAGATCTACGGTACCCGGACGAAACCACGAGATCTACGGTACCCGGACGAAACCACGAGATCTACGGTACCCGGACGAAACCACGAGATCTACGGTACCCGGACGATACTACGAGATCTACGGTATCCAGATCAAACTACTCGATATACAATATCCAGATTGCACTACGTACAACTGTCAAGATCAACAGTGGACTTGGGAACCCAGTAAAAGAAACCCCTATTTGGCTTGGGAACCTAGAATAAGAAACCCATATAAGGCTTGAGATCCTTGAGAAAGACACCCTTTTTAAGTTTCAGATACTAGAAACGGTACCCGGACGAAACCACGAGATCTACGGTACCCGGACAAAACCACGAGTTCTACGGTACCCGGACGAAACCACGAGATCTACGGTACCCGGACGAAACCACGAGATCTACGGTACCCGGACGAAACCACGAGATCTACGGTACCCGGACGAAACCACGAGATCTACGGTACCCGGACGAAACCACGAGATCTACGGTACCCGGACGAAACCACGAGTTCTAAGGTACCCGGACGAAACCACGAGTTCTACGGTACCCGGACGAAACCACGAGATCTACGGTACCCGGACGAAACCACGAGTTCTACGGTACCCGGACGAAACCACGAGATCTACGGTACCCGGACGAAACCACGAGATCTACGGTACCCGGACGAAACCACGAGATCTACGGTACCCGGACGAAACCACGAGTTCTAAGGTACCCGGACGAAACCACGAGTTCTACGGTACCCGGACGAAACCACGAGATCTACGGTACCCGGACGAAACCACGAGATCTACGGTACCCGGACGAAACCACGAGATCTACGGTACCCGGACGAAACCACGAGATCTACGGTACCCGGACGAAACCACGAGATCTACGGTACCCGGACGAAACCACGAGATCTACGGTACCCGGACGAAACCACGAGATCTACGGTATTCAGATCAAACTACTCGATATACAATATCCAGATTGCACTACGTACAACTGTCAAGATCAACAGTGGGCTTGGGAACCCAGTAAAAGAAACCCCTATTTGGCTTGGGAACCTAGAATAAGAAACCCATATAAGGCTTGAGATCCTTGAGAAAGACACCCTTTTTAAGTTTCAGATACTAGAAACGGTACCCGGACGAAACCACGAGATCTACGGTACCCGGACGAAACCACGAGATCTACGGTACCCGGACGAAACCACGAGATCTACGGTACCCGGACGAAACCACGAGATCTACGGTACCCGGACGAAACCACGAGATCTACGGTACCCGGACGAAACCACGAGATCTACGGTACCCGGACGAAACCACGAGATCTACGTTACCCGGACGAAGTCACGAGTTCTACGGTACCCGGACGAAACCACGAGTTCTACGGTACCCGGACGAAACCACGAGTTCTACGGTACCCGGACGAAACCACGAGTTCTACGGTACCCGGACGAAACCACGAGTTCTACGGTACCCGGACGAAACCACGAGTTCTACGGTACCCGGACGAAACCACGAGATCTACGGTACCCGGACGAAACCACGAGATCTACGGTACCCGGACGAAACCACGAGATCTACGGTACCCGGACGAAACCACGAGATCTACGGTACCCGGACGAAACCACGAGATCTACGGTACCCGGACGAAACCACGAGATCTACGGTACCCGGACGAAACCACGAGATCTACGGTACCCGGACGAAACCACGAGATCTACGGTACCCGGACGAAACCACGAGATCTACGGTACCCGGACGAAACCACGAGATCTACGGTACCCGGACGAAACCACGAGATCTACGGTACCCGGACGAAACCACGAGTTCTACGGTACCCGGACGAAACCACGAGATCTACGGTACCCGGACGAAACCACGAGATCTACGGTACCCGGACGAAACCACGAGATCTACGTTACCCGGACGAAACCACGAGTTCTACGGTACCCGGACGAAACCACGAGTTCTACGGTACCCGGACGAAACCACGAGTTCTACGGTACCCGGACGAAACCACGAGTTCTACGGTACCCGGACGAAACCACGAGTTCTACGGTACCCGGACGAAACCACGAGTTCTACGGTACCCGGACGAAACCACGAGATCTACGGTACCCGGACGAAACCACGAGATCTACGGTACCCGGACGAAACCACGAGATCTACGGTACCCGGACGAAACCACGAGATCTACGGTACCCGGACGAAACCACGAGATCTACGGTACCCGGACGATACTACGAGATCTACGGTATCCAGATCAAACTACTCGATATACAATATCCAGATTGCACTACGTACAACTGTCAAGATCAACAGTGGACTTGGGAACCCAGTAAAAGAAACCCCTATTTGGCTTGGGAACCTAGAATAAGAAACCCATATAAGGCTTGAGATCCTTGAGAAAGACACCCTTTTTAAGTTTCAGATACTAGAAACGGTACCCGGACGAAACCACGAGATCTACGGTACCCGGACAAAACCACGAGTTCTACGGTACCCGGACGAAACCACGAGATCTACGGTACCCGGACGAAACCACGAGATCTACGGTACCCGGACGAAACCACGAGATCTACGGTACCCGGACGAAACCACGAGATCTACGGTACCCGGACGAAACCACGAGATCTACGGTACCCGGACGAAACCACGAGTTCTAAGGTACCCGGACGAAACCACGAGTTCTACGGTACCCGGACGAAACCACGAGATCTACGGTACCCGGACGAAACCACGAGTTCTACGGTACCCGGACGAAACCACGAGATCTACGGTACCCGGACGAAACCACGAGATCTACGGTACCCGGACGAAACCACGAGATCTACGGTACCCGGACGAAACCACGAGTTCTAAGGTACCCGGACGAAACCACGAGTTCTACGGTACCCGGACGAAACCACGAGATCTACGGTACCCGGACGAAACCACGAGATCTACGGTACCCGGACGAAACCACGAGATCTACGGTACCCGGACGAAACCACGAGATCTACGGTACCCGGACGAAACCACGAGATCTACGGTACCCGGACGAAACCACGAGATCTACGGTACCCGGACGAAACCACGAGATCTACGGTATTCAGATCAAACTACTCGATATACAATATCCAGATTGCACTACGTACAACTGTCAAGATCAACAGTGGGCTTGGGAACCCAGTAAAAGAAACCCCTATTTGGCTTGGGAACCTAGAATAAGAAACCCATATAAGGCTTGAGATCCTTGAGAAAGACACCCTTTTTAAGTTTCAGATACTAGAAACGGTACCCGGACGAAACCACGAGATCTACGGTACCCGGACGAAACCACGAGATCTACGGTACCCGGACGAAACCACGAGATCTACGGTACCCGGACGAAACCACGAGATCTACGGTACCCGGACGAAACCACGAGATCTACGGTACCCGGACGAAACCACGAGATCTACGGTACCCGGACGAAACCACGAGATCTACGTTACCCGGACGAAGTCACGAGTTCTACGGTACCCGGACGAAACCACGAGTTCTACGGTACCCGGACGAAACCACGAGTTCTACGGTACCCGGACGAAACCACGAGTTCTACGGTACCCGGACGAAACCACGAGTTCTACGGTACCCGGACGAAACCACGAGTTCTACGGTACCCGGACGAAACCACGAGATCTACGGTACCCGGACGAAACCACGAGATCTACGGTACCCGGACGATACTACGAGATCTACGGTATCCAGATCAAACTACTCGATATACAATATCCAGATTGCACTACGTACAACTGTCAAGATCAACAGTGGACTTGGGAACCCAGTAAAAGAAACCCCTATTTGGCTTGGGAACCTAGAATAAGAAACCCATATAAGGCTTGAGATCCTTGAGAAAGACACCCTTTTTAAGTTTCAGATACTAGAAACGGTACCCGGACGAAACCACGAGATCTACGGTACCCGGACAAAACCACGAGTTCTACGGTACCCGGACGAAACCACGAGATCTACGGTACCCGGACGAAACCACGAGATCTACGGTACCCGGACGAAACCACGAGATCTACGGTACCCGGACGAAACCACGAGATCTACGGTACCCGGACGAAACCACGAGATCTACGGTACCCGGACGAAACCACGAGTTCTAAGGTACCCGGACGAAACCACGAGTTCTACGGTACCCGGACGAAACCACGAGATCTACGGTACCCGGACGAAACCACGAGTTCTACGGTACCCGGACGAAACCACGAGATCTACGGTACCCGGACGAAACCACGAGATCTACGGTACCCGGACGAAACCACGAGATCTACGGTACCCGGACGAAACCACGAGTTCTAAGGTACCCGGACGAAACCACGAGTTCTACGGTACCCGGACGAAACCACGAGATCTACGGTACCCGGACGAAACCACGAGATCTACGGTACCCGGACGAAACCACGAGATCTACGGTACCCGGACGAAACCACGAGATCTACGGTACCCGGACGAAACCACGAGATCTACGGTACCCGGACGAAACCACGAGATCTACGGTATTCAGATCAAACTACTCGATATACAATATCCAGATTGCACTACGTACAACTGTCAAGATCAACAGTGGGCTTGGGAACCCAGTAAAAGAAACCCCTATTTGGCTTGGGAACCTAGAATAAGAAACCCATATAAGGCTTGAGATCCTTGAGAAAGACACCCTTTTTAAGTTTCAGATACTAGAAACGGTACCCGGACGAAACCACGAGATCTACGGTACCCGGACGAAACCACGAGATCTACGGTACCCGGACGAAACCACGAGATCTACGGTACCCGGACGAAACCACGAGATCTACGGTACCCGGACGAAACCACGAGATCTACGGTACCCGGACGAAACCACGAGATCTACGTTACCCGGACGAAACCACGAGATCTACGGTACCCGGACGAAACCACGAGATCTACGGTACCCGGACGAAACCACGAGATCTACGGTACCCGGACGAAACCACGAGATCTACGGTACCCGGACGAAACCACGAGATCTACGGTACCCGGACGAAACCACGAGATCTACGGTACCCGGACGAAACCACGAGATCTACGGTACCCGGACGAAACCACGAGATCTACGGTACCCGGACGAAACCACGAGATCTACGGTACCCGGACGAAACCACGAGATCTACGGTACCCGGACGAAACCACGAGATCTACGGTACCCGGACGAAACCACGAGATCTACGGTACCCGGACGAAACCACGAGTTCTACGGTACCCGGACGAAACCACGAGATCTACGGTACCCGGACGAAACCACGAGATCTACGGTACCCGGACGAAACCACGAGATCTACGTTACCCGGACGAAACCACGAGTTCTACGGTACCCGGACGAAACCACGAGTTCTACGGTACCCGGACGAAACCACGAGTTCTACGGTACCCGGACGAAACCACGAGTTCTACGGTACCCGGACGAAACCACGAGTTCTACGGTACCCGGACGAAACCACGAGTTCTACGGTACCCGGACGAAACCACGAGTTCTACGGTACCCGGACGAAACCACGAGATCTACGGTACCCGGACGATACTACGAGATCTACGGTATCCAGATCAAACTACTCGATATACAATATCCAGATTGCACTACGTACAACTGTCAAGATCAACAGTGGACTTGGGAACCCAGTAAAAGAAACCCCTATTTGGCTTGGGAACCTAGAATAAGAAACCCATATAAGGCTTGAGATCCTTGAGAAAGACACCCTTTTTAAGTTTCAGATACTAGAAACGGTACCCGGACGAAACCACGAGATCTACGGTACCCGGACAAAACCACGAGTTCTACGGTACCCGGACGAAACCACGAGATCTACGGTACCCGGACGAAACCACGAGATCTACGGTACCCGGACGAAACCACGAGATCTACGGTACCCGGACGAAACCACGAGATCTACGGTACCCGGACGAAACCACGAGATCTACGGTACCCGGACGAAACCACGAGTTCTAAGGTACCCGGACGAAACCACGAGTTCTACGGTACCCGGACGAAACCACGAGATCTACGGTACCCGGACGAAACCACGAGTTCTACGGTACCCGGACGAAACCACGAGATCTACGGTACCCGGACGAAACCACGAGATCTACGGTACCCGGACGAAACCACGAGATCTACGGTACCCGGACGAAACCACGAGTTCTAAGGTACCCGGACGAAACCACGAGTTCTACGGTACCCGGACGAAACCACGAGATCTACGGTACCCGGACGAAACCACGAGATCTACGGTACCCGGACGAAACCACGAGATCTACGGTACCCGGACGAAACCACGAGATCTACGGTACCCGGACGAAACCACGAGATCTACGGTACCCGGACGAAACCACGAGATCTACGGTACCCGGACGAAACCACGAGATCTACGGTATTCAGATCAAACTACTCGATATACAATATCCAGATTGCACTACGTACAACTGTCAAGATCAACAGTGGGCTTGGGAACCCAGTAAAAGAAACCCCTATTTGGCTTGGGAACCTAGAATAAGAAACCCATATAAGGCTTGAGATCCTTGAGAAAGACACCCTTTTTAAGTTTCAGATACTAGAAACGGTACCCGGACGAAACCACGAGATCTACGGTACCCGGACGAAACCACGAGATCTACGGTACCCGGACGAAACCACGAGATCTACGGTACCCGGACGAAACCACGAGATCTACGGTACCCGGACGAAACCACGAGATCTACGGTACCCGGACGAAACCACGAGTTCTACGGTACCCGGACGAAACCACGAGTTCTACGGTACCCGGACGAAACCACGAGTTCTACGGTACCCGGACGAAACCACGAGATCTACGGTACCCGGACGAAACCACGAGATCTACGGTACCCGGACGAAACCACGAGATCTACGGTACCCGGACGAAACCACGAGATCTACGGTACCCGGACGAAACCACGAGATCTACGGTACCCGGACGAAACCACGAGATCTACGGTACCCGGACGAAACCACGAGATCTACGGTACCCGGACGAAACCACGAGTTCTACGGTACCCGGACGAAACCACGAGTTCTACGGTACCCGGACGAAACCACGAGTTCTACGGTACCCGGACGAAACCACGAGATCTACGGTACCCGGACGAAACCACGAGATCTACGGTACCCGGACGAAACCACGAGATCTACGGTACCCGGACGAAACCACGAGATCTACGGTACCCGGACGAAACCACGAGATCTACGGTACCCGGACGAAACCACGAGATCTACGGTACCCGGACGAAACCACGAGATCTACGGTACCCGGACGAAACCACGAGATCTACGGTACCCGGACGAAACCACGAGATCTACGGTACCCGGACGATACTACGAGATCTGCGGTATCCAGATCAAACTACTCGATATACAATATCCAGATTGCACTACGTACAACTGTCAAGATCAACAGTGGACTTGGGAACCCAGTAAAAGAAACCCCTATTTGGCTTGGGAACCTAGAATAAGAAACCCATATAAGGCTTGAGATCCTTGAGAAAGACACCCTTTTTAAGTTTCAGATACTAGAAACGGTACCCGGACGAAACCACGAGATCTACGGTACCCGGACAAAACCACGAGTTCTACGGTACCCGGACGAAACCACGAGATCTACGGTACCCGGACGAAACCACGAGATCTACGGTACCCGGACGAAACCACGAGATCTACGGTACCCGGACGAAACCACGAGATCTACGGTACCCGGACGAAACCACGAGATCTACGGTACCCGGACGAAACCACGAGTTCTAAGGTACCCGGACGAAACCACGAGTTCTACGGTACCCGGACGAAACCACGAGATCTACGGTACCCGGACGAAACCACGAGTTCTACGGTACCCGGACGAAACCACGAGATCTACGGTACCCGGACGAAACCACGAGATCTACGGTACCCGGACGAAACCACGAGATCTACGGTACCCGGACGAAACCACGAGTTCTAAGGTACCCGGACGAAACCACGAGTTCTACGGTACCCGGACGAAACCACGAGATCTACGGTACCCGGACGAAACCACGAGATCTACGGTACCCGGACGAAACCACGAGATCTACGGTACCCGGACGAAACCACGAGATCTACGGTACCCGGACGAAACCACGAGATCTACGGTACCCGGACGAAACCACGAGATCTACGGTACCCGGACGAAACCACGAGATCTACGGTACCCGGACGAAACCACGAGATCTACGGTACCCGGACGAAACCACGAGATCTACGGTACCCGGACGAAACCACGAGATCTACGGTACCCGGACGAAACCACGAGATCTACGGTACCCGGACGAAACCACGAGATCTACGGTACCCGGACGAAACCACGAGATCTACGGTACCCGGACGAAACCACGAGATCTACGGTACCCGGACGAAACCACGAGATCTACGGTACCCGGACGAAACCACGAGATCTACGGTACCCGGACGAAACCACGAGATCTACGGTACCCGGACGAAACCACGAGTTCTACGGTACCCGGACGAAACCACGAGATCTACGGTACCCGGACGAAACCACGAGATCTACGGTACCCGGACGAAACCACGAGATCTACGTTACCCGGACGAAACCACGAGTTCTACGGTACCCGGACGAAACCACGAGTTCTACGGTACCCGGACGAAACCACGAGTTCTACGGTACCCGGACGAAACCACGAGTTCTACGGTACCCGGACGAAACCACGAGTTCTACGGTACCCGGACGAAACCACGAGTTCTACGGTACCCGGACGAAACCACGAGATCTACGGTACCCGGACGAAACCACGAGATCTACGGTACCCGGACGATACTACGAGATCAACGGTATCCAGATCAAACTACTCGATATACAATATCCAGATTGCACTACGTACAACTGTCAAGATCAACAGTGGACTTGGGAACCCAGTAAAAGAAACCCCTATTTGGCTTGGGAACCTAGAATAAGAAACCCATATAAGGCTTGAGATCCTTGAGAAAGACACCCTTTTTAAGTTTCAGATACTAGAAACGGTACCCGGACGAAACCACGAGATCTACGGTACCCGGACAAAACCACGAGTTCTACGGTACCCGGACGAAACCACGAGATCTACGGTACCCGGACGAAACCACGAGATCTACGGTACCCGGACGAAACCACGAGATCTACGGTACCCGGACGAAACCACGAGATCTACGGTACCCGGACGAAACCACGAGATCTACGGTACCCGGACGAAACCACGAGTTCTAAGGTACCCGGACGAAACCACGAGTTCTACGGTACCCGGACGAAACCACGAGATCTACGGTACCCGGACGAAACCACGAGTTCTACGGTACCCGGGCGAAACCACGAGATCTACGGTACCCGGACGAAACCACGAGATCTACGGTACCCGGACGAAACCACGAGATCTACGGTACCCGGACGAAACCACGAGTTCTAAGGTACCCGGACGAAACCACGAGTTCTACGGTACCCGGACGAAACCACGAGATCTACGGTACCCGGACGAAACCACGAGATCTACGGTACCCGGACGAAACCACGAGATCTACGGTACCCGGACGAAACCACGAGATCTACGGTACCCGGACGAAACCACGAGATCTACGGTACCCGGACGAAACCACGAGATCTACGGTACCCGGACGAAACCACGAGATCTACGGTATTCAGATCAAACTACTCGATATACAATATCCAGATTGCACTACGTACAACTGTCAAGATCAACAGTGGGCTTGGGAACCCAGTAAAAGAAACCCCTATTTGGCTTGGGAACCTAGAATAAGAAACCCATATAAGGCTTGAGATCCTTGAGAAAGACACCCTTTTTAAGTTTCAGATACTAGAAACGGTACCCGGACGAAACCACGAGATCTACGGTACCCGGACGAAACCACGAGATCTACGGTACCCGGACGAAACCACGAGATCTACGGTACCCGGACGAAACCACGAGATCTACGGTACCCGGACGAAACCACGAGATCTACGGTACCCGGACGAAACCACGAGATCTACGGTACCCGGACGAAACCACGAGATCTACGGTACCCGGACGAAACCACGAGATCTACGGTACCCGGACGAAACCACGAGATCTACGGTACCCGGACGAAACCACGAGATCTACGGTACCCGGACGAAACCACGAGATCTACGGTACCCGGACGAAACCACGAGATCTACGGTACCCGGACGAAACCACGAGATCTACGGTACCCGGACGAAACCACGAGATCTACGGTACCCGGACGAAACCACGAGTTCTACGGTACCCGGACGAAACCACGAGTTCTACGGTACCCGGACGAAACCACGAGTTCTACGGTACCCGGACGAAACCACGAGATCTACGGTACCCGGACGAAACCACGAGATCTACGGTACCCGGACGAAACCACGAGATCTACGGTACCCGGACGAAACCACGAGATCTACGGTACCCGGACGAAACCACGAGATCTACGGTACCCGGACGAAACCACGAGATCTACGGTACCCGGACGAAACCACGAGATCTACGGTACCCGGACGAAACCACGAGATCTACGGTACCCGGACGAAACCACGAGATCTACGGTACCCGGACGATACTACGAGATCTACGGTATCCAGATCAAACTACTCGATATACAATATCCAGATTGCACTACGTACAACTGTCAAGATCAACAGTGGACTTGGGAACCCAGTAAAAGAAACCCCTATTTGGCTTGGGAACCTAGAATAAGAAACCCATATAAGGCTTGAGATCCTTGAGAAAGACACCCTTTTTAAGTTTCAGATACTAGAAACGGTACCCGGACGAAACCACGAGATCTACGGTACCCGGACAAAACCACGAGTTCTACGGTACCCGGACGAAACCACGAGATCTACGGTACCCGGACGAAACCACGAGATCTACGGTACCCGGACGAAACCACGAGATCTACGGTACCCGGACGAAACCACGAGATCTACGGTACCCGGACGAAACCACGAGATCTACGGTACCCGGACGAAACCACGAGTTCTAAGGTACCCGGACGAAACCACGAGTTCTACGGTACCCGGACGAAACCACGAGATCTACGGTACCCGGACGAAACCACGAGTTCTACGGTACCCGGACGAAACCACGAGATCTACGGTACCCGGACGAAACCACGAGATCTACGGTACCCGGACGAAACCACGAGATCTACGGTACCCGGACGAAACCACGAGTTCTAAGGTACCCGGACGAAACCACGAGTTCTACGGTACCCGGACGAAACCACGAGATCTACGGTACCCGGACGAAACCACGAGATCTACGGTACCCGGACGAAACCACGAGATCTACGGTACCCGGACGAAACCACGAGATCTACGGTACCCGGACGAAACCACGAGATCTACGGTACCCGGACGAAACCACGAGATCTACGGTACCCGGACGAAACCACGAGATCTACGGTACCCGGACGAAACCACGAGATCTACGGTATTCAGATCAAACTA
The DNA here is from genome assembly GCF_054372755.1 of Phalangium opilio. NCBI lineage: Eukaryota > Metazoa > Arthropoda > Arachnida > Opiliones > Phalangiidae > Phalangium > Phalangium opilio. The sequence goes on along the minus strand of NW_028324146.1, from coordinate 6,713,918 downwards.
CTCGATATACAATATCCAGATTGCACTACGTACAACTGTCAAGATCAACAGTGGGCTTGGGAACCCAGTAAAAGAAACCCCTATTTGGCTTGGGAACCTAGAATAAGAAACCCATATAAGGCTTGAGATCCTTGAGAAAGACACCCTTTTTAAGTTTCAGATACTAGAAACGGTACCCGGACGAAACCACGAGATCTACGGTACCCGGACGAAACCACGAGATCTACGGTACCCGGACGAAACCACGAGATCTACGGTACCCGGACGAAACCACGAGATCTACGGTACCCGGACGAAACCACGAGATCTACGGTACCCGGACGAAACCACGAGATCTACGGTACCCGGACGAAACCACGAGATCTACGATACCCGGACGAAACCACGAGATCTACGGTACCCGGACGAAACCACGAGTTCTACGGTACCCGGACGAAACCACGAGTTCTACGGTACCCGGACGAAACCACGAGTTCTACGGTACCCGGACGAAACCACGAGATCTACGGTACCCGGACGAAACCACGAGATCTACGGTACCCGGACGAAACCACGAGATCTACGGTACCCGGACGAAACCACGAGATCTACGGTACCCGGACGAAACCACGAGATCTACGGTACCCGGACGAAACCACGAGATCTACGGTACCCGGACGAAACCACGAGATCTACGGTACCCGGACGAAACCACGAGATCTACGGTACCCGGACGAAACCACGAGATCTACGGTACCCGGACGAAACCACGAGATCTACGGTACCCGGACGAAACCACGAGATCTACGGTACCCGGAAGAAACCACGAGTTCTACGGTACCCGGACGAAACCACGAGATCTACGGTACCCGGACGAAACCACGAGATCTACGGTACCCGGACGAAACCACGAGATCTACGTTACCCGGACGAAACCACGAGATCTACGGTACCCGGACGAAACCACGAGATCTACGGTACCCGGACGAAACCACGAGATCTACGGTACCCGGGCGAAACCACGAGATCTACGGTACCCGGACGAAACCACGAGATCTACGGTACCCGGACGAAACCACGAGATCTACGGTACCCGGACGAAACCACGAGATCTACGGTACCCGGACGAAACCACGAGATCTACGGTACCCGGACGATACTACGAGATCTACGGTATCCAGATCAAACTACTCGATATACAATATCCAGATTGCACTACGTACAACTGTCAAGATCAACAGTGGACTTGGGAACCCAGTAAAAGAAACCCCTATTTGGCTTGGGAACCTAGAATAAGAAACCCATATAAGGCTTGAGATCCTTGAGAAAGACACCCTTTTTAAGTTTCAGATACTAGAAACGGTACCCGGACGAAACCACGAGATCTACGGTACCCGGACAAAACCACGAGTTCTACGGTACCCGGACGAAACCACGAGATCTACGGTACCCGGACGAAACCACGAGATCTACGGTACCCGGACGAAACCACGAGATCTACGGTACCCGGACGAAACCACGAGATCTACGGTACCCGGACGAAACCACGAGATCTACGGTACCCGGACGAAACCACGAGTTCTAAGGTACCCGGACGAAACCACGAGTTCTACGGTACCCGGACGAAACCACGAGATCTACGGTACCCGGACGAAACCACGAGTTCTACGGTACCCGGACGAAACCACGAGATCTACGGTACCCGGACGAAACCACGAGATCTACGGTACCCGGACGAAACCACGAGATCTACGGTACCCGGACGAAACCACGAGTTCTAAGGTACCCGGACGAAACCACGAGTTCTACGGTACCCGGACGAAACCACGAGATCTACGGTACCCGGACGAAACCACGAGATCTACGGTACCCGGACGAAACCACGAGATCTACGGTACCCGGACGAAACCACGAGATCTACGGTACCCGGACGAAACCACGAGATCTACGGTACCCGGACGAAACCACGAGATCTACGGTACCCGGACGAAACCACGAGATCTACGGTACCCGGACGAAACCACGAGATCTACGGTATTCAGATCAAACTACTCGATATACAATATCCAGATTGCACTACGTACAACTGTCAAGATCAACAGTGGGCTTGGGAACCCAGTAAAAGAAACCCCTATTTGGCTTGGGAACCTAGAATAAGAAACCCATATAAGGCTTGAGATCCTTGAGAAAGACACCCTTTTTAAGTTTCAGATACTAGAAACGGTACCCGGACGAAACCACGAGATCTACGGTACCCGGACGAAACCACGAGATCTACGGTACCCGGACGAAACCACGAGATCTACGGTACCCGGACGAAACCACGAGATCTACGGTACCCGGACGAAACCACGAGATCTACGGTACCCGGACGAAACCACGAGATCTACGGTACCCGGACGAAACCACGAGATCTACGGTACCCGGACGAAACCACGAGATCTACGGTACCCGGACGAAACCACGAGATCTACGGTACCCGGACGAAACCACGAGATCTACGGTACCCGGACGAAACCACGAGATCTACGGTACCCGGACGAAACCACGAGATCTACGGTATTCAGATCAAACTACTCGATATACAATATCCAGATTGCACTACGTACAACTGTCAAGATCAACAGTGGGCTTGGGAACCCAGTAAAAGAAACCCCTATTTGGCTTGGGAACCTAGAATAAGAAACCCATATAAGGCTTGAGATCCTTGAGAAAGACACCCTTTTTAAGTTTCAGATACTAGAAACGGTACCCGGACGAAACCACGAGATCTACGGTACCCGGACGAAACCACGAGATCTACGGTACCCGGACGAAACCACGAGATCTACGGTACCCGGACGAAACCACGAGATCTACGGTACCCGGACGAAACCACGAGATCTACGGTACCCGGACGAAACCACGAGATCTACGGTACCCGGACGAAACCACGAGATCTACGGTACCCGGACGAAACCACGAGATCTACGGTACCCGGACGAAACCACGAGTTCTACGGTACCCGGACGAAACCACGAGTTCTACGGTACCCGGACGAAACCACGAGTTCTACGGTACCCGGACGAAACCACGAGATCTACGGTACCCGGACGAAACCACGAGATCTACGGTACCCGGACGAAACCACGAGATCTACGGTACCCGGACGAAACCACGAGATCTACGGTACCCGGACGAAACCACGAGATCTACGGTACCCGGACGAAACCACGAGATCTACGGTACCCGGACGAAACCACGAGATCTACGGTACCCGGACGAAACCACGAGATCTACGGTACCCGGACGAAACCACGAGATCTACGGTACCCGGACGAAACCACGAGATCTACGGTACCCGGACGAAACCACGAGATCTACGGTACCCGGACGAAACCACGAGATCTACGGTACCCGGACGAAACCACGAGATCTACGGTACCCGGACGAAACCACGAGATCTACGGTACCCGGACGAAACCACGAGATCTACGGTACCCGGACGAAACCACGAGATCTACGGTACCCGGACGAAACCACGAGATCTACGGTACCCGGACGAAACCACGAGATCTACGGTACCCGGACGAAACCACGAGATCTACGGTACCCGGACGAAACCACGAGATCTACGGTACCCGGACGAAACCACGAGATCTACGGTACCCGGACGAAACCACGAGATCTACGGTACCCGGACGAAACCACGAGATCTACGGTACCCGGACGAAACCACGAGATCTACGGTACCCGGACGAAACCACGAGATCTACGGTACCCGGACGAAACCACGAGATCTACGGTACCCGGACGAAACCACGAGATCTACGGTACCCGGACGAAACCACGAGATCTACGGTACCCGGACGAAACCACGAGATCTACGGTACCCGGACGAAACCACGAGATCTACGGTACCCGGACGAAACCACGAGTTCTACGGTACCCGGACGAAACCACGAGTTCTACGGTACCCGGACGAAACCACGAGATCTACGATACCCGGACGAAACCACGAGATCTACGATACCCGGACGAAACCACGAGTTCTACGGTACCCGGACGAAACCACGAGTTCTACGGTACCCGGACGAAACCACGAGATCTACGGTACCCGGACGAAACCACGAGTTCTACGGTACCCGGACGAAACCACGAGTTCTACGGTACCCGGACGAAACCACGAGTTCTACGGTACCCGGACGAAACCACGAGATCTACGGTACCCGGACGAAACCACGAGATCTACGGTACCCGGACGAAACCACGAGATCTACGGTACCCGGACGAAACCACGAGATCTACGGTACCCGGACGAAACCACGAGATCTACGGTACCCGGACGAAACCACGAGATCTACGGTACCCGGACGAAACCACGAGATCTACGGTACCCGGACGAAACCACGAGATCTACGGTACCCGGACGAAACCACGAGATCTACGGTACCCGGACGAAACCACGAGATCTACGGTACCCGGACGAAACCACGAGATCTACGGTACCCGGACGAAACCACGAGATCTACGGTACCCGGACGAAACCACGAGATCTACGGTATTCAGATAAAACTACTCGATATACAATATCCAGATTGCACTACGTACAACTGTCAAGATCAACAGTGGGCTTGGGAACCCAGTAAAAGAAACCCCTATTTGGCTTGGGAACCTAGAATAAGAAACCCATATAAGGCTTGAGATCCTTGAGAAAGACACCCTTTTTAAGTTTCAGATACTAGAAACGGTACCCGGACGAAACCACGAGATCTACGGTACCCGGACGAAACCACGAGATCTACGGTACCCGGACGAAACCACGAGATCTACGGTACCCGGACGAAACCACGAGATCTACGGTACCCGGACGAAACCACGAGATCTACGGTACCCGGACGAAACCACGAGATCTACGGTACCCGGACGAAACCACGAGATCTACGGTACCCGGACGAAACCACGAGATCTACGGTACCCGGACGAAACCACGAGATCTACGGTACCCGGACGAAACCACGAGATCTACGGTACCCGGACGAAACCACGAGATCTACGGTATTCAGATAAAACTACTCGATATACAATATCCAGATTGCACTACGTACAACTGTCAAGATCAACAGTGGGCTTGGGAACCCAGTAAAAGAAACCCCTATTTGGCTTGGGAACCTAGAATAAGAAACCCATATAAGGCTTGAGATCCTTGAGAAAGACACCCTTTTTAAGTTTCAGATACTAGAAACGGTACCCGGACGAAACCACGAGATCTACGGTACCCGGACGAAACCACGAGTTCTACGGTACCCGGACGAAACCACGAGATCTACGATACCCGGACGAAACCACGAGATCTACGATACCCGGACGAAACCACGAGTTCTACAGTACCCGGACGAAACCACGAGTTCTACGGTACCCGGACGAAACCACGAGATCTACGGTACCCGGACGAAACCACGAGTTCTACGGTACCCGGACGAAACCACGAGTTCTACGGTACCCGGACGAAACCACGAGATCTACGGTACCCGGACGAAACCACGAGATCTACGGTACCCGGACGAAACCACGAGATCTACGGTACCCGGACGAAACCACGAGATCTACGGTACCCGGACGAAACCACGAGATCTACGGTACCCGGACGAAACCACGAGATCTACGGTACCCGGACGAAACCACGAGATCTACGGTACCCGGACGAAACCACGAGATCTACGGTACCCGGACGAAACCACGAGATCTACGGTACCCGGACGAAACCACGAGATCTACGGTACCCGGACGAAACCACGAGATCTACGGTACCCGGACGAAACCACGAGATCTACGGTACCCGGACGAAACCACGAGATCTACGGTACCCGGACGAAACCACGAGATCTACGGTACCCGGACGAAACCACGAGATCTACGGTACCCGGACGAAACCACGAGATCTACGGTATTCAGATAAAACTACTCGATATACAATATCCAGATTGCACTACGTACAACTGTCAAGATCAACAGTGGGCTTGGGAACCCAGTAAAAGAAACCCCTATTTGGCTTGGGAACCTAGAATAAGAAACCCATATAAGGCTTGAGATCCTTCAGAAAGACACCCTTTTTAAGTTTCAGATACTAGAAACGGTACCCGGACGAAACCACGAGATCTACGGTATCCGGACGAAACCACGAGATCTACGGTACCCGGACGAAACCACGAGATCTACGGTACCCGGACGAAACCACGAGATCTACGGTACCCGGACGAAACCACGAGATCTACGGTACCCGGACGAAACCACGAGATCTACGGTACCCGGACGAAACCACGAGATCTACGGTACCCGGACGAAACCACGAGATCTACGGTACCCGGACGAAACCACGAGATCTACGGTACCCGGACGAAACCACGAGATCTACGGTACCCGGACGAAACCACGAGATCTACGGTACCCGGACGAAACCACGAGTTCTACGGTACCCGGACGAAACCACGAGTTCTACGGTACCCGGACGAAACCACGAGTTCTACGGTACCCGGACGAAACCACGAGTTCTACGGTACCCGGACGAAACCACGAGATCTACGGTACCCGGACGAAACCACGAGATCAAACTACTCGATATACAATATCCAGATTGCACTACGTACAACTGTCAAGATCAACAGTGGGCTTGGGAACCCAGTAAAAGAAACCCCTATTTGGCTTGGGAACCTAGAATAAGAAACCCATATAAGGCTTGGGATCCTTGAGAAAGACACCCTTTTTAAGTTTCAGATACTAGAAAATCTGGAACATCAACATTAATCCAGATTAAACAACATAAGCAAGTAAAATTACCTGATCAACAATACATTATACTAGTAATAGAGCAAACACTGCAAATACATTTTTTTTTATAAATTAGAGAATCAAGGCCCCCCCCCCAACGAGGGAAGCATTTCAAAACTACTAATTTTTAATTAATTTCAATTAGAAAGAAAATAATCTAAAAATTTTGAAAAAGAAACCTGCTGATATATGATTTTTACACATTAGGTTATATTTTCTACAGCATCAAGTTTCAATACAACATGACTGGGGGCTAACTCTATGCGATGGCTGTATATTGGTTTAAACGTACATTCATTGAATAAATTTAGTTCCCAGTTATGTATATTAGTAGCCTACTTTTGTTAGGTTTGCAATAGAAAACTTAAAGTTAATTGTTCCAGTTCATAGGACAGAAATTTGTTACTTATTTCATTAAACTGAAAATCAATCAAATAATCTTGGAAAGTGTTTGGTCAAAATTATCATTAAGTTTTTCAAACGGCAATAAAATATAATGCGAATATAAAAACAAATAACGGTACTTAATTAGTTTTCTTAAAACATTTGTTTTAAAAATAAAGTTATCATTAATGTTTATGTGAAAACAAAATCACACTAAATTAATTTCATTCATAACCGAAAGGATATTTAATAAATAAGAAAAGAATAACGCAAAATAAAATTTCCGGGGTCGTATCAGTTTTAGCCGCTAGAGGGTGCAGCGAAAGCATAATCTGGCCGGGGCCATCTTGTTTAAGAGTATCGCTTAACACCTGTAAGAGTGTCGCCTAACACGTTTAGCATAGTTTTATGAAGGTACAACACCGCCAGATTACCAATTTCTTTGTTAATTTTATTTAAAGGATAAAACTGTTATCTTTCATGAATATCATCTTTAAAAAAGGTTTAACAATTACGTTTTTCAATAATTTTTTATTGTTTGTATTTACTTTAATATTAAAACATTAATGAAAAATAAATGAAAGACCTTATTTAAGAAACCCGCAGTATTATAATTTTTCATGTTTAATTTCGAACGGTGTTTTAATAGTGTTATTTTACACCGAATTTACACTTTAAATTGGCCCCTAAAAAGTCAAGGTAATAAAACTCTCTTTTGGGTGTTTTTTTGGTGTTTACACCGTTTTAACACGTTTTTAACACTTCCATTTCTTAGAGTGTACGCGCCTCAATTTCCGTTATTTATATTGGCCCTTTTTAATGCCTTGCATCACCGTATTTCTATGAAACATGTTCAAGGTAGGAGCGAACAGAGCCGGTAGTTGCTCTATTTCCGAACAAAATTGCTTGGTGTGTGTGGTGTTTAGAGAAGTGAATTTCCAGAGACGATATAGATCGAGAAACACGAACTGTGTTGGTTCGTGACAAATATTTCAACTTTGTTACTCGATTCTTTCCATTGGATTAGTAACGTACATTGAAACTACACTAAGCGCTTTATTCCGTATAAGCAATTAAAACCTATGTATAACAATTTATTGTATATTGTCAGGTCCGGATTAACCACTAGGCAAGTTAGGCAATTGCCTAGGGCCCGGATATTTGAGGGGCCCGTAATCAGCTAGTTTTCAAAAATTGAGAAAATGAAAAACCAACAAATATATTCCCCCCTCTTTCACTAAGAAGAAAAAGACGAAAAGAAACTTGAAAATTCAATGGAAATGTATTTTGAGAAGTTGCAATCCTCGGAGAAAGAAGTTTCATTTTGAATTCGTGTTGTTACTGACCGTCATTATGCACTGGAGTTGCATTGTATGATTCCTTGATAAGCTTCATTCAGGGTGGTAGTGATAATTTGAAATATTTAAAATAATTGCTCAGCTCACAAAAGAGATAATCTACAAAAGTAACGAAGAAAGGGGAAAAATACGTAAATGGTTCTTTGCTGAAGGGTTGGACTCGTAATAGTAGCCACATCATACCGTACTTGACAGAAAATTTGAGTGAATAGCCCTCGATGCGCTACCTTAACTGTTTTAAAATGATTACTTCATTTTTTTACTTCTGTTATAATTATAATAGTGTGACACGAACGGAAGCATCCTTTAACAGTGGTTAAATGAAATACCCATAAATGCCCATTAAATGAAGTACAGAAAATGAGAGTGAATAACCCCTCGATGCCCTAACAAAAATAAAAACCCTTAATCCTTACTTCAATAAATTTACTTGCGTTATAATTGTAATATTTAGGGCCACAAGCTAGTACTTTCTTTTAAAATTCTTCTCGATTTGTGGAGAAATACAGGTAACTTCTAATAATAAACATCTCCTTAAGACCATTCTAAATATAACGTCAGAATTTTTAGAAATTCTCCTCGATTTCTTTGGATTTTGAAATAGGGGAGCGGGATTGAAAGCGTGAAACCCTTGTTGTTGACGGGTGACAGGAAATTTAGAGGGAGTATTAAACCTTCCATTTTAATTAAGGTAACACGATAATCCTCTTTTTCACTTTAAATATGTCGAGCAATCGTAAAACACAATCCCAAATGCTTAACCTAACTGGTACAATTAAATAAAATGCTTAAAGTTACTATTATAATCCCATCCTCTTAAAATACACGAACGTAATAATCACATAACCAAAATTCTGTCCCATTCACTCTCCCTTAAATGACGAACGAAAAATTCTATACTGCCAAACTTGCTACTCTTTCACGTCTACTGGTACTAGTACTAGTAAGAGGACGAGTACAACAGGGCACGCAAAACTAAGAGACTCATCGTAGATGTACATCATACGATGTGGCTAAAAACGATGATAACACACGTGAGTGGACGGGAAGCTTTCAAAATAAAAGCATTTTACGTCTTATGTGACAATCTAATGACAAATACTAAAAAAACAATCTAAAGCTAACAAGGATACTAATGAAAAGTTCAAACCTATTTTTAACATTAATGCCCCCGATGAATCTTTCTTTGGAGCTTTCCAAGAATTGGCAGAACCGTATTGCAATGATTTAAATTTTGAAGAGATTGAAAACGAACTGCTACATTTCAAGCATTTCGTGAAGAATGAAGAAAGCAAAAACCCAGAATTCTTTGATTCCTTCATTCGTACCAATAATATCATTTCAACTTTTCCAAACTTAGAAATTGTTTTGAGAATTTACTTGTGTTTGCAATGCAAGAGGCGAGAGATCCTTTTCAGCTTTAAAAAGAGTGAAAAACTTAAGAACCACATCAGCCCAGGAAAAATTAAGTTCTTTATCTTTAATATATATTGAAAAGGATTTACTAAAAGACTTCATAGACTATGAACAGATAATTTATAAATTTCTTATGTTAGAAAGAAAGGAATTTAACTATTGAGTTCAAAAAGAAATTTAAATATGCAGTTAGGTGTTAAGTCAATTAAAAATATAAAAAGCAGTATGTCTCTTAGATTCTTTTAAACTGTGGTCTGTTGGGGGGCTGGGGGCCCGGAACTAACGCCTTGCCTAGGGCCCAAAATATTGTAAATCCGGCCCTGTATATTGTCAATTGTGGTCCTTTTGAGATGATTTAGTGAATATGGGCCGTTTGACGTTCTTGAGACAATAAGGTGGGAGGGGGGAGACGAAGAGGTGGATTTTATCAGTGTCATTAAAGAATGAGAAATGGATTCCTGGCCATAAACTTAGAGTAATTGTCATTATTAATTTACAAGAAAGGCCAGTTGATAACTGTGGCGTGTAAACTCTATTTTAACGGTTCCACCGAATTCTATTAAGGGTGGTTAGGGGGTGTGTGTATAGAGTGGGAATATAGGGCCGTGAGTGGAGCTCGCCTCTTAACTTTAGCCGTCGAATCGAACTCTTCCAACTCCCATTTTCCAATTACTAATATCTTAACTACACACTTTCAACTTTAACAATAAGGCATAAAGGCCAAAACAAACCGGTATAATACTTTAAAGGGACAGTCTCGTTTCAGAAGGAACAGTTTATTTTTATTTTTTTATTTTTTTTTAAATAATAGTTTGAATTTGTATATGAAGGTTTCACTCAATGCAGTGAAATAAACACGTGTTGTATTCTGAAACACTAATTCCGACTGTAAGTTTATTACTCAATGCTTTCAAATTTAACACGTTATTCCAACTACTTTCCTAATCTTCTTAAATTTAAATGGTGAGCTTGCCATTACCAAATTTCATTTATTTTGAGACACTTATGAAATCCACTCCTTGCTTTTATATATTATATCAGGAATGTATGGAGGGGTTGGAATGGCTAAGGTCAATTCCTCATTTATCAAAACTGTCTTTGTACACAAAGACGCGAAAAAGTAAGAGATAAGTGTAGAAAATTAATTGTTTGAAGTAACAGATATTCAAATTTTCATTTTTGAAGACGTGATTATAAAACATCAATTATTTGAAAAAATTTCTTATCTTAGTTTTTTTCACCAAAATTCCTTAAGTAAAATATTTTATCCTTAAACATGTGCATCATTTTAAAAATAGAAAACGTATGCATTTTATTTTCTTTTTAAAATTTAGAGTTAGTTTGAGTATTCGGGCCTATAAGGAGAATAAAATGGGCAGAAAATTGTTGATAGCAGACAAAATAAAACAAGCATGAAAACTTAACAAAACGTGTTCGTTTATTTTAAAGATTTCGAGGTTTCAAAAATTGACGTGTTGTATATCTCTCAAAGCTACAGATCCTTTTGACTCTAATAACTACATCACAGTCAAAGGGCGAATGTAATTTTCGGTTCGCAATATTTTCAATTTTGAAATATAAAAATAAATACTAGCTCTATTTTTCAGATATCCGAGTATTTGAACTTCCTCGAAGCAAATGTTTCTCGAAAATAAACAGTAGTATCAAGGTAGTTTCTCTGAAATTTTTGTGAAAAAAACTAAGATAAGAAATTTTTTCAAATAATTGATGTTTTATAATCACGTCTTCAAAAATGAAAATTTGAATATCTGTTACTTCAAACAATTAATTTTCTACACTTATCTCTTACTTTTTCGCGTCTTTGTGTACAAAGACAGTTTTGATAAATATCTGTCACTTCAGTCTTAATATGAATTAAAACTGTTTAGAAACTAGTATTTTAAAACGTATACTGAAAAGCAGGCGCTCCATTTAAGTCTTGTGGTGTTGCGCGTATATTAGTTACCACGTTTGAACTAACAAGGCCCTAACCATCTATTATAGAAGTATTAATCTTGATTGCTTCAACGCCCAGTCCAACTCAAATTGCCTTCCCGTCGTTTTCACGTGCAAAGCACAGTGGATGCAATAATACAAATAGATTCCGAAGACTTAGGCTAAAAAAATATTACGTAGACCTGTGTACAAAAACAATCTATACACCTGTGCACAAACATATTCCGTAGACCTGTGTACAAAAACAATCTATACACCTGTGCACAAACATATTCCGTAGACCTGCGCTGGGTGACCACATTTCCTAAATTTTATAATTTTTCCTATTTTCGGATGTCTTCCTATTAGTTCCTATAATTTCGATAATTTTCCTATATTTTCCGATTTTTTGAAATTGTAGATATTTTGTGCGCTCTCACTTTTGGTTTTGTTATATATCACCAAAGCTATGGAAGCCTCTAAAAATATTTGTCAGGGAAGTCTGTGATGTTTTAAAGTTATAGCATATGTTTCTAAGATTACGTTCCATAAGTATGACACTTCCTATATTTCGAAATGCTAGAGACTTAATGAGAGCTAGTTCGAGAACGACGCGAGAATTGACTACACGCGATTTTCTACTCCATCTTCCTATTTAGTCTGTACTAAGCCTTTGACAGGGCCTCATCAGGCGTCGCTTTACGAGAAGCTATGACGTTTCATTTACGTCACTTCGAGACAAGCTCTCAGTTTCCAGTGACAAATTTATGTAACATATCTTACGAACTTATGGTTATAATTAAACCAAAGCTCCTTTGTAAATCTTGTCTTATTACTTTCAAAGCATTTGCAACCTATATTTTGCTATTTTTTCAAGAGTAGTTCTCTTGTCTTTTCCTGTTTTTTTAATTATACATCTATATCTATATAAATCAAAGTCCTGACCGACTGACAGACTGACTGATAATCATCGCCCAGCCCAAACCGCTGGCCCCAGAAGGCTGAAAATTTGGAGGAACGTTACTCGTAAGTAGTAGGCGCGTACTAAGAAAGATTTTTCCAATCCGCCGCCATCTTCATAAATGGCGCACAGAAATGTAACAAATCTTCTCTTTGTAAGAAAGTCCGTGAGTTTCAACCGATTTCACAAATATTTAGTACACTGGATTCCTTTAACCTATAGACGGGCTATATGGTCTTTCGGGATCGATTTGTTGCCATCATTTTAAATGGCGGCCAGATATTTAAAAACCTTTCTTTATAGAATGTCTGCGTGTAAAGTAATAAAAAATGTCCCGACGAGCTGATGGGCGACGCCGAGTGCCTTCGCTCCTAGGATGCTACAAAAATATTAGTCGACTCAGTAAAATGTACCCATACTTGATGGAAGTTCTTACTACACTCAAGCGATGCCGCGGGTAACAGCTAGTCTCCCATAATTTCCTGTAAATCAATTGTAAATTTCCTATTTTCCTATAACTATTACAAGGTTATTTGTGGTAACCCTGAGTGCACAAACATATTTCGTAGATAACATAGACTTATGAAAACACATGTCATATAATTGTGTACAAACAGATCCCGTAGACTTGTGCACAAACAGATCCGTTAGAATTGTGCACAAACAGATCCCTTAGAATTGTGCACAAACAGATACCTTAGAATTGTGCACAAACAGATACCTTAGAATTGAACACAAACTGATGTCATAGACTTGCGCACAAAATGATGTCATAGACTTACGCACAAACAGATGTCATAAACTTGTGCAAAAAGAGATGTTATATACCTGTACACAAAAAGATTCCATGGACCTCTGCACAAAAACATTCCATACCCCTATGCTCAAAAATATGCTCAAGAATATCTCGTACACCAGTGCACAAAAATACTGCATATCCATTTGCACAAAAATATTCCGTATCCATTTGCAGAAAAATGTTCTTTAGACCTGTGCACAAACAAATGCAGTGGCCTTTGCAAAGACAGATTCCTTAGACCTCTGCACAAACCGATTCAGTAGGCTTGTGCACAAAAATATTCCGTAGACCTGTGCACAAAAATATTCCGTAGACCTGTGCACAAAAATATTCCGTAGACCTGTGCACAAACAGATACCGTAGACATGTGCACAAACAGATTCCGGATACTTGGACACAAACGGAAGTCACAGGGTAGTGCACAAACAGATGTCATAGACTTGCACAAAAAATACATCATAGACTTGCGCAATAAGAGATGTCAAGGATATGTGCACATCAGATTCCACGGACTAGTGCACAAACAGAAGTCTTAGACTTGTTTACAAACAGAAGTCATAGACCTGTTTCCATAAAGATTCCATACCCATTTGCACAAAACAATTTCATACCCATTTGCACAAAACGATTCCATAGACCTGTGCACAAAAATATTCCATAGACCTGGGCCCAAAGAGATTCCATAGACCTGGGCCCAAAGAGATTCCATAAAACTGTGCACAAAAGATTCCCTAGACCTGTGCTCAAAAAATTATGCCGTAGGCCTGTGCACAAACAGATTCCGTAGGCCTGTGTACAAACAGATTCCGGAGATCTGTGCACAGATTCCGTAGCCATGTGCACAAACAAATTGCGTAGACTTGTGGAAGTCACAGGCTTGTGCACAACAGATGTCATAGACATGTTCAAACCAGATTCCATAGTTTTGTGCACAAACAGAAGTCATAGACATGTGCACAAAAACATTCTATAGACTTGTGCACATCAAGTTTCCATAGACCTGTGCACAAAAGATTTCATGAAGATGTGCACAAAATATTTCATGCACAAAACATTATATATGCTTGTGCACATAAAGATTCCATAGACCTGCGCGCTAAAGATTCCATAGACCTGTGTACATAAAGATTTCATACCCATAGCACAAAACTATTCCATAACCATTTGCACAGAAATATTTCCTAGACCTGCGCACAAAACATTTCATAAAACTGTGCTGTGCACAAAAAGATTCCATTGACCTATGCACAAAATATTCTATTGGCTTTTGTATAAACATGTGACATAGACCTGTGTACAAAAATATTCCATGGACCTGTGCACAAAAACATGCCTTGGACCTGTTCAGAAACATTCCATACCCCTATATGCTCAAAAATATTCCACACCCATTTGCACAAACATTTTCCGTAGACCCGTGCACAGATGCCGTAGACTAGCGCATAAACAGATTCCATAGATTTGCGCACAAATATATTACGTAGACTCGTGCACAAATAGATTCCACAGACTTGTACACAAACAGAAGTCACACGGTTTTGCACAATCCGATGTTATAGACTTGTGCACAAACAGATGTCATATGCTTGTGTAAAAAACTGAATCCATAGACTTCCTCAAAAAGAGATGTCATCGACATTTGCACAAGATATTCCGTAGACTTGTGAACATAAAGATTCTTCAGACTTGTGCACAAACATATTTTGTAGACCTGTACACACAGATACCATGGACTTGTGCAAAAATAAATGTCAAATATTTGTGCAAAAACACATACCTTAGACTTTTGCACAAACTGATGCCATAGACTTGTGCACAATCATATGTCCTAGACCGGTGTACAAAACATTCTATAGATTTGTGCACAAACATGAGTCATATACCTGTACACAAAAATATTCCACGGACTTCTGCACAAAAACATTCCATATACCTGTACACAAAAAAAATCCATGGACCTCTGCACAAAAACATTCCATATCCCTATGCTCAAAAATGTTCCTTACCCATTTGCACAAAAATATCACGTTCACCTGTGCACAAAACTATCACGTACAACTGTGCACAAAATATTCGGTATCCATTTTCACAAAAATATTCCGTACACCTGTGCACAAAAATATTCCAAATCCATTTTCACCATAATATTCCATACACCTATACACAAAAATATTCCGTACACCTGTGCACAAAAATATTCCGTACAATTGTGCATAAAAATATTCCGTACACCAATGCATAAAAATATTTCGTACACTTGTGCATAAATAGAATCACAGGCTTGTGCACAAAGAAATGTCGGAGACTCGCGCAAAAAGAGATGTTATAGACATGTGCACATCAGATTCCATAGAGTTATTCACAAACATTTTCAATGCCCCTATGCTCAAACAGATTTCAAACCCTTATGCTCAAACAGATTTCAAACCCTTATGCTCAAAAAGATTCCATACCCATTTGCACAAAAATGATACGTAGACCTGTGCTCAAAAATATTCCGTAGACCTTTGCTCAGACAGAAGTCACTCGCGTGTGCACAAACAGATGTCATAGACTTGTGCACAAAGAGATGTTATAGACTTGTGTACAAGCAGGTGTTATAGAATTGATCACAAGCAGGTGTTATAGAATTGATCACAAGCAGGTGTTATAGAATTGATCACAAACAGGTGTTATAGACTTGTTCACAAACAGATGTTTTAGTCTTGTGCACAAACAGATGTTTTAGTCTTGTGTAAAAACAGATGTTTTAGTCTTGTGTACAAACAGATGTTTTAGACTTGTGCACAAACAGATGTTTTAGGCTTGTGTACAAACAGATGTTTTAGACTTGAGCATAAACAAATGTTATTGACTTGCGCAAAAAGAGATGTCATAGAAATGAGCAAATCAGATGTCATAGAAATGAGCAAATCAGATGTCATAGAAATGAGCAAATCAGATGTCATAGAAATGAGCAAATCAGATTCCATAGACCTGTGCACAAACAGAGGTCGTAGACCTGTTTGACAGAAGTCGTAGACCTGTGCACAAACAGAAGTTGTAGACCTGTGCAAATAAAGATTTTTCACTTGGGCAAATAAAGATTCTTCAGACTTTTGTGTGCACATAATGATTCTTCAGACTTGTGTGCACATAAAGATTCTTCAGACTAGGGATGAACCGGTACCGATACCATATCGGTATCGGCACCGATACTCGGGGTTTACCGATAGTATCGGATCGGTTCGTTCGATACCGATACTAAACCGATACTCGTTTAAAATGCGTTATATGGCGCTACATGACATTTTTAGGTATTTCAGTAACGTAACGATGGTGATAATGTCTCATTTCTATGAATTCCAATCGTGACGAGTTCTCATTTATATAAAAAGTACCTGAATTCAGTTTATCTAACAACTAATAAGCGAAAATCTTTCTTAGTACGCGCCTACTACTCTAGGGATGAACCGATACCATATCGGTATCGGTTGAAGTATCGGGTTTTAGATCATAGTGAGTAAATATCGGTATCGATCGGTATCGGTTCATTTTTGTATCGGTATCGATCGGTATCGGGTTAAGCCTGGTATCGGCCATCTCTACTTCAGACTTATGTGCACATAAAGATTCTTCAGACTTGTGTGCACATAAAGATTCTTCAGACTTGTGTGCACATATTGATTCTTCAGACTTGTGTGCAACTAAAGATTCTTCAGACTGTGTGCAACTAAAGATTCTTCAGACTGTGTGCACATAATGATTCTTCAGACTTGTGTGCACATAAAGATTCTTCAGACTTGTGTGCACATAAAGATTCTTCAGACTTGTGTGCACATAAAGATTCTTCAAACTTGTGCAAATAAAGATTCTTCAAACTTGTGCACATAAATATACCATAGACCCATGAACAAAAAATTCCATAGACCTGTGCACAGAAGATTCCATACTCCTATACTCAAAAGGATTCCATGCAGATTTGCACAAAAGCATTCCGTAGACCTGTGTAAAACAATATTCCATAGGCCTGTGTAAAACAATATTCCAGAGGCCTGTGTAAAACAATATTCCATAGGCCTGTGCACGAAATGATTGCATAGGCCTCTGCACAAAGAGATTTTATACTCCTTTGCACAAAAATATTCTGTAGGTCTGCGCTTAAACAGATTCCGTAGACTTGTACACAAACAGATGTTATAGTTTAGACTCGTGTAAAAATTTAATTACCTATAATTGGTAATTATCTTTAATTGCTTATTTTGTTTAATTATCTTTAATTGCTTATTTTGTTTAATTATCTTTAATTGCTTATTTTGTTTAATTAAGTTTAATCCGTACTTCGCAACTAAATTAGTTGGACGCGCAATAGTTATAATGACAATTAAGCTAGCTAATTGCCCTACCAATTTGATTATCCGCAGTAAAACGACGTAAGTCCTAGAATGACTTTCTTTATTACTTAACCCAAGCAAAAAAGTCTTAGGTTCCACAGTTTAAAGGTAAACCACGTAATTCGGAGCAGGTACTTAAAACTATTAAAAACAATACTTAAACTTTGTTTTTCGTAATGAAACAAAAATTGGCGCACACTTTAAAAATGGGGCTTTCATTTAAGACCGTTTTCAAATCTATCAACCGTATAGTTATTTTTGTAAGGGTAGTTACAAAATGGGTAAGTTTGGAAAATTTCCCATGTTATTTCTATGGAGATTCTCTAGTTTTTCGCCAAAATCTGTGATTAATTTTATGGAAATGAAAACCACCCTTAGCAACTTTATGCTTTATAAAATAAACTATTAGGTGGATCATCTTGAAATTTTTACCACAAGGCCCAGATTTTAGTTCAGTAGAAAAATTTCGAAACAATAAACTTAATACGAAAAAAGTTAAAACCAATCCAAAAACCTTACATTAAAGCCGTCATCAGGCCTTATCTAAGGAAGCTACCGCTCCCTTAGAATAGGCGTGAAATGATCGTCGAAAAATCTGGCGTGGCTTAAGAATTATAACCCTCTACTCCTTTGTACGTATTAACTGAATATTTTTGAATATTGTAGTTTTCTTTTCCATTTTGGGCCATTTTTGAAGGGTTGCAGTTTTGCGGTTAATGTAGCTAACTTAATTATTTAGTCGCGTGAACTACTGATACTTTGGAAGAAGGTCGTAAGGGAACTATAACGAGTCTCTGTTTTTTGCTACAAAGCAACGAACATAGTATAGGGGTGGGAACGTTTATGCAAATCGAAAGCAAAGAACCTAAACTGCAAACAAATTAACAAGGGTAGCGCCATTATTTTACCTGTTTTCCGATATTCCCACAGTTATTTCTTCAACAGACTTTATCCTGAGAAGTATAAGACACTCAAATGCTTTCAGGAATACATAGATTTACTACTTCGAATCATTAAGAGGCCATTTTATGGGCCTGGGTGCTTGACTGTAAGGGGAGGAGGTGTAGAAACCGTCACCGTTGGCGTCATGCATAATTTATTTGATCTTAACCACGTGACATTGACGTATTTTGCGACCTGCGCCGCGACTCCCGCGACCTATGCGCGCTGAACCCGAATGTAAACCTGATACGTCGTCTGAACGAGTAGAACTAGGATTACGTTTCACAAAAAAAAAGGCGAAAATACTTGGAGACTCGCTTTCAGTTAACAACTCGATATTACAATTTTCACAGGGTAGAGTAACAATTTAATTCCTTCCACTCTTCACCAAAGTTATACAAAAACAAAACTTCAGTATCCCTATGCAAAGGCTTAGGGTTTAAGGGGAGGTAAACGTCATTCGTTTTCAATACTGAATTTCGAGCTACACTAACTAATAAATCGTCGACTTTAGTTACAGTTAGAGAAATTTCCGCTTCGAAAACGTCGTTAACGTCAAACTGTTACAAATTCTCGCACTTCCCGACCATTTCCGAGCCGAAACTGATCATGCAGACGACAGCTTAAAAGGTCATGATCTCGATCTGTCCCACAAATTCGCATAACCAATAAGACGCGAGTTAGGAGGAGCAGGCGGTTTAAAAGTTTTTGGCGCTTCCCCTCACAGTCAATCAGATATTTGTGTGGGGTCTATGGCCTCTTAAAGATTCCCAGTAGTAAATCTATGTATTCCTGATGCTTTATATGGTACCAATCAGGAATCCATAGATTTCTTCCAGAGCTGTGCTAATTAGCTGACAACTAATTGAATTAGAATTAGCAATTAGGGAAATATTTATGAACTAATTAATTAGTAAATTAGCAATTAGGGAAATATTTATGAACTAACTAATTAGCAAATTAGCAATAAGACAGAAACTAATTCAATTCAATTAGAAATTAGACATTTATTTATCAAACTAATTAATTAGAATTACTATTTTCTAATTAAGGTAAAAAAGAAGCCATAAGTAAACATAAAAGTTTAAAAGTGCTCATGGGTTTAGTACTTTGGTGATGTTTTAATGCCATTGAAAAACGGGTACGGAAGCCATGAATTATTCTCGAAAAATGAGACAAGCCTCGAGCCCTCCGTCATGTTAAAATTTTTCTCATTTCTTCATTTTCTTGCCACAGTTCCTATAATGGACTCCTGAGTAGTAAATACATGCGCACTGCTATTAATTCGAGTAGGTAAAACAGTCGAAATTTCGAAATGGGGCAGTTGCGAACTACGTAATTTTCTACTAGTACTAGTATTCTCTCATATTTGAGGAGCTGAAAAATTTAGAGTAGCACTAAGGTTTCCTCATCGATATAATAAGGCTTTTTCATATTCAAATAGATGAATCAAGAGTTAATTCCTCGATTTTTTACAACAAATTGGCGTAAAAGATTAATTGAAAATCCAATTGGCTAATTAGTTAATCCTAAATCTAATTAAATTTTAATTAGATAATTACCTTTCCGATTCATACTAATTAATTAGAATTACTTCTCAATTAGCACAAGGTAATTAAAATTCAATTACCATTTTCAATTAGTAAATGTTGCTAATTAATTAGAAATTCAATTAGCTAACTAATTAATTAGCACAGCTCTGATTTCTTCTACTTGGAATCCTTAAAAGACCTTCTTAGCCTAGGAGGAGGGTTAGAAATCGTCACCTCTGACGTCATCCGTAATACATTTGAACTTCGAAACCATGTGACACTGACCTAGGCCGCAACTTATAAGACCTATGAGCTTCGAACCCAGATGTAAATAAGTTCTCATCACGTGTTCTGAAGGCGTAGACGGTTGAGCTCTATATGTGAATAGCCAATGAAACGCTGGGAAGTAGAAGCGGGCAGTCAAGTAAAGTTTAAGTCCTCCTTATATTCAATGTAATATTAGTAGGGGGTCTCATAGGCGTAGAGTTCTATAGGCCCGTGGGGCCCGAGCCCCTCCAAAAACTTTTGAGGTGGCCACGGGCCCCTCCAAAAATTTGTCATCCATAATACCGAAATCATGAAGATAGTAACCTCGTAAAAATTATTTTTATGTATATCTAAATGCAAAATTCATTAAAACCACCACAGAGGACTTTTTTCCGAATAGAATTGTTTTATTTTGTTCGGTTAAAATATAAAAAGTTTAGTTTCTATGAGAATATTTTGTAAATGGTTGAGAGTGAAGTGACCGGTCAAGGCAGAAGCATCTGGCAGCCCATCCCAGTTGGCTGGTTTTCATGGTCTTCACGTCAATTAAATTTAGATGCTACAACAAAAAGGTAGACTGTTGATACAAATAATGGTGGGAATTAGGGATATAATAGAAAAGTGCAACTGGTCTTCAAAAAATCACCTACTTTAAGCATGTTCTAGTCTAGTGCGACTTTAGTGCTTCGGATCTAATGAGAAGGTTTATAGCTCGTACGATATTATGCCGTGTAAAACGAATGTATGGCCAGGAATACTATATGTTTTAAGAGGGATTAGAAGGGAGAGGGAAATTGTGGAAGCGTTTTCGGCGTGTCATGTGCAGTATGATCTATTTTAGTACCATTTAAGGCCAAGTCAAGGATGATGAGGAGGATGCGAAATCGAAGCGAAATAGGCCCGATAACTGTGGCTTAGATCCGGTGGGACGCAAAAATGGTGGAGGAATACTCGGAATAGAACTTCAATTTGTCCTTGAAAGAGGAAAATACGAGGGCCCGCGTTATAGACTCCCTCTAAAATAAACCTCTGCCCCGGGCGCTTCCGTATGTACGTGAAAAGGCTGGAGCTGCTCATCCCTCTTAAAACGTCTAGAATCATTGGTAAGGCTCGGCGAGAGTCAACGCCACAGTTTAGGTTAAATATTTTCAAACCGGTTTTGGCGTCACAAGTGCAAATTAGTCATGGGTTAAGTCGCCTTCACAGTTTTCTAGGTTAGTGAGTTTCCTTAGCTTTGGCAGTGGAAGTCTCCATATTTCGTAAAGATTTTTACATTTTCTAGACTCTATGTCCATTTTACTGCGTAAATATAGTGACATTTGTTTAAAAATGCCTCAATTATCCTTAGAAAAAATATAGTGTATAGATATACTATATAAACATACTATATAAATATACTATATAATATAGTATATATTATAATAGTAAGTTTAATTTATTACTTAATCATCGTTAAGAATTTATATACATCCTATGCTAGCATCATGCATAGGGTTCTAAATCAGTAAATTACCATGGTAATTTACACAGTAATTTTCTCGGGTAAATTACGAAAACTGTAATAACCCTGGTCATTACCGTGGTAATTTACACTGGTAAATTACCACGATGGTAATGTACCACCGAATTCTCATTTCTTTCTCTTGGAAAATGGTCTAAAAGCTAGAGATGGGCAGATACTAGTTAAATCCGATACCGAAATATCGGTTTAGCCAAATATCGGTACCGATATGTCATCTGTATCGGTCCATCTCTATAGCTGCGCCGATACCAGTTAAAACTTAAAACCGATACCGATATATCGCTTAAGCCAAATACCGACATTGTTGCTGTTCGAAAAAATTTTGAGCAGCCAACATCAAAACTCGTTTTTTAAATAATTTAAGATACTATGCTATTTAAAGTATAGCTACATTTATTAGAGCTTGGCATTATCTATCCATTTACAACGTCATTTTATCTTTATCCATACTCGAAAATTATCCACGTAACTTCCAGTTTAAAACGTATAATATCCTCAACTTGGTTTATAAACAATCGGTTATCCACCAATTTGTCGATAATGGATAGAAAATGTAGAGCTCTAGCTACGTTGAAGTGGTATTTTTCATTATTTAGCTTAAAAAGGATCAATATAATATATTTTTTAATTTTTGTTAATTACCATGAACGGTAATTTACCATTTTCCAAAATTACCGTAATTATCGAACCCTAATCATGCATGAAGCTATTTAAGTATTGGTTCATACCTGTTGGGCCGGGCCCCACCAAAAATTTGAGAAACTCTACGCCTATGGGGGGTCTATGACCTCTAACTATTCCTAGTAGAATAAATTAATGTATTCCTGATCGCACCTATCGCATACATCCCAAGTTCATTGGTATGCGGGGTTTTGTGGGCGGGGCTTCGTCACTTCTCATAATTCTGAAATATATTTACGTATCACTTCGATGGTAGCATCTAACCTAGCAGCCTAGTCTAATTGTCTGTGAGGTACAACGGAAAAGCCCAGTTCACAATAAACTCTCATTTATCCTTACACAGGTCTTATATTAGACAGTTTCCAATATGTATAAATTTTCGGGGTCGATGAACCCCTTTATTACATTGTTATGAAAGGGAGGGGGAGATTTGAACGCTTATTGTAACAAAATAATTGTTTATCTTTCTCCACACGCACACGTGACACGCACGAAAGAAAGATATCAAGCCTTCATGAATTGCGTCGGGGTTGGGGGGAGACGTAGAAGAGACGCTGTTCTATAGTTGTTTGCTCGATAGTTTGTTAAGGATCTTCCTAATTATATTAATATTGGGTTTGTCATAAAAAATTGCTATTCTCCGTCAGCCCTTCTCGGGTGTCATATTATTTGTTGAGGCGTCGTGCCAAGATAGATCCCACTCTGGAAAAAAGTTGTTGCTTGGCGACAGATGTTGTTTCACTTCGGGGCGGTGAAGGCCAGGGCCAAGGCTTACCAATGAGAAATCGATACGTATCCCCGACTCGAAGGCTGGAACGCCAGCGAACAGAACCCTTAATTACGTTATTATCTAGTAATCAGTAATGTAATAAAAACCCAATATATCAGCGAAGGGAAAAGAAATAGCAATTGCTCCCACTACGGAAAAATATTTCTGTCTAGGGCTTCGTATGAAGTTGTTCAAATTATACAGTATTGTTTGAAATGGGAGCTATAGAACTGGCTCAATCAAAACATGTACGTTGACTTCTAACCTATGTTAAAAGTTGCAATGGTTTTCAGTATTGAAACGAACTTGGAGAATAGCAATCGACTTATGATTGTACTAAAACGTTTTCCTTGAAAAGTGATTTTAAAATGGCCCCAGAAACCTCATTATTAGTCTCAAAACATTTGCTTATATTTTATTTCAAAAACGATTTAGTTAAAAGTAGCGGAAATAGTACCAGTTTCAGGTACTGAAAAATGACAATAGCTGTATCGCAACAACCGTTGGACAAATCGTAATTTTGTAATAGAACTTTTTGAATCGTTTTCATGAGCCCAAAAACCCTAGGGGCGAAGAATGAGTCAGATTGGATCATTTGCGGTTCAAAGAGCAGGTTGAACCTTCGCAGAATGAGCTAGAACCATTATTAGTAGAAAGTACCGCTTTTGTTTGTTCTTTTCAAAGGGAGGATGAAGGATTAAGCCTTGTAAATTGGATTTAGCAAAGACTGTGGTATTCGGTTAGTGTGTGTGAAAAAGAGTGTATATTTGCGCGATTAAGAAAAATTTACATTAGTTAACACACTTCTATAAATTGTATAAATTTGTTTTTGTACAACCCTTTTCAATGAGGGTTTTTCCGTTCTTCTAAATTTCTACCTAAATCTTTACAAAAAATTTAAACCATGTATAGTTTAAGCCCACAATGGAGAGTTTTCAACGTCATTCGGTTTTTAGAACCTACGTTATAGCACGTTGAGAAACTTTCCATCTAGCTATCTACATCATTGGGAAGGGATTTGGGTAGCGGTCACCTCAGGTCAACGTCAACGTCACCGTAGCCCTGCAGAAGAGCTAAGGCAAGAACTTTTCCGGCTCTCTGGCGACAATGACCTGAGGATGCACCTATAAATTGAAGGATTCGTCCTTTGTACTCCAGAACTTCAGAAACCAGCTACCGAGATCCTCGCCCAATAACTTAGCGACGTACCCAAACCAAAGGGTCGCAAGTATACCAAATCGTATACTTTGTTATCGAAAAAAGGGTTAGGTTGTATAGTTAAAGAGGTCTAAAAAGAAGTTATTTAATTTAGTTAAGGAAGTTCGCTAGCCTTAAGGTTTGTTTCAGTCCGAACCTTAAGTCAAAACTCGCTCTCCCAAAAGAACCCTAACGAGGAAATAACATCGAGTGTTTAAATAGTAGCCAAATCGGACTGCACTAGCTGCTTTTCCTTCAGTGTGAGAATGAGATAAATAGACAACATTTTTGAACGATTTAGACTTTTAAAACAACATCAAGGAAATTTAATAAAACGAAATGTTCTTGAAAAAAATACCGTATATTTTTATAATATGGATTGACTTCTAAAACGTTATAGCTCGAGGATCTTTCGGAATAAATGGTAGCGTGATGTCGGATTGCTAATTGGTTAAACGTCCTTATGATGGTGTGTGAATCAATAAAATCAGTCAGATTTTCACGTCAATTTATAAAATTTTTATAAAAACTGAAGTACATAATCTTGTAGGTTTTTCTGAATGATTGTGATGTCCTTTTACTAGATTAAATCGATATAAATGTTTTTGGCCACTATATTCTCTCATTGTAAGGAAATATTTTGCGAGTAAATCTTAGTTCGCACTAAAAGGAAAACACGACCGAAACACTGCGGTAAAACATCTTCCGCAGAACGCGATCGAAACAGCTTTCGGTCGGACAGATTTTGTGTTATATTTTTTACGCAGAGGCCGACCTAACATTATTTTGATAACCAATCAAAATTCTTTGCGAGACGAAGCTTATTTTGACGTCTTAATAGGGGAAATTTTTTATCCCCCGTTTGGAGTTATTTTTAACTCGACGCCACTCGGCATTGCCACATTTGCAGGTTACCAACTTCAGAGCCTGAATTCTCTAACCGGATTTGATCACAAGTGGCTTTTGCCAGGTTTGTAAGTTGTAAACTTTTGAATGTGAATCTCTCTGACCTGCTTTTGGTAGTAGTAGGATCCGGAATTAAAATAAAAATCAGAGGCCAAAGCTTACGTTCTTGTGGCTCCGAGTCCTTATTCCAACTCGTGCCACGTGACTATTGGTTAACCGCCTTTTCTGGCCGGAATTCGGTCGTATGTGTGAACCAAAATAAAATCTTGCCGTCGAAGGCCTGCGTAAAAGCAGAAGTGGATAATAGAATAGGATGACACTCTGTATCCTGTCAATGCTTTAGTTTTGTAACGTCATTCTTCCAAGGCTCACCCTTTTAGTTTGCTTTCCCGCTCATCGAACAACGAATGGGCATCGCACCGTAAGGTGAATTCTATAATAGTTTGACACTAAATCCCCAGCAATCATCCCACAAACCTCGTCATGACGGGCACGAGCGCGTCTTGCCAAATATTTAAACACCAATAGAGTAATGATGAGGGAACTATTTATCGTGTATGTGATTTGGTTTAGTAGCCTTGCTCTAAATGTTCCAATATTGGGAAGAATGACGTTACACTTACCCCGCTTTGTGGTACACTTCTCTAGAAGAGAAGTGTTATATACTTCTGGTAAAAGTAAATTTTTTGACGCAGCGCCAAAGTTTTCGGTCACGTGCGAACCTAGCTTTAGGTTTCTTTTGTCAGCGCAGGAAATACTCGTCTTGTTATGGGTCTTTTAAAATGAATAGACTGTCAAACTTGTATGCAATCCATAAATTACGAGTATTAATAATCTTCGCTTTACATCAAAAAATATGCGAGCAACTCGAGAGCTTGGTAAATTCTGAGAAAAATTGTTAAACGTCAAACAGGCTATAACGAAATGGAGAGTTCACGGTGCGTAACCCTTTAATCAGCGGGGCACGAAGCGCCCCGTATCACTGCCTTCTCTAATACTAGGCCTGGAAATGTACAACAGAAATATTTTTTATTTGACAATTTGAATTTGCGCTTAGTAACCGTTAGATGGCTCTTTTCTGGGGAGAATTTTCGCGATGACGAAAGTAAATTCGTACTGCGCAGTCTCGCATGACGTCACTTCTTTCGCTTATGGCGGACCAGGGTGGGAAATAAGGTTTTTTTTAAACTGGACTAAATAACCTGGTCCATTTCACAATGACCATTGACCAGGGCACGCCGTCTGCTAAACTAGAGAAGTGGATAATTAAACTATTAGAGTTAATGTTTGGACTCTAGTTACCCTTGAATTATCTTAGTGGTCCCGAGGACCCTTGACCCCCTCCGATTTAATTTTTAAACTGGACCCGCAAATTTTTAAACTGGTCATTTGCCCTGTGCCACCGCCTTATTTCTCACGCTGTGGCGGGCTATGGGTGCAATTCGTCGCTAAAATGATACTTAGGTATGTATGATTGTATTTTTCGTCAAATTCAGTTAAATCTGAAGCCCAACTACAAAGAAAAGATCAATGTGTTTGGATCGTGTCTCTCAACCTAGAACCAACGCAAAAACTTTTGAGTTTAATACATTTGCTAGATCGATAGAGACGAACAGTTTAATTGATGTTGCAGATTTTGTGAAGGAAGCAATGCACTTCATTGATGATACTTGTATATTTCATTCAATCATATTTTGCGAAGGATTTAAAATATGACTGTGATACATATTTGGCATTAATGAAACTACTGTTAACAAAGTTTATAAGACCATTGTTAGACAACTACGCAAAAGATTTAACAGATCGCAAAGAATCGTACAAAAAGTTCAAGAACAAACTTCTCCCATGAAAAAATCTAAAGATGTAAATACATTTTACCCACACTGTGATACATGCCTTTTTATAATGTCGTTTGAATTTCTATGTGTCTTTTTATTTAAGTCAGCTGCTATATTATCCTCAATACCTTTACTTTAACCGTTGTCTTGCAAGCTTTCAAAAAATTCCCCTAGTTTTGAATTTGCCGCCAGTTTAAAACCCCAGAAAAACGACATCTAGCGCCATTTGTGAAATACTAACTGCCACCCCCTTTTTTTCGTATTGCATGGCCTGGTATTTGAGATGGCACTGCCCATATAAAACAACAGTTCTGGCGTCACGATTGACTGATCAACGGTGTTCGTCATCCTTGTACACCAATTAGATCCCATATAGACTAGACCATAAACCATCGATTTTGTTCAAGCTAGCTCTAGCTGTACATGGTGTTATGACCAAGTGTCAAGTTTAATTCTTAGTTTTCATAAAAGCATTTGACAATTAATATTTGTCTATCGGTCATTTTTGTGCCATTATTTAAGACGGAGAACTCCATAGACTCAGCTAGCCGAAATGAAAAAGCACGATCAACTGTAGTCTGCTAGTTTGGCCTTATCTTACCTTGCATATTAAGGAGATATTAGAGACTGTCAGACAAGAAGAAATAAGAATGGAAGTAACAGAAAGCGCGGAATTAAGGGGAACGAGGACGTGTGATTCATCCTTGAAGGAGATAGTGGGATGGAGGGGTACTGGAGGTGGGCCATGAGCACGAATGAAACTCTACCTTGCGCACGTTCCCACCCTTCGATAGGCGATTGTTATTGTTTTGCCGCGTAGCGCCATTGTATTTGTATAAGAGTTAGCTTTTATTTTTAAGACACTGCGGGCATCCTTGAGGTTTCATACCGTACGACTGTTTTAAAATGCTGAGGGTGCTAATAGTACTTGGTTGCCGAAGATGGAGGTACAGAAGTTACTTTATAGATATGGAGCTTTCGACTTAATCCCACTCTCCTTTGATATTTACCTTGCCTCAGAGACAAAAAAAAACATGTTTAGTGCCTTCCTTCCCCGCGGTATACTAGGAGTAAAATGTCGTCTACGAATACAAGCGGAAGTAAATGGACAAACCGAGTTTCGAAACCTATCATAATCTTCGAGAAGCGGTGGTCCCGAATGCCTCTTGAGCCCAAGTACTTTGGGTCGGAATGAGAAAAAATATGACATGTACCATTACTTTAAGGAACTGTTTCTTGGTTTCAACGAGTACATCGAGAGAATTTTATATGAATTTGTCAGATGACCCTCACTTATATTTTTTGCGTGTCGAGGGCCTATTCGGCGGTACACTAAAGAATAAATTCAATCAAATCAGCTCTTCGTGAATTCAAAAATGTCTCAACCAACTAAAAAACACGTTTTGACACTTCTCCTTTCATGTCACTTCAAAAAACGAGTACAAGCCGAGGTATCTGACATTTTTGAATCCTTTCAGGCTGAATTCAATTCTAAAGAGAAAATCTTCAGTAATTTAAGATAAAACACGAAATAATATTAGAAATGAAAAATATTTCGGAATATTTAAAAAAATAAAGAAATACTAGCTGTTACCCGCGGCGTCGCTCGCGTGTAATAAGGACTTCCATCAAAATGACACAAAGAATGGGTAGATTTTACTGATGACTGATATTTTTGAATCACCCTGGGAGCGAAGGCACTCGGCGTTGCCCGTCAGACCGTCGGAACATTTTTCATTACTTTTCACGCAGAAATTTTTCCATAAATATGGTGTTTAAGTTTTTACCCGTCATTTAAAAAGATGGCAACAAATCGAACCCAAAAGACCATTCAGCCCGTCTATCGGTTAAAGGAAACCAGTGTACTAAATATTTGCGAAATCGTTTGAAACGCGCGGACTCTGTTGCATAGAGAAGATTTTTACCTCTCCGAGTGACGTATGTCACGGAGAGGTTCTAATTTCGACGTGTCTGTCTGTCTGTCTGTCTGTCTGTCTGTCTGTCTGTCTGTCCGTCTGTCCGTTGTTATACCCACGTGACCGCGTTCGCAGTTTGCAAATCGGAGCAAACGTGTATTCAATTTCCAGACCGCATTTACAGTCCCGGAAATTGTATTCCACTTACAGGCTATTACTCCATTGCCTGTCTAACAACTCTGTTCATTTGTCCACCCTTCATGGACACCAGTCTGAACTTACTAGCTTCTAAACACCACCATCTTCTAGTCTTTCGCCCATTCCACATGGACACCAGTTTCTACTTACTGGCTACTAAACACCACCACCTTCTCGTCTTTGTCCATTCCACATGGACACCAGTCTGTACACCTGGCTTCTAACAGCACCATCTTCTAGTCTTTCGCCCATTCCACATGGACACCAGTTTCTACTTACTGGCTACTAAACACCACCACCTTCTCGTCTTTGTCCATTCCACATGGACACCAGTCTGTACACCTGGCTTCTAACAGCACCATCTTCTGGTCTTTGTTTTTGTCCATCCCACATGGACACCAGTCTGTACACCTGGCTTCTAACACCACCATCTTCTGGTCTTTGTTTTTGTCCATCCCACATGGACACCAGTCTGTACACCTGGCTTCTAACACCACCATCATCCTTAAGGTTAAGACATACGCGGCGATCGGCTAGGGTTACGAGAAACGTCTAGCCTTCCAATGGAGGGGTCTTCCTCCAAGGTTCACGCAATTGCGATGTTCTTATCTACAGCTGCGGTTCGAATCCTTTATATACTACCTATTTTAGTAAGGCGAAGCAACCGGCGTATGCTTCATTTCAAACGCCAATATTAGTCAAGTATCTCAAGAATGTTTAATGGTTCTTTTTTAAAGCGATGTAACGTTCAATAAGGCGAATAACTAACGAAAAAAATATTAAATATTAATTATATTTATTTTAATATTTAAGATAATCTTGTTTCTCAATTCAAAATTAATACGGAAAGAGTTAAAAAGCAGTCTATGTTATTGTCTGTGTGTGTCCGTCCGTTATTACACTAGTGCCGCAGTGCGCTGCGTTAGAAATTCGTTTTGCTTTGATGTGTAAAGAAATCCTGCAGAACCATAATATTCCCTTTATCCTTAATATAAAGTGAATATGATGAAATATTTTTCGTAATTATGATGCATTTAGTGCTTTTGTAGCTTTAAAGCTCTGTTTCATTTTGATATTCCAAAGAATTTTTTTATTATTATTATTTGAAATGGCTGTTTATATATTACTTAAGCTATACTACATCTGTTTATAGCATAATCCTTGGTTTAGTGATTTCATAAAGAAAACTAAGATCTAGACTCCGGCGGGCATATCTAGTATTACTTGCAATAAGCTTAGTGAAATATAGAGTAAATAATTGAGGCCTGAGGTGAAGTAAGCTTTGGGTTTTGATTTTCGTGTCTGAAATGAAGAGACATCAACGGTTCAGAGTGAGCCGAAAGTTAAATACACTCTTAATTAATCAGGTTAAGATATTATAATAGAAGAAAAGATGATGGTGGCAATTAGATTAGTAGGGCTAAGCTACAGAGTTTTTATTTTCTTTATGGTGCGCATTGACTATCAGTGCGTCTAGCTACAATTTATCTTTGGTATTATTTAACGTTAACACTCATGTTGGCAAACTAAGAATATTGTTGAGGTGAGACGAGACGATAGTGTTTACACTGCTAACCAGTTGTGAATGTAGCTATCAGAATATAGGGTAAACAGCTGAAGCGTAGACTTCATTTCCTGTTCTTTTTGCCATTAACTGATTTCCATGTGTCCAAGATTTATCCTTATTGGAAGTAAAATGTCGTCTGCTTTACTGTATATTCGCTATGCTTGGAATACTGCTTCAATATTTCGTAAATTTTTACTTCAAAAAAGAGAAATAATTCCATATCTAGGTAAATAACTTTGTAGTAGTAGACCTCTTGACTCGGAGAGGTAATATTTTGGTTTTCCCAACTTGTTTACATTTCTGGTCGCCATTTTTTAAGATGGCGGCGGAATGAAAAAATTTTAGTACGCGCCTACTACTTATGAGTAACGTTCCTGCAAATTTTCAGCATTCTAGGGCAAGCGGTTTGGGCTGGGCGTTGATTATCAGTCAGTCTGTCTGTCAGTCAGTCAGTCGGGACTTTGATTTATATAGATATAGATAGATTTTTAAATCTTCGAGGCGAAATACGAAATCGAAGATCTACTCCGAACGTTTTGAGTAAATTGCGAAATATCTGCGAAAACGGGAAAATCTTTAGTTCTTTTTGGAAATGTCGATCCCCACTCTAAATCGCTTGTGTTTTTCTAGACGCGAGACTCGCTTGTCAAGCGTACGTCAATTTTGAGGCCCAATTCATTTTGGGTGAGATCATTCGTCTGCAAATTCGATACGCCTTTGTGAGGCACCGCCATACTTTGGTATTTAACCATCCATCAAGCTAAGCTAGCCTAGGCTGTCCAACTCGCATAGCAATAAAGAATAAAGTTTTACGCAAGCCGGCAACGCTAAAGGTTTACGACAAGGCACCAACGACCATTTGAATGTGGACACTCATCCAAGCACGTACATCTCTTTTATTGGAAATTATTGTAAAGAGATAAAATTGCCTTAGGTAATTCCTGAAACGGTCAGGCAATAAAATAGCCTGTTTGACGATTACTTTACAGTTATTGTTGACCTGATAAGGTGCGTTCATTCGCACCTACCGAGAGATTTGCGACTGATTTTTATCGCTGAACGCGGTTTAAAATTTTGAGTCGCCAAGTCTTAAGCAAAGTTATCATAGTTCCAGATTCTCAGGCTTTCGATTTGCTATTTTGTTATAAAGATACTAAAAAACAAAATTTTCTACAAATTGAGGTAATGATAAGGATAAAGTGGCAGTATCGTTAAAATAGTCGGTGGTAAATGATCTTAAAACCAAGCTCGGCTGCATTTAGTTCCAAGCAAACTTCGGGAATGATGGCGTTTTAGCAGTTTCCTAAAAATCAAAAGATGAATATTAGAATCCATCTATTGGGAACCGCTATTATGAATTCTGGTATGTTACTTCCTATAATAACTTACCGTACATCTCAATATTCAGATGAATGTCCTGATTTGAATGGTCGTTGGCAGCTCGTGGTAATTTACGAGAGAAAAATGAAGCTCGCGGTGGAGGACAGGCCTATAAAATTTCCAACTGGAAGAAAGCAAATTGCGAGGTTCTAAAAAGCTTGCTTAGGGAACTATATGCTAATCAGATAGGAGCTTGAATAGCGAAGCTCGATCGCACCCAGCTCATGTTCGTGATATGATTATGCTTTTTATACTCAATACCTTGGATGGCTAAACTTAATAAATTTACTTATAAGCTAATATATTCGCGATCCAAAATATTTCTGCTATCGAAAATTAGAATTCTCAAGAAAGTGTTTCAGCCACATCGTATATACGATGGGCTATTAGTTTGTCCTAGTGTGTAGAAGATGATGATGATGATGATGTTTCGTTCGTTATTTTTTAAATAGTTCTTCGTAAAACGACTTCTAGGTGGCGCTGGCTCCATATTTTTTTCCAACGATTATTAAATTTATATTATTTATTTTCTTCTCCACAACCACCGGGCTCGAACCCGGGACCTACGACATGCCAGCCTGAT
Source organism: Phalangium opilio (assembly GCF_054372755.1). Lineage (NCBI taxonomy): Eukaryota > Metazoa > Arthropoda > Arachnida > Opiliones > Phalangiidae > Phalangium > Phalangium opilio. The sequence continues at coordinate 6,680,608 of NW_028324146.1, read as the reverse complement.
ACTATCAGCTTCCTCTACACTCGCTTGTTGAAAGAGGGTTAAGAGATAGGAGAGAGAACGAAAGTATAAAGGAGCGGTCGGAGCTGTGCTTAGTGACTCGTGAGCTCCAAGAAAGAGGGGAATGGGAGGGATATAGAACCGGTCCGAGTGGCGAGGATTCTAGAGATTGACAATTTTTTGGTTTCTTCTTAGCTACAAGGTATCGATGGGACTAATAGTTTTACCCGAAGAGTAGTGGTAGTAGTAGTAGTAGTAGTAATAGTAGTATTAGTAGTATTAGTAATTAAATTAGTAACGGGCGTTGACAATATGTGATTCACTTTGCCAAGCAGCCATTGGAAAATTATTCACCCTGACCGGTATATTTGGTAATATTTCACTGCTAGTATATTTATGGAACCACTGCCTTCTCTAATACTAGGCCTGGAAATGTACAACAGAAATATTTTGTATTTGACAATTTGAATTTGCGCTTAGAAACCGTTAGATGGCTCTTTTCTGGGGAGAATTTTCGCGATGACGAAAGTAAATTCGTACTGCGCAGTCTCGCATGACGTCACTTCTTTCGCTTATGGCGGACCAGGGTGGGAAATAAGGTTTTTTTTAAACTGGACTAAATAACCTGGTCCATTTCACAATGACCATTGACCAGGGCACGCCGTCTGCTAAACTAGAGAAGTGGATAATTAAACTATTAGAGTTAATGTTTGGACTCTAGTTACCCTTGAATTATCTTAGTGGTCCCGAGGACCCTTGACCCCCTCCGATTTAATTTTTAAACTGGACCCGCCAATTTTTAAACTGGTCATTTGCCCTGTGCCACCGCCTTATTTCTCACGCTGTGGCGGGCTATGGGTGCAATTCGTCGCTAAAATGATACTTAGGTATGTATGATTGTATTTTTCGTCAAATTCAGTTAAATCTGAAGCCCAACTACAAAGAAAAGATCAATGTGTTTGGATCGTGTCTCTCAACCTAGAACCAACGCAAAAACTTTTGACTTTAATACATTTGCTAGATCGATAGAGACGAACAGTTTAATTGATGTTGCAGATTTTGTGAAGGAAGCAATGCACTTCATTGATGATACTTGTATATTTCATTCAATCATATTTTGCGAAGGATTTAAAATATGACTGTGATACATGTTAAGTTGTGTTAATAACTTGACATTAAATACTATAGTTTAAGTTTAAAAGATACTTTATTCTGGAGTCGACTGTACAGCATGCTAGCTAGCTCCTAACTAACTGCCCTATCCCGTTATGCCCCATGAGGTTACCTCGTGAGATCAAGGTCCTTTACTACGTCATAGCTCCCCATTGGCTAACCCAATTCTGACCTCTGACCTCATTATAACATCCTTCCTTTCTAGTAATAATTTAAAAGTTTAACAAATAAAAACAACCTGTCTAGTATTAATTTTAAAAGTTTAACAAAATAAAACACAAACTAAAACAGCCTGTTTTTAAACTAAGCACTTATTAATTGTTCTTTAATTTGGCGAGTATCTTTGTGGAGGTCGACGTACTCTTGAGTCATGTTTTCTTTCTTGTTGATTGTTTATTTGTTTGGGCATGGTTTCTTCTTGCATGGGCTGTTGCGGGAAGGGTTGCCGGTAGGGAATACAAGGCGAGTTCCCGGGTATTGTAGTTCTGGTGAATTGTGTTCCAATTGGTTCAATTCTTGGTGTAGGTGCGGTTTGTTGTTGAATGCGATTATGAATCTGGAATGTCTTCGGAACAGTATGTACTTGTTGAGGTTCCAGGATATTTTGAATTCTGACCGCTACTTCTTCTCGAGTTGGTTCAGGTTGTGGTGGTGTTATCAGGGTTGTATGGTTCTGTGCTGAACTTGGTGGTTGCGTTTGTTGTGATTGTAGATTTTGATATTGTTGCTGAACACGAGTCTGGTGCGTTGATTGTTGATTCTGTCCTGGATGTTGCTGAACACGAGTCTGGTGCGTTGATTGTTGGTTCTGTCCTGGAAGTTGTCCAATCCTTGCTGTGGCGTTATGGTACATCGGTATCTGAATTCTAGCCACTTTTGGTTTTATAGTAGGGTTAGTTTTCGTTTGACTATAATCCGGACGCAGATGTATTCTATTTCTACGGAAGTTTTGACCTTTCGCTGTCAGAATGTGATATGATTGTGGTTCTTGAGCATGTGCAGTTATTCTTGCGGGTAACCATGTACGGGGTGCCGCGTAGTAACGAACCTTCTGACCAATGTATAAAGGTGGTAATGATGAGCGATGATTTGATTGGCGTATCATGTTTGCGTTGTTGTCTCTCAACCCTTCATCAATGCGTCTTGTAGGATAGTGTGGTTTCAATTTATCTATGTGCGTTGTTAATGGCGTACGTAAACGCCGTCCCATCAGCATTTCTGCCGGTGATAAACCATTACTTTTAGGAGTTGTCCGGTACTCCATTAGGACATAGTGTAAGTCTCTCCCTTCTTGTTGTGCCTTGTGAAGAGAATTTTTTATGGTTTGTACGGCTCTTTCGGACATTCCATTAGATTGTGGGAAGTGTGGGCTTGATGTAACGTGATCGACATGCCATTGTTGAAGGAATTCTTTGAATTGAAGAGAATTAAAGGGTGGACCGTTATCAGATACCAAGCGTTGAGGTGCTCCATGCCTTGCGAATTGTGGATTCATGAAATTTATGATGGCTTGTGCGTTGGTCAGTCTTAGTTCTTTAGCTTCGATATATTTTGAATAGTAGTCAATCATTAAAATTATAGGCTTGGAGTTGACTTGAAAGAGATCAGTCCCTACAGTTTGCCAGGGGTATTGTGGTATGCTATGAGGTGTTAGTGGCTGTTTCTTATTCATCGGGTCTCTACTGCGACAGATTGTGCAGTTTTGAACATATGATGTAATGTCGGCAATCATGTTCGGCCAGAAAACGTGTTGTTTAGCCCTGGCAATTGATGCGTTAATCCCGTGATGGGCGCCGTGAACTTGAGTTAATAAATCTTGCTGAAGAGCTTTAGGCACCAACAGGTTTGTCCCTCTGTATAATAATCCATCTTCTTCATGAAGTTCTGTTTGATATTGCCAAAATGTAGTGGCCTCTGGAGTCAGTTGATTTCGATATTTTGGCCAGCCATCTGTGATATATTCGCGGATTTGGGCTAAGACTGGGTCGTGATCAGTTGCAGTCTTGTATTTGTCCAATGCGCATGTATGTAACGTTGTTATAGTGTAGACTGCTGTGTGTGGGCCATCCAATATGTCAGTGTTTATTTGGCAGTCCGTTAGAGGTTCCCTGGATAAAGCATCGGCCACATACATCCTGCTTCCGGGAACATAAACCAGCTTAGGGTTATATCTGAAGAAACGCAGAAGTAACCGTTGAAGTCGTGGAGACAATAGAGTCATTGGTTTCTTTACAATTGCCAGGAGCGGACTGTGGTCAGTTTCTACTGTTACTTGGGTGCCAGCAATATAAAAATCGAAATGTTCACATGCGTGAATAACGGCAAGAAACTCTTTCTCAATCTGCGCATATCTTGATTGTGTGTCGGTAAAAGTCGTGGATGTATAGGCGATGGGCTTGTTATCTTGCATTAATACTGCACCAACTCCGTACTGACTGGCATCTGTAGAGATAACGTTTGGTAGTTTAGGGTCGTAAAATTGAAGTACTGGTGCTGATGAAATACTTGTCTTCAGCGAGTCGTAGTGTCTTTGGTGTGTTGATGTCCATTCATAGAGTACGTCCGGTTTAAGTAGGTCTCTGAGTGGTGCCGTGTCTTCGGCGTATGTTGGAATAAAACGGCATATATAATTTACCATGCCTAAGAAACGTTGAAGCGTTTTCTTATCCTGAGGCGGTGCGAGTGTGCAAATGGCTTCAACTTTCCTAGGGTCCACATGGATTCCTTCATTTGTGATCAGGTGCCCAAGATAGGTGATGCGTGATACCGCAAGTTGCATTTTTCGTTTACTGAAGCGTAGATTATATTGTTTGGCACGTTCTAGGATGCTATGAAGTACAATTAAATGAGACTTCATGTCTGACGTTGCGATCAAAAAGTCATCTGTAGAGATGTGGACATTAGGAAATTCGTGAGCGGGGAAAATATCGCGCATCTGACGCTGGAAGACTTCGGTTGCAGTGACGATGCCGTAAGGAAGTCGTTTAAAGCGGTACCGTCCATGTGGCGTCGCGAATGTACAAAGGCGCGAGCTGTTCTCAGTGAGCGGAATTTGCCAAAAGGCACTTTGAGCGTCAAGGACGGTGAATACTGTACAACCCTTTAGTTCCGCAAAAATTTCTTGCGTGGTTGGCAATGGATAGGGTTCTCGTCTTATGGCACCATTTAAATTCCGGGGATCCAGGCAAATACGAACTTCCTGAGTCGAGTCAGCTTTAGGTAGTTTTGTTGGCTTCGGTACGACTACGATAGGGTGAACCCAATCAGTTGGTTCATTAACAGGAACTATAATACCAAGGTTCAACATACGATCCAGTTCCTTGTGCGTAGCTTCACGATATGCATGAGGGATCTTATGACATGCTGAGGCAATAGGTACAATGTTGGGTTTTAATTTGATGTCATATTCAGCCGGTAGCTTACCAACAGTATCGAAGATCATATGATATTGATCAATGAGTTCTGTCGCTGTGCCAGTATTTGTAGCGGATCGTGTTGTTGCGATATCGTTGGGCTGAGTTCCTATGAAGGTTGCGTGAGTGTGTGCGGTGTTAGGACTTATTTGTGGTGGCGGACCCAGTGGTGTGGAAGTGTGTTGTATTAGCCCCAGTTGTTGTGATGTAACGGCTCCAAGAATGGGTACATGGTTGTGTGACGTAACGTAGAAAGGGCAACTTGGTAGGTAGGCGGTGCCCGACATGCTAGGAAGATCGACAACGCCATCAATAGGAATTGAGTGTCCAGAATAGGATGAAACGGTGTAAAGTGGTTGACGTAGAGGGGGCTGGTATGGTAGAGAATTATATATTCCTCTTGATATTAGATTCACTTGCGAGCCAGTATCTAGCTTGAATCTATGTCGAGTGTTAAATAGATAAAGTTCGTCATATAATTCATCACCAGGGTTATTACATCTGAATGTAGTGGCAGTCGAAAGACATGTCAGATCTGTGGTGGGTGAAGTTGAGTGACGCTGTCGAGGATGAATGCTGATGCTATACGTAGTGTATGTTTGATCTTCATGTTGGAAATCTTGGTAATACTGATCAGTTTCGTCAAAGGATGAGAATTGGTCATTTGAGTCGTCCATTTCGATGGGATATGTTTGTAGGCTGTAGGTTGAGCGGCATGAGGTAGCCCAGTGACCCTTACGTTGGCATTTCAAACATTTGGAATTTTTGGCTGGGCATGATTGATATCGATGCTGCGTGTTGCAATTTTGGCAAGGTCGTGTCGTACGTTGAGGGTCGGATTGATAATTGGAACGATGAGAGCTTTGAGAGTTTGGGTCACTGCGGTGAAATGGTGGACGATAATAATTAGCAGTATTGCCGCGAGAAGAATACCGTTGCATTTCTTGTGATTGTTGATTGTGTCTAAAGCGCGGTCTTATTGTGGATCTGTGTCGATTAAGAGCATCCACAGTGAATTCTTTTGCTGCCGAAGGCTGTGTTGTGGTAGTAGACATGGCACGAGCCTGAGCATTGGTGATTTCATGCGCCTTACACATGATTATTGCAGTGTCTAAGTCCAGAGCATTGCCTTTATTTAGTAGTTGAAGTCTGAGCTCTTCATTCTGGATGCCAGCGACGATCATGGTGCGTAACAAAGGATTTTGTTGAGGTCCTAGATTGCATGCTTGGGCCTTGGTCTTCAAGTCAGTGTAGAATTCGTCGAAAGTTTGTGTAGGGCTTTGTCGAGACGTAATAAAAGCGTATTGATGAAATACCTCTGTGTGATAAGGTGCATAATAGAGATCAAATGCAGCAAGTATTATAGGCACTGTGCGATCATCCCCTGTTTCAGGTATCTCCAATGTATGATATATACGGCGTCCAGCGGCTCCTAGTATGTGGAGGAAAGTGGCTACTTGAGTAGGAACAGTTTCTCTATGTAGTTTGGCAGCGGCAGCAAAATAACCGAACTCCTCTTTATAAGTTTTCCAAGACGAAGCGGGATCTATCCCTGGTTCGAAAGCTTTAGGGCAAGTGATGGAGGCCATAGTAAAGTGGGCCTTGGCAAGTGAATCAGCAGACAAAAGCGAGTGAGTGAGCAAACGAGGCGTGTGAAATGGCGATCAACTCTATCACCATGTTAAGTTGTGTTAATAACTTGACATTAAATACTATAGTTTAAGTTTAAAAGATACTTTATTCTGGAGTCGACTGTACAGCATGCTAGCTAGCTCCTAACTAACTGCCCTATCCCGTTATGCCCCATGAGGTTACCTCGTGAGATCAAGGTCCTTTACTACGTCATAGCTCCCCATTGGCTAACCCAATTCTGACCTCTGACCTCATTATAACAATACATATTTGGCATTAATGAAACTACTGCTAACAAAGACCATTGTTAGACAACTACGCAAAAGATTTAACAGATCGCAAAGAATCGTACAAAAAGTTCAAGAACAAACTTCTCCCATGAAAAAATCTAAAGATGTAAATACATTTTACCCACACTGTGATACATGCCTTTTTATATTGTCGTTTGAATTTCTATGTGTCTTTTTATTTAAGTCAGCTGCTATATTATCCTCAATACCTTTACTTTAACCGTTGTCTTGCATGCTTTCAAAAAATTCCCCTAGTTTTGAATTTGCCGCCAGTTTAAAACCCCAGAAAAACGACATCTAGCGCCATTTGTGAAATGCTAACTGCCACCCCCTTTTTTTTCGTATTGCATGGCCTAGTATTTGAGATGGCACTGATGGAACTATGGATAGCGGGAGTACGTAAACGATGTGGCTTAATTAGGGGCTAGATCATCTTGTTTTCTATCTAGTGGCTTTAGCGTCATAAAAAATGCTGCTAAGTTTGGATATTAAACTCTATAAAGGAAGGAAAAACTAGGAGAGTGGTTTCCTTATTAATACAAAAACCACTTAATGCGCAATTAAGCAATTGGATCATTAGGATTCTAGGATACGGAGCCTCCGAAATGAACTAGGCCCATGCGTGTCGCGAAGCGAGTATATTTTTTAACCAATTTAGTTCGCCGTGGTTTTACGCTTGGGGGCGCATATATTACCGTAAAATAAACAAAGTTCAACCCCGTGACCCTGTCGACTGCTTAAGTATTTGGGCTAAGGTCGCGGATTGTAAGTATACGTTTATATTGCAATTACTGAATTATTTTAATTGAAATAATTTATTTTGTTGTCATCAATACAATATAACCGAAAGATTCAATAAAAAGTGAATATCCCGAAAAACATTTACGTTAATTTTAGGATGAAACTTTTCTCTATCATAAATATTTTATGACTGACCCCTAAAATATCAACGATAATTTAAGGAAGACCCCTGTCACAACGGAAATATAAGTGCCATCTCGTACACATATATGGTGAAAATATTTTCCTTTATGTGCATGGGCCTAGTTCATTTCGGAGGCTCCGTAGGATATTAAATTTATTCTGAAGATCTCCGCATTATTTAGAGTGAAGTAAGGGAGAGTCTGATACAGGGTTTTTTTGGATTAGTCTGCCATAAGTTAAAGGGCGTGTATTTTGGGTCAGACTGCGTGAAAAAATGTCAAAGGAGGTGGATCTAAAACGTTTAGTTTCGGAGGTACGGGCTCCCAAACATTGGCCCCTAAAACAAGGAAATTGGCACACATGACGAGTAAGACATATCAGAGTGCTCATCTTGTTTAGACAATTTCTATAGCCTCTAATCTAAGAACGTTAATGAGCCTTTATCTAGCAGAAGAGCACGTTTAAAGGTAGAAGGACGACCAAGCTGGTTATGTAAAGTTGTTCAAAGCAGTGGCGTCGCTAGGCCTTTTATGAGAGACTATAGCCCCCCCCCCAAAAAAATAATCCGTAAACCCTACCAAAAAATTGCTGTTAGCAACCTAATATTCTGTAGCAATATATAAAAAAATTATAATGATAGATTCGTTAAATTTCATCTCTGCAGAGATGAATTTCAATATCAAGCAATACAATTTTGAAGAAAAGAACAGATGGAGACAAGTAAAATGTATCATATTCTTTCGAAGGGAGTCCCAATAGTGTGGACTAAAAGCTAACCAAAACTAAAAATAAACTTAAGACGAGTGAAATTCCTTCATAATTGGTTCCGTAGTTTTTATCAATAAAAGGTTGTATATCTTTAAAATGCAAATAATTTCACGTTGACATAAATTTACGGATAGTTTTAAAGGTCTACACATTTTCCAATGAACCCATTATGCAATTTTTTTTATTAATTTCTTATAATAACTAGTTTGCCCAGATTTAGCGCCCCAAATTTCAAACCCTAGCGACGCTACTGGTTCAAAGTGTAATAGCACAAGAGAGGACATTTAAATAACCATGTTAACTTGGTACGAATAAGTTACAATAACCGGAAACTCATGTGGTATTACAATTGAACTGCTTTTAAATTACCAGCATATGCACACTATACCTCTAAACGTACACTGCTACTGGCACTGGATAAAAGCTCTTCAACGTCCTTTGATTAGAGTCTATTGAAATTGTCTAAACAAGATGAGCAGGCTGACGTGTGTGATAATTTCTCAACATACATTTGTTTCTACGTTAATAAATGAACTTCTTCCGAGGTTAGAAAAAAGATAAAAACTAAAAAAAAATTAATTGCTTTTTATATTAGAGAGTAAATGAATGCTTGTTCCGAATATCCACTAGGGTAATGAATAGATATTTTTGTCATAAGCGCAATGCACGTCGCCTCATTTTTCTCGTTTTACACAAAAGAAATTGATAAAAAGTAGCTAAGCTCGTTTTCCATCTGCCCAGAAATGGGTATCCCATAGTTCGTTGCCATGATTCTTTTGGAATTTCGTAATGCGTACACGCTAATTATACCCTTTCTCCCCCTAAGTTCAAACGCGAGCCAACAAATTTTCTTTGGACTAACGACCTTTCAGCTCGTGTACTTTTTCATCGCTATTAAAATACGAAGGAATAACTTGGTTGTTTTACAATTGGCTAGGGCAGCGGGTATGATTATTTTGCGGAATTAGTCAAAGCGGTAGAATGCGAAGAGAAATACTACATAATATTCTTGAGCCTTGGTCAAAATATTTCATTTCCGTTTTAATTTACCCGCTAGCTTAAACCAGTCTAATATGCTACATATACATTTTAGCTAGTTTTTAAATTAAATAAATTGTGGAATTTTTAAATTTAATACCCTCGTGGTAGTCAGTCTCCGAATTTCAAAGAGAATCAAAATTCCGTACAAATTTCGTCAGAAATGTTGGTGGGCCATGTGCAGACATGAAAGACTCGCAGAATATCTTGCTAACAAAGAGCAACTGCCAAGTAAAGTAAAAGACAGATGGGCAAAATGGATTTGACAGATAATAAATTTTCAGTTTTAAAGACATGATTATTAATATGCTAATTCCAAATACCTATACTATTTACACTCTATACCTTTGCTACCAATTTTAGTTTTAGGAAGAAATTTGGCTCCTCAGGTATCATTAAAGGGATAATATTTTCGACAAATTTTTGGTTTTGATGGTTTTAAATACTTGGAATTGTAAAAAATTAAGATTAAAGAGTTATATTTGGTTAGTTGAAAGTACGTATAAATACATATCACTGTCAATTTAAGGTTATAAAATCCTCCTAGATAATACTGTAAGGGTCGTTGTTTCGCGCAATAGTACGTTGTAATTGTAAGCAGGAGCAGAGGAGTGTTTTTGTATGATTCCATGGTAGATTTTTTTCATTTACTTCCCACTCCCCACTACACTACCTTTAAAGATCGATAATTTTGAATGACTTTGATACAGCAGAATAAATGCATACCCTCATTTACACCTCATGTAATCCCAGTTTTTGACCTTGATATCCTAGAATCCTAACTATCCTTATGCTCGTGCATGTGGCATAACCAAGTTTTCCTATCGCCCATCGGGTTTATAAAACTTATTATTGTTCAAATGTTCCATGGCTTTTTATGGGAGAGTTCTGACAAGCTATGTATTAGGCGTATTACTCGAAATATCAAAGATATAAAAAATCTAAGCTCGCCAAAAGTGGATCGAGAAAAGCTGTCCTAATATATTCGGGTCACGAGGGTCTTGGGGCACCACTCCCCCGACTCTTAATGAACTTGGCCATATATCAAAACACTGGCAATAGGATTATAAGTAACGTAACCACAATAAGAATGAAAGGCAATGAAAAATTAATGAAGGTCACGAAGGTGTGTTAAAGGAATGGTTCTCCCATAAACTTTTTTTGTCTCTTAGCGTCAATAGTACTTTTATAAAGATAGTGGTACTACTGAAATTAAATTATTAGCGATAGTTTTCATTTTATAATTAAAATAAAATTTTATATGGACAAAACCCTTAACCCCTATCTCTAAACTTCACTGTCGTGCTTGGCCAGACCTGCCAGATGACTGGCTGGTTTAAATAGACGTTTAGCCAATGAGATTTTAGCACTTCAAGCAGAAGAATTTAGGTCGGTTTTTTTTGAGTCTGACAATTTCGTCTTCAAGTATGTTTAGCTCTCGTTAGTCGTTTCGTTGATCAATTTGAATCAAAATTAATTGCCGAAATGCCAAGTTGTATTATAAAAGACTGTCAGAGTATTAACTCTCGGTGTGCGGTTAGTTTTTATACTGTTCCCGATCACTGTAAGTACCCTTATAGTGCATAAAAATGGTTACGATTCGCTAGCATACTAGCTAGGCCTTTGCTACGGCCGTCTACGGGCAGGCTTGACTACGGCTCTACCGGCGCTGCCAACGTACCTTGTCGCCGGTCTAGCGCTCAACCGCGTAATAGTCGAGTTTACTTTTTAGTAGAAGCTTGTCCTATAGATACCTCGGCCAATAAGATGGAGGACTGAATCAAAGAAAATATAAAACTCTCGAAATCTCGATTTTTGATGTAATTAAAGGGATTACAGCAAAAAAAGGTTTATGGGTGAACCATTCCTTTAATTTCCAAGTAAAACGATTTAATTAAACCGAACTTCTTAATTTATATCGCCGCTAAAGAAATGTAACTTTCGTAGAAGCAATGAACCCTTGGAATGTGAGGTGAGCGAGCCATCGCCCTCTAAGGAATTTTTATAGCATAGTGGTTAACCCATCTTCATCTGTTTTCAGGCATATACAAAAACATATAAGTTGGTAGGATACAAACATTTTCTTTTTGAGAAATGTATCATTTCGGATATCCGTGGAAAGTAGATATCATACTTAACGTTGTTATGTTATTTAAGATCCTGGACTTTTGGGTTGTCCACCCGAGTTACTTTGAATAATTATTTTTTATTTTGGTCTTGTCAAAATCTGCTTTTACTATGATTGATTAGTTCGTTAAAAGTACAGTGTGGAAGAGATCAGAGCAACACCTACCTTTGTGGAAAACCCCCAAAACCCCTGACGGACTACTTCACTGCAGTACATTTTCGAGCTCGTATACAGGGTGTGACATGTGTCATTGTATGCAAATGAGAACGTGCAACAAGTATCATAGTGAATATCGTTTAATGATACGCACTTTGAAACGTTAAAGACCTACGATTAAGCTTAGGAACTAAGGCATCACACTACAAATTAAAGGGCTGTTTGGTAAACCCATCAGCGTAAATGTTCGATGTGCCTACCGTCGTGGTGTAGGCACTCTTCAAGACGATTTCCATGCCTTGTATTACGTTTTCTAGCATTTGAGGAGTGATTCGTTCAATTGCGCTTTGAATTCTGGCCTTCAAGTCGTCTACATTTAAAGGTTCTGTTGCAAACACCTTCCCCTTAACATATCCCCATAAGAAGAAATCAAGTGGGTTAGGTCAGGGGATCTTGCTGGCCACGGAATTGGTCCACCTCTACCGATCCAACGGTTTGGAAAGTGCTCAGTTAACCATTGGCGAACATTGACCGCCCAATGTGGTGGCGCACCATCCTGCTGGAACCACAGGTCCCGCATCACTGCTAATGGTAATGCGTCTATCACATCACTAAACTCGTGGCGCAGGAAGTGCAAATACCTGTCACCAGTAATGCTGTCCTCGAAGAAGAAAGGTCCGATGATTCTGTTCCCCAGAATGCCACACCAAACATTTATCTTCCATCGAATTTGATGGTAATGTTGCCGTAACCAATATGGATTTCGTTGGGTCCAGTAATGTAAGTTATGTCGGTTTACCGTACCATCCCTGTGAAATGTCGCCTCATCAGAAAAAAGAACCTTTCTTAAGAACAATGGATCGGCTTCAATTAGCTCGCGCATGGTAAGACAGAAGTCTTGACGTCTTAGGTAGTCATCGTCCGTTAAGGCGTAATGGAGGTGGATATGATAGGGCCGGTAGTGATGCCGATGTAAAATGGCAAGAACGGTTGAATGGCTTAGACCAACCTCTTCTCCGACCGCTCTACTACTACTATGAGGATTGGCTTCAAAACGTGCTAGAATGTCGACTTCCCTATCATGATTACCAATTATACGGTATCTTCTACGTTGACGGTCTTGCACGACGAAACTCCCGAAATCTCGTAGGTTGTCTCTAATGTTCGTGAAGGTTCTTCGAACCGCCCTTCGTCGGTTTGGGAAGCGTTCGGCATAAAGCAATGCCCCTTGTTGAACTTTACCGCGACATTCACCCAAAATAAACGTCATGTCCAATTTTTCTCGGTTGGAGTAGGCTGCCAATCGTCTACGACACAGGACTTACAACGTTTATACGAACTAAGCTGCTAGTAACGACGCGTACGTTTGATTGAATAATGTGCCGAATTCTCAGTGCCGCGGAAAATTCTGACCTTCGTAACCTCGTATGGATTCCTTATCTAGGATGGTGCGCCACCACATTGGGCGGTCAATGTTCGCCAATGGTTAACTGAGCACTTTCCAAACCGTTGGATCGGTAGAGGTGGACCAATTCCGTGGCCAGCAAGATCCCCTGACCTAACCCCACTTGATTTCTTCTTATGGGGATATGTTAAGGGGAAGGTGTTTGCAACATAACCTTTAAATGTAGACGACTTGAAGGCCAGAATTCAAAGCGCAATTGAACGAATCACTCCTCAAATGCTAGAAAACGTAATACAAGGCATGGAAAATCGTCTTGAAGAGTGCCTACACCACGACGGTAGGCACATCGAACATTTACGCTGATGGGTTTACCAAACAGCCCTTTAATTTGTAGTGTGATGCCTTAGTTCCTAAGCTTAATCGTAGGTCTTTAACGTTTCAAAGTGCGTATCATTAAACGATATTCACTATGATACTTGTTGCACGTTCTCATTTGCATACAATGACACATGTCACACCCTGTATACGAGCTCGAAAATGTACTGCAGTGAAGTAGTCCGTCAGGGGTTTTGGGGGTTTTCCACAAAGGTAGGTGTTGCTCTGATCTCTTCCAGTTCCACACTGTATATTCTTTTAAATTGTACAATATAATTTCTACGCTGTTTTTATTAAATTTTACACTCAAAAGAAGTCGGTTAATATTCATTTGATGTTCTCACCAAAACTTTGTTACTGTAAATCAGGACAGCACTTTATAATAAATGATGTGGTAAACGAGGAAAGGGTTTTTAAACCACTACAATGGGAACATGGCAATTCGGGTGTTGCTCCGTCGATTGCCGTACTTCCGACCCCCTATCTAAGTATTTTATCTAACTAGCTTGAGGACGCATGACGTCTTGCTGTCAAGTTCCTATAAAATAAATGTTGCAATGTGGCTTGGTTAATTGAAGATATTGTTACGAAACGGATAAAGATTTGTGTAACATTGAAGTAAGGTTAGATAAACGTAAAACCATTGTATGAATATTTAGTTGTTTTAAGGTTAAGTGAAGGAATGGTAAGAGAAGAAAATTGATGGTTATGGATCGATGTTAATTATCATATTGAAGAAATAGTTAAGAAAATACTGTTGTCCATATAGGCCTATTTATTTTATTTCGATAACAATCTTTTCGGCTTTTAACTGTACGCACATCCAATAAATACGCTCCTTGCCTTGATTGACTCTTGTTAATATAACCCTCTTTTAATTATCCGCTTTTGAATATTTAATTTCGTTATATGTCGCCCACTCGCACTGCAATTTTGATTTCCATTTATATTCAGAATGGAATTGGGCATGGACTAAGCAATACTGAAGGACCTATGGCAGCCCATAGAGCCCCATACTAAGCGACTAAACAACCAACGTTAAGCTTACTTCCCCCTTTTCAGCCCCAAAATGGGCGGGGGGGGTTTAAAAATACTGAGTCAAATGCCGGAAAAAGTTAGCGTCATCTAGACAAAGTAAGACGTTAGCTGCTTCCCTCTCTAGAACGTTGATTCCCCCATATGCCCCCCACTATCCGGTTTGCTACTATCTGCCGCTAGAAGGCGAATTAACAAGTATTTTTCAACTTTCTCCCTCTGCCATCCGTCCTTCAGTATTATTTGTCCATGAATTGGGCGTCCTCTTTGAATAATTAATAGATTTTATACTAAAAGCCTTATTTCAAGGAGTAGCAAGTTCTTTTTCAAGTTGAATGTGCTCTAGTCATAAAACTTACTGCTTCTCTGCTCTTCTTTAAAATTTATACGAGCTGGTGTTACATGGAAAACGTGCCAATTTTTCGCAGTTGAGAATAAAGGCCGGTGTTAAGGGTAAAAATTGAGAACATTTTTTAGCCTGCAACACACGTTTTTGAAAACTAGTCTTTATGTAAATGGAAAGTATCTATATCCTTAAGCCATATTTTTGTCTTGTTCAGCACGACTCCGTAAATGTGACAGCGTTCTCTGGGTGTGGTCTAAAACGTCTCGTTTCTCTCACTGTCAAATTATTTAGTTCTTCTTTTCGAAGTACAGCCTAGGACACGTAAATGAGAACTTTCATTATTTCTCTAGGAGTCTAGGTTTTTGTTATTTTCATTTTGTTTCAATATCATTAGTAAGCCGAACGCGTCAAATCCGGAAACACTATTTTTACCTAATCTCGGATATTACATTATTTTTAATGGCGTTGCTGCTAATGGCCACGTTCTCTACGTGTTCAAATAAGCTTTTTCCCCTTCTCTTTAAAAACGAATTTAAATCTTACTTGTAATAAGTACTCAAATTTTATGGGTCTGTTGATTGGTAGCCATAAGTCAGGAGCCAATAAGAACTTGTCCATGAAATAATTTTGATTCCAAGGAAAACATTAACATTAACAAAAATAGGCCAAGCTAGGCCTCACATCGTAGCATCTCTAGCAAAGTCTGTAATTTTCTTCTCATTTTCCTTGAGAGGCAACGTTAATCACGTGGTTGTCCCCAAAACGCTCTTTTTATTGTACTCTCACTTCCTATGTCGTAACAAGCATCTTGTAATGGAAAGATAGGTCAATAAGTAAACGCATCAATTCTTGGCATTTCTTGCAAATTTAAGGCTCCATTGCTCTATTCTTATGAAATTACAATCCTCGTGTTTTTCCGATTGAATTGTCATTGTAAGGGCTTCCGATAAAGCTAGAGCCCACTGTTATTTGGAAACCCAGTTCCATTCTGGGTTAAATCCTTCGCTTTGTCATATTGTAAAAAGACGCTTGTCGAACAATTGCTTTAAAGATTCGCTCAAAAGATAGTCGAATATTTAAATTGGGCTTAGGCCAAGGAGGGTTCGAGCTACCTGACGCATTATTGGCAAGCGGAGGCGGATGTTTAGACCGTCGTGAAGGCCGAGGTTTAACAGCCCCGCGTTCTATTTATATAGCTAGAAAGTAGAAAATATTTTCCATATTTCTCTTTTTGGACGGAGTTTCCGGGAGTTCGTCGTCGGCGGCTTTTCGAATCGATGAGGTAAAGAGCTGACTGAACGGAAAAACCAATTCCGAACTCACCATTTTTGCCGATAAAAGAAATAAAAAAAAGTCGAAACTCTCACATTTATCTGGTCTTCTTCCAATCGCAACCACCCAAAGTTTTTCTTTCAAACTGCGCCCTCTACGTTTAAAGGACAAGTTATAAAATTGATATATAGATGTATAAACGCTAGTTTTCCCTTGGAACTGACCTCATTCACTAGTCGCGTGATATTACTTTGTCATTTGTTAAAGTACACGAAATAAAGAAATTCTTACTACTAGACTTATAAATGGGTATCTCGAAAAATGGTGGTGCACTCTTGAAATACATTTGGTCCCATGGACGCTTTTGAGTGGAAAATTTGCTGTCCAAGCAATCATTTTCGAGTTATGTTTTTAGTGTTTTATGGATGGCCTATTAAAATGAAGTAAGAAACTAGGGCTCACGTTCAATGCCAGTTGTTAAAGGTCTCAATTTCAAAATTCGAAAACAAATGTTTAACGAATATTTAAAGGGAATGTGAAATTACAGTTTCATACCAAATATCAAGTTTCAAAATATCAAGTTTTTAATATAATTGAACCAAAGTTTTAAAATTCATTGAAAATTCACGAAAATTTAGTTTCGATATATCAATAGTTTTGTCTTGTCGAGCTTGTTCGCACGTTTGATGACATCACTATGACGCGAGGAAAAAAACCGCGTGAAATCTATACGCGTCTCGAGCTTCTCGCCAGTGTAAACTCTGGGTCTGATAGCGGAGAGAGTGGCACCATCTCACGTGAAAAAAATATATCTGTGACGTCAGCCTACTGGAAACGTTTTAGCCTTTCATAAAAACTGGATTTCAAATAATTTCATATGAAGCATTTTAAAATAACCAGAAATCGGAGAATTAAAAGCTTGATCTTTTTGAATTCACAGAAATTAATTCTATCTTTGTTATATAAATCGGAGGTTTTTCAAACGAAGCTTCTCATTCCCTTTAATTGAATTTACGATATTCTAATTACCCGAATGCCTCGAAAGCTGAATTGGATATTTTTTGACAAGAGAAATTTGAAAAGATAATATAAAAGTAAATACGGTAACAGGGTCAGGAAGTGCGTACATACGATTATTTTGCTACATCTGGTAATACAAACTCCATGTAAAAGTAATTCTATTCAAGAATTTTTTTTCTTTACCACAATTTATTTAAATTTTTCCCCGGTTCAAATTTCATTGTGATTGAAGTTGAATCTGGGAGTTGTGATTCTGTGCCTTTTTAGGGTTTTTACTTTTCATCAATAAAGGAGCATTAATGTAGTGAGCGGGTTATGATGGTAGTTGATGAAGGAACCATTCCGTTACGCTATGTCGATATTTTCTTTAGAACGATTATTTTACCAAAGTTATAACTCTTGCCTGCCCCTCCACTACTCCCGCTCAATCGCCCATTTTTCTAAAAGGCTACTGTTAACCCGCTTTTCTGACTTTCGATCCAACTAAAGTGCGTTCCAATTTCCTCGCAAGCCCGAAAGTCGCTTTTCAAGTTACCAAATCATAATAGGTATGTTTTTAAACGAAAGGCTTGTAATGTTAAACCCCATAGAGATTTTGATCACATTTGGGATCGAATAGAATTATAATATCACCATTGTGCCATCTACTGATAATTTTAGAAATTAGAACACATATTTTACCTATGGAGGATGCGAGGATCTCCGGAAACGTGACGTTAATATTGGTAGTCCAAATTGTTTAGCATGAGCTGACGACTTCCAATAGGGTTGCCAAAACTGAGGTAGGATATTGGACGGTGTGACGTCATGAGAAAGTTCGTAGTAGCAGACTAAAAGGGTTCTGGGACTGAACTACAGCGGGGTGATTCTATTGGCGATTTTGAGTCAAAAATATTCTGACACCATTTTGGCGTACGGGTTATCTTTTTCAAGTTGTGATGCGGATGACACCTTAATTAAATTAGCATTGTTTTTAAGTTAAATACCTGCAGGAAGGCATTAATTTGACTACTCCCTCACTCCAACCCACCTACATTTAAACACTGATCACTTTCGGTTACTAAAGGTGACTTTTTTAAAATTCGGTTAACTACTGAATGTCACTTTTTTCGAATTCGGTTACTAAAAGTAACTTTCATCGAATTCGGTTACTAAAAGTCACTTTTATAAAATTCGGGTACTAAAAGTCACTTTCTTCAAATTCGATTAAACAAAGTCGCTTTTCCAAAATCTAGTTACTATTTGACTTTTTGACACTTTTTTTTGGATTTTTGAGTCTTTCGGTGTTATTTATCTTCTTGACTACAACGTTAAACGTAATATATTTGACTTACGACGGTTTAACCGCAAAATTAGCGAGATCACAGTCGATCAAACCCCAAAAACGTGTCGCTCGCTTCGCTCGCTCAGCAAATGTTTAACTTAATATTTAAAATCAATCCCATTCAAATGAATTTTTTCTTTTTGGTTTAAAACGACATCAACTGCTTTGAATTCTGAGCTGTGCTCCAAAATGGTTTAATTGAATTTCACCGTTGACCTTTTATGAGGTGACCTTTCCTTTGACTGGAAATACCTACACCAATACGACACCGACCTTAAAAAGTAATTTTATTACAGAAAGTAATTATGAAAATCGGTCATCTTTGAAAACATTTAATTTCAAGTTGCCCTTTTCTTAGCTTAATTTGCCCCTGTTTAGTCTCTTTTTCTTACTATTTTTAAATTAATTAGTCACTTATTCAACTAAAATTGAGCGTATACAAAATTCATAAGAATCGGCTTGCACGTGCATGCAGTGAGAATTGTATTGGCTTAACTCTCTGTTTAACCATCCTTCGAAGATCGTTGGTAGATTTTCAAGGTGATGGCGTGTTGCAAATAACTTTCTTAGTGCTTGCTAAAGCGTAACGTTCCTGAAAAACTATTGTTCAGCGTCCCATGTAAAAGAATTTGACGTTTAGTTGTGCAATGGTTATCAGTCGATTGAGCCGGTATTTTGCACGCATAAACACGCTTATGGTTTTATTTACATAGATAACCAAATGGTAACGTCTTTTAAGTCATTGAAAAAACCTCCTAGAAGTTAAAAAGTACTTTAATTCAAAAGCCATCAATTATTTTGGAATAGAAACGAGAAAAGGCGATTCACTTGCTCAATCACAATTGATAAATTAGTAACATAGACAAGGCGTTGGTATACGCAATGTTAAATCTGATAGGTAATATCAGGAATGTATGGAGGGGTTGGAATGGCTAAGGTCAAATCCTAATCGGCGTGAAATGATCTTGGAAACAACTGGCGTGGCTTAATTTACGCTAGTGACGCCATAGCCTGACGTAAAAATCGTATTTACCACTTAAATTATTTTCATTCATTCATTGGCTGCCAAAAAAACTTGTTTGCTATAATTCAGCACCCTCTACCGTAGGTCCTCTGCCTAAGCTGAGAGAATCGATTATGAACGCGAACGGCGGCGAATCAGCGCATTTAACTTTAAAAAATCGAAAAGGTCACTTCTGCCATGCCTTTTTTAACGAGTCATGACATTTTTCGCCTTCGGTTACAGCTAAACAGACGTAGGGGGAGGAGCTAAACTTCGAAAAAATGGACTCGCCTTATGTTTCCACCACCAAGGGTACAACGAGAGCCCCCTTAGCCATTCCAGCCCCTCCATACATTCCTGGTAAAATAAAAGTACATACACTGAACAAGGCAATAGAAGAATTTTAGTGGAGTATACATTTCAAAGGGAGCATTCGAGACACATTTAGAGTTTGACACCCGTTATCAAGTTACTGGAGAAAGGGAATCTTCACCAAACATATTGTACTGTACAGCTTCCAAAATAAGCTCTAAGAGTCTTGCACCAGGAAAAGTTTTAAATTTCCACACATTGGCAAAAGTCAGAAGTTTCTACCGGTGAGTCAGTCGTGGCGTTGTATTCCTTATTAGTGTTTTAATGTTTACCGTAACTGTTTCTTAGTGACTCGATTTTGCTAGATCGTCATCTAGCCTTAATGTGAAGCGTAGAAGTCGAGAACTATAAAGGCAGCTTTCAGCGTTCAAAATAACAGATACTAATAGAGCTATCGTTTGAAGTCTCTACTTCCCAGTGATTTGATGTTTATTTATAAGTTACTGCAAACATATATATGTTTAACTCAGAGAATGATGGTTATTCCATTCTTTGGGTTAGCAGTAGTCATATGGATTTAAGAGAGTGGATATTTATCAGAATAACAGCTGTCAACCGGGTTAACATTGTGCCCGAACAAACCACGCAATTGTTATTGTCAATCTAGAAAAAAAAATAGAAACAAAAATGACTAACTTTTAAAAAGTGGACCGAAACCTAAATATAATCTGATAAACCTTACCAGGAATGCATGGAGGGGCTGGAATGGCTAAGGGGGCTCTCGTTGTATACCCTTGATGGTGGAAACATAAGGCGAGTCTTTTTTAATTTTTTTCTTTTTTAGAAGTGTAGCTCCTCCCCCTACGTCTGTTTAGCTGTCTACCGAATGCGAAAAATATCATGAGTCGTTAAAAAAGGCATGGCAAAAGTGACCTTTTAGATTTTTTAAAGTTAAATGCGCTGATTCGCCGCCGTTCGCGTTCATATTCGATTCTCTCAGTCTAGGCTAGAGGGTGGAGAATTATAGTAAACAAGTTTTTTTGGCAGCCAATGAATGAATGGAAATAATTTAAGTGGTAAATACGATTTTTACGTCAGGCTATGACGTCACTAGCGTAAATAAAGCCACGCCAGTTCTTTCCAAGATCATTTCAAGCCGATTAAGATTTTACCTTAGGCATTCCAACCCCTCCATACATTCCTGTTGCTATATACAGTTTGCGGATGACTGAGAGTTCAAGAAATTCTTTCATCAAACGTGCTGGTGAGAAAATGAGCAATTCATTATTCTTTGCATATTTTTGTGAATGCCACGTATTTAGCTTTGCTACGTTTTATGCCGGTTTCGTCGTAAACGATTTCTTTATCCGTCTATGAGATCTTCTTTGGAAGGACACGGTGCTCTTGTCAGTATTGAATAAGTAGCTAGTAGCGTTTTAGAAAGTAAATGTGATAGGAGTACAAACCGCTCCAAAGAGAGGCACGTTTCGGTTTTATAAATTTGTCTGGGAATAGCTCGTGCGATTTACTCTGAACTTATTGGGATTTTTCTTTCGAACTTCTCGTGATTTCTCCAAGTTAAATTCTAAAATTTAACCTTCATTGTGTTACCGGAAGACATAGTTAATCTGATTTACGCGTATTCGAAAAGGATATATTTTTCATTTCAGTTTAACCAGGAATGTATGGAGGGGTTGGAATGCCTAAGGTAAAATCCTAATCGGCTTGAAATGATCTTGGAAAGAACTGGCGTGGCTTTATTTACGCTAGTGACGTCATAGCCTGACGTAAAAATCGTATTTACCACTTAAATTATTTCCATTCATTCATTGGCTGCCAAAAAAACTTGTTTACTATAATTCTCCACCCTCTAGCCTAGACTGAGAGAATCGAATATGAACGCGAACGGCGGCGAATCAGCGCATTTAACTTTAAAAAATCTAAAAGGTAACTTTTGCCATGCCTTTTTTAACGACTCATGATATTTTTCGCATTCGGTAGACAGCTAAACAGACGTAGGGGGAGGAGCTACACTTCTAAAAAAGAAAAAAATTAAAAAAGACTCGCCTTATGTTTCCACCATCAAGGGTATACAACGAGAGCCCCCTTAGCCATTCCAGCCCCTCCATGCATTCCTGGTTTAACCAGAGGATTTTTTTTTGCAAATTTTTTTTGGACTTGAACAAAATCTTATTCTGTTCAAACCCTGCAATTTTGAACATTGTATTTAATTATCGCCATTGGGTTGAACCATTACTAAAAAATCCACTAACTTTTCAAACGCCTATAGATTTCTTTCGTTAATCTTAGCGTTGAAGCATGGAACTAACTAACGCTAGGGACGGTCCGCACCGATAGAACTTACATTAGTCTCTCTGAAAAACATTCGTTGATAAACCCTCCCGCTTTTAAATCCCCCCTCCTAAAATTTGGTGATTCAAAACGGAAATAAGGTAATTCTTAACGCCACCTATAATTTAGTTTTCGTACTAATATACGGGATCCGCAGTAGAAGTCGTCCGCTATGCTAGGCGTAGCTTAACCATGGCGTAACCTTTGTGTAAATTGTGCTACTATGGAACTAACTAACGCTTAGAAATTCATTTTATCCCTAACTTTGAAACATAATTTATTTACGGAACTAAGTATTTAACACTTTAAAGGTTGAACCGTTGTATTTAAAATAATTATAAATATGGATTTGTGTGTATATAGTGGTTGTAGAAGTGACAATCGCCAAGCTCATAAACAGTACATGAGATATGCAGAGTTTATCGCTTTTCCTAAACCTAAGCGTAATTATGAAATAGCAGACTGCTTTTAAGGCTTTTTGTTACCCCCTCCTCCTTTTAAAAATTGAATCACTTTTCCGGTTCGCACCAAAATCTCGCTAGGGTGCGTTGTCACCGAACATTTCTCAGATATTCACGCTTGCGGACCGTCCCTAGCGTTAGTTAGTTCCATGGTTGAAGTTACTGTAGTTTAAACTTGAAACGATTATCTGTTAAGAAATGTTTACTTCACCCCGGGAGGCATGCTTCCTTTTTCTTTGTTCACTTTAGGGGACGAAGCAAGTCTCGATTCGTTATTGATTTTGTCGGTGGGCGATCGATCGGAAGCGATGAAAGGCTTCTCCATCTCGTGTCCAGCTCATTGTAATCCCGGTGGTGCGAGGGAGTGAGCCAACAATAAAACAAGACCGTTAATCAACTCATGTTTGGTGAACTAGACAAGCTTTTAGAAAGAGTTCTCGTACAACACCATCCAGTCATGCTATGGGTCACTCCGTCCTCTGAGCTGGAAGCCAAGCTTTGTTAACAACCCAAAGCACGCACGGCTTTTGTTTTATGAATTTTTACGCTCCGAACAGTCGTTATCTCGTTTTGGGTTTAAATAATCCGATATGATAAGAGAACAGAAGCATTCTTTTACCATGTCTCTCTAACCACGCTTTTAACCTCAACAAGACACATGTCAAACCATTACTTTGTAGGAGCCAGATTGCTGTAGAAATTAGAAATAGCTAGGACGAAAGCAACAAAAAGTGAGGCAACGTAAGGTTCTCATTTCCTCTGAGCCTGAATGCAAAGTAAGGCTGTGAGGAAAATCTCGGAAGTTACGTTCTATGTTATTTATGTCGGTTCGGTGCACTTTTCGTTGTTTTAATGCTGATAAAACGTCCAACATGATGACGAGATAAAATACAAAAATATCGCGCATTGCTAATCAAACCAAAACAGAACTTGTAGAAAGGTTACAAGATTTTTATCTTATTAACGTTTAACTTTAAAATTGGTTAAGAATATTTTCTAAAACTTAAAAACTCGGTGAATAGCCTTACTAAAAATGTAAGTGATATATGCTTCTACGTCGTAACTAGGTCGAAAATGAGACAATTACTAGCTAGGTCTTTATCTGGCTTTCTTTTTAAAATGATTCCAATTAAGAAACATCGCTTTTACCATGTTTTGTTCTCTTTGTGGAAGTCTGAATTTTGGTATGGGTAACAAATATAGTTCACCACCTTCAATTTCCTTAATTTGCTTAAGTACTTCCAGTGCTTATCAATAAAAGTCCTGACTGACTGATAAGCTGAAAAAATTTTTCTTGAACGTTACTCTCACGTAGATCCCAAGAAAGATTTTCCAGTCCGCCTTCATCTTGGACAAATGGTGGCCAGAAATATTAACTATACCTTCCTTACATTTCAGTCAATTTTTATTATTTAGTAAAATGGCTTGGTAACTAACCCAGAGATGAGATTTTTGGGTTTTGGAGTTGAATAGGCCTACGAGCATGTACTAAAATGGCGCCTTGAAAGCTAACAAAAGTTCCCCTACTAGCAACGCCTGGTCCCATTTCATAGCATTTCTGTTAGTTACAATGCAAAACTCAAATTTTGTATCTGAAAAAATAACCACTAAACATTCAGAAGTTGCATCAAGCAATTAAGTCTAGTTTATAATTATCATCTGCCATAGAATGGCGTAAGCATCTGTTCGTTCTACAACCATAAGCATAATAAACCCAGGTTGAAGCTTCTTAGGTGAAACCGTGCACCAATGGGAAATCTATCGTAAAAGCGATCTGGTCTACACAATGACTGCGGCAGGGGTTAGGTCAATGGGGGTGTTAGGCTTGTAGAGCAATCTCTGGTAGTCAGTTGGGGTACTTTGTTTGGAAAACAATGATCGAGGGTAGAAGAGAAGTGCCGATGGTACGCAGCACGCGCTACTAGTTGAGATAGCTAATGGCGTACGAGCGGGGTGGACATCCACTGGGAACCCACACCGTGGGGATCGATCTAGCAATGCTAAAAGGGGACTGTTGTGTGCCCGTCACAACACTACACTGCCAAAGGAACATCCCAGACTCATACGTCTTCCTTGGATGTCCTCGCCGTCTATGCTGCTCCTTTTAACAGACGCTGCCTAAAAGGACATTGATAGGTTCAACGTTTACCTTGGGGAGTAGCCAGTCAGAGAGTTAAATGGTCAGACCATCTTGCAACACGTAGACCCGAAATCGAGATTTCTCATAAGCTTGAGACGCACTCACAGGTTTATAATTTTGTGTTTAAGAGAAAACATGATTTCCGCAAACCCAGCTAGTTAATTTTGTTGCCAATGAAAACTTGTGAAGCAGTGGTAATAGTTTCAAACACCAAGGAGATGAACAGTTGCAGCCCATCCCTTTATGAGGAAAACATTGTACAGCGAACCTTAATTTCATTAGAAATGAATTCCGACTATTGGGAACGTTAGACTATTATGTTACTTATGGATTACGTAATACATGCATTATTTACTTTGTACAAATTTCAGTGATGGTAAGGATTACGTGAAAATACAACTTAAACCTAGTCGCCTTGGAAGCAGACGAACTCTACAAGCATGTGGGCTCAACTTAATAGTTTTTACTTTGTTAACTTCGGGAAACAAGGCTTGTTCGCCAGTACCTGAGATGACGAAACATTTAAAAAGAAGTGACCTTGTAGAAAATTAACAATCGCGTCTGTAATTTCCCGGATAAAAATGTTCCCGAAAGTTAACATTGAATTGACTCTCCTCACTAATTGGAGAATTGTCTTTGAATACCTGTGTTATATAACGCTTAAAGAATATCCGACTTAAATTGCGTTCCAATTTTTCAATAATTCTATTTCAAGGAAAATATCGGAAAAAACTATATTTTCGATAAGTCAAAAGTTGGACTGGAGTTTGTAAGGATTTAAAACGCAAAAAGATATGATCTCGAATGAGTCCTTTGTCGGATTACGCGTTTTTGAGCGCCGCAGTTCCGATCGATTCTAACATCCTAACCTTCTAAACCAAAGCCTTATTATCCTGTTCTTTACAAAAACGAAGGAATCGTCCACTTTGCCAGGGCGAATGAAAACAACGTCGGATTGACTTATTATTAATGGCTATCCGCGAGCGAGATAGGGCACTGTATACGTAATTTCTTGCGGTGCCAAATTTAAATGATTCGGTTGGTGCCTGGAGAATTTTTGAAATCACCAATTGGAAAGCACTGGGGAAATCGGACTCGTAATTTACTGCTGGTTTCTAAATGTACATCTCCCTTTGGCCACAGTCTACCCTCTGATTACTAAATAGTTAATTACAATTCCAATTTTTTCCTTTCAAACAAATGAAAAGTTGGCCTTATTTCTTCCATACTGTTATATTTGAAGTTATTTTTGAACAATCGTATTTTGAAAATTGCGTTGGATCAAATGCTTTTAATATTTTATGAAACACGTTGTCTCGAATATACACGCTTGTGTTCCTTTCGTTTGTGGATTTCTAATTCGCGCTTCGAGCATGGATGGGAAAAAGACTGTATTCGCATAGTGATTTAAAGGCATCGTCATCACTGGAGATAAATCGAGCAGAATTCCGATTGGAATGCTAATAGCGCGGGAGGGCCCGTCGGATCATTACGGCATCATCTTCCTCCTTCTCCAGACCCTCATTCAGAGAGAAACAAGATTGACAACGCTCTAATCACTCTTTAAACGAAAATAATTAATATAAACGGTTTCCATTACAACTTCGAACACCCTATTAAAAACGTATAACAGAAAATGATTCAGTAAGAGCAGCGTGTTATTAATGTTGCCTCTGAGTCGAAGAAAAAATATATTTACTAAATGCCTCCCGAATGTGTAATAGGGTAAAGGAATATTAGTGCGAGTGCAAGGGCAAACCGAATTACGTTTACTAAAAAGGTTTCGCTAAGAAGTATGTGACCAAATGGAACCAAAAATATTCAAATGGCTTCTAATTCCTGAAAGCCGACCTGACTACTTTCGTCGAAAATAAACTTTAAATGAGAGCGCTGAATGCTTCATTTTGAAAGAATGTTGAGAGAAAGCGAGGTTTAGCGTGGTGAAAATCATAGTGGGCACTACGAAAATCTTTAATCTAACTCCCATTGCCTGCTGCACTTTATCTTATTTCTATTTTCCTTTTGGTTACCAATGTGTTATAAATTACACCTTCCATTATTAAAGGATACCGTGAGAAATCTTAATAGTATTTTTAAATAATGGAACAGCACAAAATTTACCATCTAATAGCGTTTTCCAATGTGGTCGTCCGAGAGCGCTGCGTATTTTGTTGACACGTCATCGCTCTAGCTCGGAGTCGGAGGACCTGATCTAGTTGCTCCCAATAAAAGACGAGAGTTTCTTCAGAGCGGTTTTGTGACGTCATAAGGCGCTCCATTTTGGTTGCTCCCTCTCTCACGTCGGAGCGGTTGGGATCAATCCAGGAGCAAAGCCGGAGGGAGCGACTGAGTCAGTGGAAGACGTGCTTCCGTCTAAGAGCCGCTAGTTTTTCTGAACGAAAGACTAATTTTTTTACGTAGTGCTCTGGGTGCGCTCGGGTCACCATAATGGAAAACGCTATTAATATTCGAGCAAATAACGCAACAATAATTAGATTTTATTTACGAGAAAAACAATATTTCCGCTGACAAACTACTTCCCCAATTAGATCTGACTTTGGTTCAACCGACCCCTTGTGAGACACAGAAAATAGGTATAAGAACCAAGGAGTAATATATTACGCTTTTAGAGTTGCCCATTTTCCGGTTTTAACACTAAACCAGTATGACGGGGAACAAACAATTTCTTTAGATATTCACCATTACGGAAATGAATGGGAAATGCGTATCATGCTTATTAGGTTATTTATAATATTGTCAATAAACACAGCAGTAGGGAAATTTATTATCCTCTCGTAGTGGTCTTTCGGTGGATGGCTCTAAAAGGTTTTCTTGGAAACAAAAAGAAGATAGGGAAAAGAACGTAAAAAGAATTTGGCGTAAGAAAAGAAGGTAATGAGCAGATCGTAGCCTAGATTTGTAGAACTGAAGAAGAGCCATTTGGAATCCATTTGGTGCAGTTTTTATCTCTCGGCTCGCCAATGAACACCAAAGATATCATTGGCCAAACTGAAGCCAACCCACGTCGTTTGCCCCTACAAAGGTATTACCATAAGTTTATAAGATATGTTTCATAAGTCTGACACTACCCATACGTCGTAATGCTAGAGACTTCCTGAGAGCTATTTCGAGAACGACAAGCGAGAATTGCAGAGTACACTCGGTTAGTATTGCAGTCCATCTTCCTATTTAGCCTGACCAGGCGTCGCTTTACGAGAATCAGTGACCTACGTCACTTCTTGACAAGCTCTCAGTAACGAGTGACGAACTTATGGAAGATATCTTGTGAACTTACGGTATTACTATACATGCATGCACGAGATATCATAGACCTATCTTTACTTTTCGCTTCGGAGCTTTTTCTAAATGTAGGTACTCGATTCTTGGCCGGAAACCTTTTCTGTTCTCTTGGCCACCGAAGTAAGTCGCGCTAATTTCAAATACTCGTTTAGTTCATGCTTGACCTCATTTAAATGAAAGGTATTAGTAAAGGCATAAGTAACATAATAAACATAAGTATGACTCTTATTATTGTAATAATGCAAATTTCAAAATGAAACCTATAATCAACACTGACACTCACTTACATCAGGCCAGGACTTGCAACCCCGTCGAGTACTTCATGCTGGTCTTTGGCGAATGACGTTAGTTCTACAATTTTAGCCAATCACAATAAACCTTCTCCTTGAAAGTATTTGTGTCGGAAATAGCTCGTCTGCTATTTATTGTACAAGCTCACGGGGTCGCGGTGTTTGTATGTTTGACTTTGGGATTGCCATAAGTCGGATATTTCAGCACCAAAAATGATAAGCCTTTCGAAGTCTAAATATTCGGTAACTAAACCTACCCAGTGCAATTTTCAACTTCGTAATGCGGTCGCGCTAAAGTCGGTAAAAAGTCAATACAAATAAACTATATAACCAAGGCTTAAGACTGTTGACTCAAATCTCAATAGCGTCTCTTTAAATCTCTGAACCGGATTTTCGATACGGGGCGGAAGTCTCTTCATTTTCCACGGCTAGGGGTCTCTGTGCAGGACGCGAACTTATGATGGCGTAAAAGGTCCGAAAATAGGTTTATAGTTAGTTTTGGCTATTTGTCATACTTATGGTTATTATGTTACTTATGGCAAAGGCAAATAGAATAAAAAAGT
Source organism: Phalangium opilio (assembly GCF_054372755.1). Lineage (NCBI taxonomy): Eukaryota > Metazoa > Arthropoda > Arachnida > Opiliones > Phalangiidae > Phalangium > Phalangium opilio. The sequence continues at coordinate 6,651,891 of NW_028324146.1, read as the reverse complement.
GAAGCACTATGGATGCACGTATGCAAGAATTTCTTAGTGACTAGTATTGAAGTCTTGACCTCTTTCTGTCAACCTTCTTTGGGAAACCAATCAGCACTTGTCTTACCAGAAAGATGGAGAGGTTGGGTTTAGTGAGACTGACCGTTGGTACCAGAGACAAATAGAACTGGATGGATAAAAGCTTAACATTGTGTCAGAAGTTGATGACTTCTTATCCTGGGAAGTATTGGACACTGAGGCATTATATAGTATCCATCCCTGCAAGTCAGAATTGCCTATGGCAATCGTAAAAGAGGGTCGAAAATTTCCTCCCCACTAGGAAAACTATCTAATCTACTGAAAAAATTCCACGACGAGAGGCTGTGGCTCTCAAACTGTGGGGCGTGTTCAAAACTTCTTCAGCGCCAATCGTTGAAAAGCCGTCTGGCTAGAACTCTATGTAAATCAATTACAATCTGTGGGCCTAGGACACCCTTACTTGTTTGACCGGAATTTCTAACAGTCTATTTAAACAGCTGTTCTTGTCACCGTTTCTGATTCGTTACCTCAAACCACAGGACACACCTTAAAGTTTCGTTTCTTGCCCGCTGCTGGCGCGCAAATTCGCCTGCCAGCTCAAAATGAGGGAAATGCCGTAGGTGGCGCTGTGATCGGACCTAATAAGAAGTTGGCTAACAGCGATGGTTCCGGATAGGGTTAGAGTCCAATACTTCCCAGGATAAGAAGTCATAAACTTCTGATTGTGTCCCCTCTCTTGTGTAGCAATACTGAAGAAGGGTGACACATTCGCCACCTCGTGATAATTTTTTTGTCAGATCTCCGGTTTAGGCGCGACTCGTACGCCAAAATTTGCCCTATTGAGAGAGAAAAAACTATTGGCTGAAAATGAACACTGTATCTCTAAAGGGACCGGAAAACGCCCCCTTCCACTGTAAAACCGAGCTCTCTTTAGCAGAGAATCAGGAGAAGGCATGGGGGTGTGAATTTTGGAACAGTAAAGGTCATTCAGTTTTTTTGACTCTTCACAAACATATTGAAAAAAAGCTATTTAACGACCGTGGCCGTTAATTTTTTTATTTTTTTAAAAAAGCAAACAATCTACCCTTTAGAGATCCAGCGTTCATGGGCTGAAGAAGTCACGCCCCGCTCACGTCAAGAAAGACTTCCTTGAGAGGAGCTCGAGATTTCTAACAGTGTTAGGAAAGGGGGAAAAATTTAACCCCCTATACCATAGAGTTAGAACGAGTTCTTACCCCAGCAGAGACGTACGCTATACCAGCTATTGTAATTGTTTACTTCCTAGGCTAATTTAATGGACTTCTGGTGAAAGTAAAATTATCAGGCATAAAGGATAGTGATCGTCTGCGTCATTGTAAGGGAAACGAGGTGTTATGTTGTTAATGTTATTAAGTTTGTTAACCCTGTTTAAAGTCACAAATTATGGGAAAATCAACCACTAATATTTGGTGGTACTTTAATAGATCTACTAAAGATGGCAAAATAACTGGAGAATGTTTTAAATCTTTAAAAGTTAGATAAATAGACTCAAAGCTCATATAATTGCTAGGTTTGATTATGAAATAACTACTACGGTCGTCAGGCATATTCATTAATGTATAATATGGTAGTTAACTTCCATGTGTTAATATGTATTATTCCACCGGTTTACTCTACGTGGCTAAACGCTTAAAAACTATCATTGTTTTGGGCATGGGCAAAACATAAGCATATGGACATATTGTTAAATCGCGCTGCAAGAGCGTCGTAGTCTTTATGGATCAAGCCCACTCCATATCAAGTTAGGCTTTTGATTAAAGTTTAAAAGTTGTTCAATGCCAAAAATTGTAAATCCTTGTGATCGATTGCTCGGTGACAGAGAGTTAGGGTTGGTTTTTTCGTGTTCATCCTTTCCTGGTGATATAGTTCTGAGAGTATAAGAAGCTGATCCATAATCGTCAAATTAAGTTAAAGGGAATGTGAAAAACTGCCTATAATGCACATAAAATCGAAACGGAGATATGAGGTTTTCAAGGATCCATCAAGGTCTAAGTAAGAACAGTATGTAGACGAAACTTTAACAAACTAAATTTTTTCAGTTTTAAATGTGAAGGTTTGTGAGTTTGGATGTTTCTTATTCCAAGCCACTTTGATGGCTAAACGGATTTAGTTTGAGTCGGATTATGAGTTTTTGCGACTAAACTATTGTTAGCAATAATCATGCCAAACCAGTCGCGAGAAAAAACCTTAATTATTAAATATGGCTGTATTTTAATATTTTTAACTGCTTTTCGATATACGGTAAAAAAGGAGACTGATTAATTTTGTATGTATGTAAACATTTCTAATATGTTTAAATTGTATTTTGAATTTGAAATACGCATATATTCGAAGCAAAATCATGCAACCTTCACCATGGTCGCGCTTCTGAGCTAGTCTCGCTGCTTTAACGGTCTGAAAACGATATTTACTTCGATGTTGGACGGATCTGCAAATAGGCTTAGTTCACACTGTTCCTTTCCATGGTTTTAGCTGTATTATTTATTAGTTGTCACGTTATTAAAGAAAACTCCCATATGGTCTTTATGTAAGAATAACCTAATAATTCACTGTTGAAAAGATTCGTGGATGTAGACAATGTGGGTCCGGAGAAAAGTTAATGTACTATTGTACTAAAACAAAGGATATCCACGAACGTATATCCTATAATAGTTATAAAATGCAAATACCTTACCGAACCCCGTTGTGGGCGGATGACGTTTCCAGAGTTGTTAAAAATGGAAGGAATTTGACAAGGGGCCATCGTCATTTCCGGTGGGTGGCGTATCATTATTTTTGAAGAGAGTGGGTCGTTTTCCTCTTGAAGAGATTTATGATTTATGTCTGGAGAAGGATAACGGAAGAGGGAAGTTATTTTATCTGAAAAAGGAAGGCGCAACAACTTCCTTTTGAGGAAATAAACCAGGAAGCTCCCCTAACATTGAATGATATTTCGGAAGTCCCAGTTCTAGGAAACGACTCGCGTCCAGCAGATCATCCGCTCTCCATAGAATTAGATCCTAACTCCCAAAACATTCTTGGAACAAAATGGTCGTAACTGACTTGGGCTTGGTCCGGAAAACCCAGAATAATTACAATTTAGAAAAATCTTCTCGGACCAAATTACTTACCTACTTTCGAATTTGAAAACTGTTTATTTTACGTTTAAAAGCAGTTTATGTATTTAGATGTGTAGAATACGAATATCAGGCTCTTTTAATGGCAAAAATACTTGAACCTTAAGATAAAAGTTGAAAAACGGCGACGATCCTCGTAGTGATGGAAGTTCATAGCGTCAAATTGTTGAAACGTTTCGGGCGCAGCTTTCTTTTTCTTAACGGATGCAATGAAGGGGGATTAATAATAAATAAGAAGATTCTTTTGGGTCTCGTTAGTGAGATGATTTGGAATTCGAAAAGCGCTCCCCTAACATTGAATGATATTTCGGAAGTCCCAGTTCTAGGAAACGACTCGCGTCCAGCAGATCATCCGCTCTCCATAGAATTAGATCCTAACAAAGAAAATATAGAACTATCGTACCCTAGAATGGAAATCCGGGAGATTTTCAACGGGCGCTCGTATGACTATGCGCTTCCCTACTTGAGAGGGGGAAGAAACCTTAATCTGGGGGAGGTAGACATTTGACAAAACAGGAAGTCTGAAATCTCAAGTTCAGTTCAGATCCACAATTTAGGAAACCCAAATTTTATAGAATCAAATAGAACTGGCGTCTGGCGCTAGCGTTTTCCTTTTGAGCTAAAACTCTTCCCCTCGGGCCTCGGTGCTTGAATATTGTTTATTTTTTAAAGGTACGGTTTTATAAAATATTTTAAAACAATATTGACCTAATAGTTAATAAAATTTGAGTTTAAGCCTCCTTCTTTTTTGAAATTAGTAAAGTAAAATAAGCAAGTTATCAAAACGGGAAAATATAAGAGTTGCAAAAACTGTGAAACGACAAATAGGAAAATAAAAGGCGTGTTTTTCATTCCTTTTCCTTAAAAAATGCGATCGAAAGTGCGAGAGATTGTTGAAAATTGTAAATAATAAGGGTCTTACGCCAGAAAACATAAACAAAAACCACTATGTTTGTGAATTGTGATCCATGTTTTCAACAATGCACGGGTTAGATTTGTACGCAGCCAGCGCTAGGACTTTTAAAAATGTCTGACCACAAAATCCAGTTTGGAGGGTAAAATGAACTATTTGGCTGAACTGAACTAGTCTGAATCCAAGAGCGAGAGGTTTTCAGACAAGCGTTCCTCCCCCCTATCTTCCCCTTCTCTCTTCTAGGTAATCGCATAGTACCACGCTCGCGGCGATCTTTTCCACCCTATGATCCTAAACTCCCAAAACTTTCTTAGAACGAAACTGACTTGGGCTTGGTCCGGAAAACCCAGAATAATTACGATTTAGAAAAATCTTCTCGGACCAAATTACTTACCTACTTTAGTACTTTCGAATTTGAAAACTGTTTATTTTACGTTTAAAAGCAGTTTATGTATTAAGATGTGTAGAATACGAATATCAGGTTTTTATTTTGTCGCCATCTATGATGGGACAAAATATTACGGACATCCATTTATGAGACATAAAACGGAAAATTAGCTCCGCATTCGTCGTCGCATTTTTTCGTCGTCAGCTCCGCCTTCGTCGTCGTCTCAGCTCCGCCTTCGTCGTCGTCTCGCCTTCGCTCTCTTTAAACTACTCCAGAGCAATGAGATAGAATATATATATGAAACCTAGAGTCACAACGTGAGATCTCGAGATCGACGTTTCGCAATACACCTTTTATCGAGCATATCAAATACGGGTGGCGCCACCCTAAGAACTTTTTTATTAACGTCTGCTGCTATAATCTGTGTAACAAGCTGTCAAGATAGTTTTTAAACGTGTTAAATAAAATAAGCATACGCGAGTATTTGAATTGTAACTCTATCTCTCTCATAGAGATCTATCTCATTGCTCCAGAGTCTCATTGCAGCCGTAACAGGCTGAGAAATAAGGATTTTTTATGCTGAGCTCGTGATCGAGTTGGCTTCGTTTGATTTTTGCACATAACGACTTCTAAAGCCTTCCGTTAACGGTAATCAAACTTAATTTTCAGTGATTTAAACTATTTTTCGTGTTATCGCCGTCTTTTGGTTTTACCTACTGGCAGCGTTTTGCCATAGGTCTTGGAAAAGCTCTTATTGTTTGTTCCTCGGGACTCATGACGGGGCTTTTCTATAACTGTGTTTGAGACCTTACTTAAAATACCTCCACTCTCATGTTTTCGCTGTTATTCTTTGAATTTCGGTAATTAAACGTGCGGACTCGACATTTTTTGTTGCTCACTGCATTCCGCTAACGGTGTTTAATTTTTTAATTCGGTTTCATCGTTATTTTTAATTCGGTTTCATCGTTATTTGGCTCATTTTCGCCGAAAGTGACGCTGTAACGCCGACGGGGATATTGCCTAGTCCTTGTCTCAGACCGTCCTAAAAAGTTTAAAATTCATTATGCCGTCTGCTAAACACTATGATCTCATTTAAATTGTGCGGAAACGTGTTTTAAACTAATATGGGTCATTCCAAGGACACGTGTCTTTTGTGTGACCTCTTTATGTTCGGCTCCCTGTCATTGTAGCCGTAACAGGCTGAGAAATAAGGATTTTTTGGGGTTTGTTGTATCTCGGCTTTTGTTGAGGAGATATTCTTTATACGATTTCAATATTAATTAGCAATGTTACTGTATATAAGTAAGGCATTAATTATACAGTGCCTAAATATAGTTTTTGTAATAATTATCCTTTGCTATTATATCAATATGGAGTTCATTATACATTGCTAAAATACATTAGAAAGCGCGACAAAATTGTAAGGGTTTCCTTGGAACTCTTGTTTTAATGGCAAAAATACTAGAACCTTAAGATAAAAGTTGAAAAACGGCGACGATCCTCGTAGTGATGGCAGTTCATAACGTCAAGTTGTTGAAACGTTTCACGCGCAGCTTTCTTATACTTAACAAATGCTATGAAGGGAGATTAATAATAAATGGTCTTGAAAAAAGACAATCCCGATAAGAAGATTCTTTGGGTCTTGTTAGTGAGATGATTTGTGCTTCGAAAAGCGCCTCCCGGGTTTTGGTACTAGATGAAAAACGTTCTAGACCTTGAAATGTAAATTTGCGAAATAACGCTAGAAGACATTGCAAAAACCCGATGAAAAATTTTTCCGTTGATTTTCCTGCGATTTTAGAAGGTTCTAGCAAGACGGCAAAAACAAGAGTTTGCAATGGGAGTCGACATGGAAAATGCTGTTCTGTCGATTTTACGAGACACTCCGCTTTAAAATGGCGATGGTTTAGAAAGAATGTTTCAAAATAGTCAGCAACAAAATGTTTGCGATATAACTTTCACCAGAAGTGGTATGAGACTAGAAGTGAAGGGCCCTAGCATTGGTAGTAGATCCTGGCACTAGTGAACAAATTTGAGGATTTTATGCCGCTTCCATCGCGCCTACACTACTGAGAAAAAAATTGGTCGAGTTCCAAAAACATTTCCTACCCCCTTCCCCTCAACCTAAAGCCGCGGAACACGGACGCGTGTGCTTGAATCTAGTTCGGCCGTCTACCACCGCGAGCGTCTCACGTTTTGGAGGGAAAATTCTGAAACCGCCACTAGAGGGCCAACCGTTTGTGTTTTATCAAGTCTTTTCACTAATGCCGAGTGAAGAATTTGGTTAGCTCAATACTTCTAGTATCATACCACTTCTGCTTTCACTCATGCTTGTGAACTTCGGACCAATGCCCCATCTATGTGCGTGGAACTAAATTTCCGGTGCTATCAAGCTTTTTTGAAGATAGGTTTAGTATACCGAGAAGGCAAGTAAATGAAATTGTTATATTTTTCACTGAACTTCGTCAACAACGTCTCAAGAGTACCCTTGATGTTTGAAAAGCCAAATTACAATAGTGCCAGATTTTTGATTCATTCGATTTGCTTTTTTTGGTTGCATTCGAATAATACAAATTCTGATTTTCCACAAATTGTAGTAATGAGACAGATCCAGTGTTGCACACGTTATAAATGGAACCTAACCACCTAGAGGGATATTAGACCGACATTTAAACCTCGTGCCCTAACTTAATATTTAGTTCGTTGTAATCTACACACTGAGGAACTAATGTCAAAGAAACAATAGTTTTCACCATGTTTTTGATTGTTTAATGCTGTTATCCAGAAAAACCTCTAACAAGCCTTAATATATACAGGTAGTCGCTGTTTTTCGAAATTACATTACCTTAATTTTAAATATACAGCAAAACATTGTTTTTTTTTATGTTAACGACTGTGGAAAAAACAGCTAGTTTTTATTTCTCAAACGGAAGTGCAGGAAATGTTATTATTAATAGATCGTTGCTGTTTTCCGAAAAAAAGTATTCTGCCGTGAAGAATACAGTAGTGTATAGTTAAAAACACAGATAGTTACACTATTAAGTATAAATTAAACCTATATTTTACTGTATAATCCACCGTAAATTAAAGTTTTGCATACTATAATTTGAACATTAAGTACTTTACTTTAAACCTTGAAGCACTTTATTTTAAACCTTGAAACGCTTTAATTTAAACCTTGAAACGCTTTAATTTAAACCTTGAAGCAATATAACCTAATCTTACCTAACCATGCTAAGCCTTTTGGAAAAGGTCCGTGTTTATTATGAAAGGATAGTGGTCGGCATTTGGATAGGATAATATCTGTTTGTTTTATCTTTATCCATAATTTGAAATTATCCACGGGAAGTCTATGATTAATGCAATGAATTGACGAATAATTATCTGATTATTATTCATGGATAACTGATTAACCAAAATTCTGTGGATTATCTTGTCCAAACGCCGACCACTATGAAAGGACCCATATGAAAATAAAAGTATTTTGGAAAGTCAGTGAATTGCTAATTTTAAAACCAATTTTTTTAACTTTGCAATCTCTTCTTCATTAAAATTTCAATCTACTTATTTCTAAAATTGACCGAAAATGTACAAAACGTGTTAGGCGACATTCTTAAAATCGTTATGCGACACTCTTAAAAGTTTTATGCGACACTCTTGGAGTGGCGTCGCTAGGCTTTTTATGGGGGCTATAGCGCCCCCAAATTTCAAAGTTAGCCCCCTCAAAATAATCCGTACACTAACTTCTAAATCGTCGACTTTAGTTATACAGTTAGAGAAATTTCCGCTTCAAAAACCTCGTTAGTGTCAAACTGTTCCAAGTTCTCGCACTTCCAGGGATTTTCTTTTCTTTAAATATGGTAGAGTAGATTAGGTCAAACGCGTTTCTGGTGCTCGAAAAACTCTTCGTGAAAAGAGATTATTAAATTTAACGAATACGTCTGTATATACTGCTGGGATATTAGGGCCTCCAAAACCAATTTAATACCCGATGCATTTATATAAATTTATAACTTTCTGCCTTTTTCAGAAGTTATTAAGTCGGTGAAATTGACCAACTTACCATGCGGTTTCAAGCTGGATTTGAAGTCGATCAAGTGGCCAACTTTTTATGTAGTTTCACATTAATGCAAGAACTACCCTTGTTTGTTAGAACTGTCCTCTTATGTTCTCTCAAGGTTGAACCTTGCTAAGCATATAGCGCTATTTGCTGACAAATCAACCACTCAGGAAGGTGTCATGCGACACTAAGAAAGCGTTATTTAAACTCGGAAAGGTGTTATGCTGCAGCTGCACCCTTTAAGGAATTGCACAACACTCATAAGGGAGTAAAAATTAACTTTTATTTCGATATAAGAGTTAAAAAGGTGTTAAACTGAAACTCTGTAGCACCATTTTATTCTTATCTTTGACACTAATTGCTCAAATAAGTGTTATTAAACCCTTTCTGGGGTGTAAATGAACACCTGTAATGGTGTCAAATTTGGACCCATATAAACTACTTTTAAAGGTGTTAAAGCACACCGAATTTTCTTAGAGTTTATAACAGCAACCAGTATAAATCTACCCTAATGGACAGTCTGTTAAAAACAGCTAGTCGTCTTATATAAATGACAAGTTGCATCTTAACCAACAGAGCTTAATGTTTTTAATAAAGGTTTGAGTGCTTTTAGTTTAACAGCAAGGAGCGTCTTTATCAAAATAAGCTCCGGGATTTAAAACTGTTCTAAGAGCTGTTATTTTTACAGCAACCCTATTTTTTTAGTGTACTATAAGCGGTTTGAAACAGCATGATGTGTTTTTATTTTCACAGCAAACTACGCTTTAATCCACAGTGCTTAGTGAGTTTAAAACCACAAATTTTGCTGTTAGTTTTACAGCAGCAGAAATTTCATGTAACTGTGATTTATTGGTAGTAAAACAGCATATAGTGCTGGTTTTTTCATTGACCCCTACAATATAATCAACGGTTAAGACTGTCTTTGAAACAACCTCTGAAGCGGTTATTTTAAAAACTACGAACACCCCTGAATACACGAACAATTAATACTTAAAATAGTTAGTTCCACTGTTTAGAAAAACAGTATTGTTGACGGTATTAAAAACAGGGAGGATGTGCAATTAAATTAACATCATCTTGATGGCATACGCTATTGCCATTACCATAGTGTTTATTTTACAGCATTTTTATTCTGTGTGTACTTCTCTTTAACGTGGCGTATTGTCAGTTCTAGAGAGGGAAAAACGGTAAGAGTATGGAATCACTTTAAAATATTTTATAAGCGAATCTTTATAAAAGACAAATTATTTGTGTCGGTTGACTTAATTTTGTCCTGGCGTATCCACGGAGTTACGTCAAAAGCAATCTATCCCACGTAGCTGGCAGTTCCGGCGTGGTGCTTGTCACAGTATGGTCATGGGGCTTGGCCTCGTGAGCTGAAATCGAAGCATCCAATCTGAGGGGCTATGTGTGTTTAATAACTCACCCGGATGAACCTCGGGGGAAAAAAGAATGACCGAGGGGATAATCACTACCAGAGCCCCTCTGTACACCGATTACGGACTACGCGTAATCATTTAAGCACTGTCAAGGGCAGAAAATTTAAAGATTACCTGTTATCCTTTTAGTGCAGTCAAAAGTACAGTCGTGTACACCGATTACGCTAAGTGACTGGCCCCTCGAGAATGACTAACGGATCAGAGTGCCGCTGCCTGTTTTTCAACGGAAGGAGATGATTTTATATCAGACGACATAAATTATGACCCCTCTGACGCTAAGCTCTTTCTTCCTTCGCCTAATCGCCTTGGGTTCATGGGGAAATTGACTTTCAATGTTTGGGCGAATTCGTGGAAGAATACGCCTCTCACTTTGATTCTAAATTCTTCAAGGAAATGCCGCAAAATTAACTGATTAAAATCAGCTATGATTCTCGAAATTCAAATTGAAAATATACTAGACTGTTTTCCGTTCGGACCATTTATGCGCGCTACAAAATAATCGATATAGTTCCTGAAACAAAGAGTATGAAAGAAGAAGGTATATTAATCTTTAGTGGAGTTCAAAAATTTATATTGATTTTTTTTTTTCATGTTTAAACAAAATTTACATCATGTCTAGTCAAAAGACAAGATTTTTTTAACACAAGTTCTTGAGACTATATCTAATTATAATATAATTAAATTAAATTAAATTAATATTAAAGTTAAGTTAAATTAACTAATTCATAACGTTCCAGGAGTTTTTTTTTTTTTTAAATAATTTTCATTTGAGGAACGTGCTTCAAAAATAGAAAGTGGGGGTATTATTGGAGGAGACTGGGGTGATTGTTTATTAAATTATTAATGTTCAAGAGGAAAGACTACATGAATAAAGTAGATTTCCAATGTACTACTTGTCCCCTTGAATATTAATCCCATGGCCTTGGTGTCTTTGATGATTCCAGTTTCCAATTAGCGTAACTTTTCAGTTTATCTATTAGCACTTCATTCACCTGTGATTAAATTAACATGGTATAAATATTAGCGAATAATGCCACGTCTTGTTTTGGACCCAAGGTTGAGGTTCCTATATATAATCTAGGATTATATTGAATTATGAATGCCCATGTCGTAGGTTTAAAGATCAAATAAAAAAAACTGAATCAGAACGGGTTTTGGTTCCATTGTCAGCGGAGCACATAAATTTCAGGGGTCAGAGATATTAAGGTGATCTTAAAAGTATGAGGCGCCTGACTTCAAAAAGTACGAAGATCAATCTTCATCTCTTGCTTAGACAGGAGCAGAATAAACATATTTTCAATACTCTTATTATGAATAGATTCAATTTATAGTAACAATGCTCATGATATCAGCAACCGTTCAATAAGTCCCGTCTAAAATACCCTCTTTCTGAAATCTTTATCCCCATCTCAAGCTATCGAGATTTTTAGGTCGAAGATGCCAACTTATATTTTAGTATATCATGAATAAGTTGTCAAAAAATGACAAATCAGGTGTCAACAGAATTCAAACTTTTAAAAATAAATTTCTTTAAATTCTACTAATTGCACGGTTGGATTAATTATTTCATAGTGCACGTTAAAGTTACAGGGTTTATACAAAACTGGGAAACCAAAAAATGCAGTTACTATGTGACCTTGCACCTAGGAATATCAGGGAAAAATATGAGAAATAAGGCTGGGAATGTCAGGGAAATCAGTTTTCTAAAAGTTGTATGAACACTGAGTTAGCCATAGCTACAAACCCATGATTACACGTTCATGAATATACATAATATATCGGAAGAGGATGTTGCAAGTTTGAAATGTGTTAGGGTTGTAATTAAAGGGTGTAAATTCCCTTTCTAATCAACACTGTTGTCTTCCATAGTAATGCACGGGTGTACAAAACACGTCATGTGGAAAATGACGCTCTTTTGATTCCACGTATCACGATATTTTTATTTATACCTAGTCTAAAAAGAATGTAAACTTTGCTTACCTCCATCTGAATCAAAAGGAGCGTGAAAAAGAATGCATATACATTAATTATTGAAAATTTGAAAATACTGAAGAAGCCCTACTCCAAATAAATATAAGCTTGGCAAGGAATGCATACAGTTAGAAGGAATAATTATGTCCCCGTGTTAATTTTTTTGGTTTTGCTAGATTTTTAAAAAACCAATTTATTTTCACTATTTCAAAATTAATATATTTCTGATCAGTCACTTGATGGTATATTATCCCCTTTTTATGCACTTAATGAAAAAGATGAATTTCACTTACACAAGGCAGCTTATCATTGTGCATGAAAAATTCCGTGTAAAAGATAATTAAAATTAAAGTTGTCTCCGCTTTTTTACGCACTTAGTGAAAAAGATGAATTTCACTTACTTAATTGAGCTAATCATTGTGAATTAAAAGGTGCGTGTTGAAGATAATTAAAATTGAAGTTTTTTCCGCGTTTCACGCGATAGATGAAAAAGATGAATTTCACTTACCTAAACCTTATCGTTGTGAATTAAAAATTGCGTGTAAAAGATAAATAAAATAAAATTTTTCTCCGCGTTTTTAGGCACTTAATGATAAAGATCAATTTCACTTACGTCCGACTAATCATTTTGATTTAAAAGGTGCGTGTAAAAGATAAGTAAATTAAAAATTTCAATAAAAATACTTTCCAATTACTATTAAAACCGCATATACAGGGTGTTTTTGAAAAGTCCATCAATAATGAAGGGACGTGTTTATAGGAACATTTTGAGTCGAAAATGTTCTATGACTATTTTCCGTCCGAGCCACTGTTTTCAAGTTGGAATTGGAGTAATTTACGTATGACCCCTTAAATTTAATTAGAAAATTGAAATAGATTTGTAATTTAATTAAGGGATCATCCCTAAAACATTCAAACCATAACTCAAAAACAGTGGCTTGGACGGCAAAATTTCATAGAACATTTTCGATTCAAAATGGCCCAATAAACACGCTCCTTCATTATTGATGGACTTTTCAGAAACACCCTGTATAACTATATTTTTTTTCTTATTGTATAGTATCAATTATTTGAGCAAGTAAAAGTCTAAGTCGGTTTGTGGCCATTTTCTTAACCTCGTTGCCTTTTTTCTAAACCTTGTTTGAAGTTGTTTCCATTTTTCAAACTACTTCTACTTTCATTTAGGTGTTATAAGCATTTTAAAACCAAGATTGTTTTAGAGCTTTCTTACTAGCAAGTGAATTCGCCAACTCCGCTAGCACGAGAATGGCAATAGAGAATGCAGCAAAGAGGCGAAACATTTTGTTGGAATACATCTTGCAGAGAAATTATATTACTGATCGGCTATAATAACTATAAAATATCCCGTATTAAAAGGATAGAGTGGCGTTTCTTAGTCAAAACTTGGATTAAAGTGATATTTGTTATAGGTTGATGGACGGTTTTATACTCTTTAAAGTTTAACTCTATTAAGCTTCGACAGACGTGGGAAATAGGGATCACGTATTGGCCTATTTTCATATCTCTTTCTCGTGGCTAGCGGAAATAAAACCGCATACCATGGAGAACCCACACAGGGGAGCAGCAGTTCAATTAAACTGTTTATTTTCACCTATAATACGCTGGAAAATATAGTTGGCAAGTTTTATAAAATTCATCTCCACTAGTAAATCATCCTAACGTTTATTCCAAGGCACGTTTCATCGAAATGGTGCCAAATATTCAAATAAATTGCTTTCCACATATTCCGGTTTTAGAGTGTTGTTATCGTTAAAATAATCCTGCAACGGCTCTCTTTTCTCATATATGGAGCACAACAGTACACTCTCCGCTATTTGAGTTCATTGATCTAACGAAAAGTGAAATTTTGCCATATTTTTCATCTAATATTTCGAATTAATCCTTATTTCATATTTTTAATCATTATGGAAAACGGTGGTTTTAATTGAAGTTCCACGGGTGTTTTGAAAACGGGGGAAGATGACGTCCAGGAGGATTATTTTACGAGTATTTTTGTTTTTGGTAAGGGACCGTCCATAAACTACGTCACACTCTTATGGGGGGAGGGTGTTTGTAAGTTTGTGACGGTCCGTGAAGAGGGGGGAGGGAGGGGTCCTTCGATGCGTGACGTCACATTTGAAATTAATTTTACTACGAAGTCAGTAAGAGGTCGATTGACCCTTTTGTTATAGAAGAAAAAACACCACGTTTCAAAGTCCACCGTGAGATCGACCTCTACAATAATTTAACAAAAATTTTTTTCATCATCGCTTAAATAGTAGAAACTGTAAGCTATGATCTTAGGTGTAGCCAATTTAAGCAGCGCATTTAAAATAAAGAGACCCGTTCACTGCAGAGCTAAATACACGTACGCATAAGGACTGCTAAATGTAGTGTCAGCTTGAACTCTCAAATGTCACTGTTTATTCGCCACTAGCATTAGCAAGGATGAATCGGATCCTCCATCGGATGTAAATGGTGTCGTTTCTTTCGCACATTTTTACCTCTCCGAGTGACGTATGTCACGGAGAGGTATTACACCGGCCGTGTCTGTCTGTGTGTCTGTGTGTCTGTCTGTCAGACCCCACGTGACCGCGTTCGCAGTTTGCGTATCGGAGCAAACGTGTTCCCAATTTCCGGACTGCATTGACAGTTCACGCAAATTTGGGTTTGTCTCCTCTGGCTATTCTACTTGAGTTCCAACACCACCAGCTTTGGTTTTCGTCCACTCCACATGGACACTAGTCTGTACTTGCTAGCTTCCAAGCACAAACATCTTCTGTTCTTCGTCAATTTCACCTTGACACCAGCTTCTATGCACCACCATCTTCTGTTCTTCGTCAATTCCACATTGACACCAGCTTCTATGCACCACCATCTTCAGGTCTTTGTCCATTCCACCTTGACACCAGCTTCTATGCACCACCATCTTCTGTTCTTCGTCAATTCCACATTGACACCAGCTTCTATGCACCACCATCTTCAGGTCTTTGTCCATTCCACATGGACGCCAGTCAGTCCACTCTGGCTTCTTTTCCTTCGTCATCGTTTGGTTTCAAGATATACGCGGCGATCGGCTAGGGTCACGAGAAACGTCTAGCCTCCCAATGGCAGGGCTTCCACCATCGGTTCACGCGAATGCGTTTTTATCTATTATTGGTTTCAAGATATACGCGGCGATCGGCTAGGGTTACGAGAAACGTCTAGCCTCCCAATGGCAGGGCTTCCACCATCGGTTCACGCGAATGCGTTTTTATCTATTATTATAATGGAAACGAATCGTGTATATACCCCAAAATTTGAAGAAAGCGGGCAAGAGGGGTACCCTTCACTTTAAACGTCAATATTAGCAAAGTTTCGAAAGAAAATAAGAACAACTTTATTTTAAACGATTTAACTATTTTTAAAGTTATTTACTGGCGATTAAAATAATTAATATCATTTATATTTAATTAATTATTTAAGATAAACTTATTTCTATTTACTGACACAAGTGAGAGTTAATATAGAACGAGTAATGAAGATTGCATCTGAATCGAAACAGTACACGCATATCAAAGTTAATATAAAGCGAGTATGGTGAAAAGATCTCTTACAAAACGATAACATTTTCTTTTTGCAGAATATTAAATGGAAATACTTAAATATTTTTCGGCATTACGATTCTTTTATTAGTTGTTAGCTATAAAGCTCTGTTTCATCTCAATATTCCAAGAACATCTTTTGATATTAACATTTAAAATTTGGTGTTTACTTTTTAATTCATCTTTACTACATTTATATATAGTGTAAACGTAACTTTTAGCTTCATTAAATAATAAGGATGTTAATACTTCAACTCTCCATACGTGTTGAAACGACTGGGTCTATGAGATAACCTAGATCTTAACCATAATTGACCTTGTTTCATGTCCTCTTATAGGAGGTCTTAACGGTTCAGATTGAGCCGAAAGTTAAATACACATTTCAGTGATAGATATTAGGTCCTCATTAGAATTATTGTGGATACGCAGGAAATTATTAAAACGCTTTAAACTAAATGATCATGGCAATATCTCGCCGATTAGAACTATGTATTTCCGGTTTGTCTCATTGGCTTGCGGACCTGTGTTTGGAAAGTAAATTCGTCTCGGCTCGGAGAGGTTTATTTTGGTTTCCCAACTGTTAAAATCTGAATACCAAGCTCGATTAGCCTAAGGTTTTCAAGTGACAATGTCGAAAACTATGAAGTGTGCCCCTTTTACTAAGCTTTATGGAAATATTTTGTAAGGTTAAAAAAAAGCACATCCAGACAATAAAGTTCTAAAGCTCAATCAGAGGCAAACGATATTAGTAGGAGCTTAAAATGGAAATGAACTTTGACTTTCAAGTCGAGGAAAACATTTCTGAGTGGAAAAGAAGAAAGAATCTCTTTTTAAACTAATCAAATTAAATTGGTAAATTAAGACAAATCGTAGTCCGTTAGGGGGGGGGTTAAAGAAATGTGACGTGGTTTTCAGGGGAGGGGTCTTAGAAAACGTGACAAAGCGTGATCTGGGGGGACGGAGGGTCAGAAAATGCCTTTTTTTGCGTGACGTAGTTTATGGACGGTCCCTAACCTCACCCTTGTAGGGAGGTCAGAATAGAAATTGGAATCAAATACATAAGAAATATACTGAAAACGCAAATTAAATAAAAAATAATGAAATTCAGGAACAAGAAAATTAAATACAATTGCTTGTATATCCTCAATGATACAACCAAGAAACATGACCGCAATTGAATTATCGCGGTTATAGTTCTGATTGAGCAAGATTCCATTCATTGTTTCATGTTCTCTCTTCAAGCGGCTCAAGATAATTTATCTTTAGCATGGAGAAACGTTAACAATAAGAATATTTTTGAGGTTTAACGAGAGAATAACGATTACACTTAAATAATTCGATATTTAAAATTTTAACGCCTTTATAGTTGCTTATCAATAAATAGCGATACTTGGATATTCAGAAAATTAAGTGGGTAGATAGCCCTTGTCTCAACTCGGAGAGGTAATATTTTATTTTCTCAACTTAATTGCTTTTATTTTCTCAACTTTCTTTTATTTTCTCAACTTGCTTTTATTTTCTCAACTTTCTTTTATTTTCTCAACTTACTTTTATTTTCTCAACTTGCTTTTATTTTCTCAACTTGCTTTTATTTTCTAAATTTTTTCCCCAACTTGTTGTTATTTTGTGCTAGTAATCCTACAAACTTTATTAATTTCCATATTTAAAGAAACCAAATTTGAAACAAATTTGTTTTTCCTTAAGATGGGATCTTGGAAATATTCATATTCAAAATCAATGTACTGAAATCGATGACATAATGATTGACCAATTTAGTCAATTATTTATTCAAATACATTTTTTGTTTCGAATTGCATAATTATAATGTTATAAAACAAATCTTCGTAATATTAAGTACTTTTCTCCTTGAATGTTAATCCCATAGTGTCTGAAGATTCCAGTCTCCCATTAACGTATCTTTTCAGTTAATCCACTGCCAATTTGACCACCTGTAATTAAATTGATTTTGTATAAATATTAGCAAATCATGCTAAAACCAGGAAATGCCATTGAAGTAAGTTGTTTTTCTAAAAATTCAGGAAAAACTAAGGAAATCTGGGATATTTTTGAGGCTTGGGTAAGTTTGCCATAAAAGGGCTGTTCCTTGTAAAATAACAAATAAAGTTATTACTCCAAAAACTCTTCCTCAGTCGGTGGCCTTGCAAGTCTGCACCTGGGAATATCAGGGAAATATATGGGAAACAAATATGGAAATGTTAGGGAAATATGTTTTCCGAAAGTTGAGTTAGTCGTAACCACAAACCTATTATTACACGTTCATGAGTATGTATTTCGAGTCGGAAGAGAGTGTGCCAAGTTTAAAATGTCTTGACGTTGTAAATTAAATGGTGTAAATTCCCTTTCTATGAATGTACTTCACTAATCAACACTCTTGTCTTCTATATTAATGCGAGGGTCTACAAAGCGCTTCGTGTGTTAAATAGGGCTGTGCGAGCCTATATTTTTGGGTTCTAGCCTTAAGCTGCTTGGTGCAAAACTTGTTTCGAGCTTTTATCGAGCCTCTAATTTCTATGGCTAGCCTTAACGACTATCAATTTAAGCTCTTAATTTGCAATGCTATTGATTTATACTTTCAATTACTGTCCTTAGTAGTGAAAAATCCCTATTAATTGGTAAATATAACACATAGACTTTTATTTGACTATTACTACACTTTAACCCTTCTATCACTAATCGAAAATATTCAAAATACCGACGCTCACTGACAATCACATTGATGAAACAAATAAAGCGTATTTCTCTTTACCCAAAATTTATGGATTTTATGCCGCTTCCATCGCGCCTACACTAGAGAGAAAAAAATTGGTCAAGTTCCAAAAAAATTTCTTACCCCCTTCCCCTCAACCTAAAGCGGCGGAACACGGACACGGGTGCTTGAATATAGTTTGGCCGTCTACCACCGCGAGCGTCTCACGTTTTGGAGGGGAAGTTCTGAAACCGCCACCAGAGGGCCAACCGTTGGTGTGTTATCAAGAATATTCACTTTCGTCAAGTGAAGAATTTGGTTAGCTCAGTACTTCTAGTCACATCTCACTTCCGGTAAAACTTATAAAAAAACTTTAAGAGCTAATCAAATGCGCGCTTACAAAAGGGGTACGATTTTTACCATTAAACCTTGCAATAATAAACCCGTAATTTAGTTTTTCCTATTTATATTCACTCGTAGAACAATATGAATTCCACTTACCAGTTATAAATTCTTATCATTGAAAATTAAATGGTTCGTGTAAAGGATAATAAATTCTTAAGTTTTCTCCGCTTTTTAATGCGCGTAATGAAAAAGATGAATTTCACTTACTCACAACTTATCATTGTGAATTAAAAGGTTCGTGTAATAGATAATTAAAATTAAAGCTTTCTCCGAATTTCCATGCACTTGATGAAAAAGATGAAGTTCACTTACACTCAGCTTATCATTGTGAATTTAAAGGTGCGTGTAAAAGATAGTTAAAATTAAAGTTTACTCCTCGTTTTTATGCACTTAATGAAATAGGTGAATTTCACTTGCCTAAGTCAGCTTATCATTGTGAATTAAAAAGTGCATGTGAAAGATAATTAAAATTAAAGTTTTCTCAGCTTTTTTACGCACTTAATGAAAAAGATGAATTTGATTTACCATCAGCTTATGATTGTGAATTAAAAGGTGCGTGTAAAAGATAATTATAGTTTTAACAGCTTTTTGTGCACTTAATGAAAAAGATGAGTTTCTCTTACTTATTTCAGCTTATCATTTCGAATTAAAAGGTGCGTGTAAAAGAAAATTTAAATTAAAGTTTTCTCCGCGTTTTTATGCACTTAATGAAAAACATTAATTCACTTACATATGTCATCTTATCATTACGAATTTTTAGATGCGTGTGAAAGATAATTAAAGAAAAGAAGTTTTCTCCGTGGTTTTAGGCACTTAACGAAAATTTAAGATAAATTTAACTTACCCAAAGCTTATCATTGTAAATTAAAAGTGCCCGTGAAAGATAATTAAAATTAAAGTTTTCCCCTCATTTTTACGCACTTAATGAATACGATAAATTTCACTTACGCGTAACTTATCATTGTGAATTTACAAAATGTAACTAAGATTAATGTTTTCTCTGCGTTTTTATGCACTTGATGAAAAAGATGAATTTCACTTACTAACAACTTATAATTGTGGATTAAAAGGTGCGTGTAAAAGATGATTCAAATTGAAGTTTTTTACACTTAATGAAATAGATGGACTTCACTTACCGAAACCATCTTATCATTGTGAATTCCAAAGTGCGTGTAAAAGATAATTAAAATTAATCTTTTCTCCGCTTTTTCAAGCACTCAATCTTAAAGATAAATTTTCTTGCCTAAAGCTCCTTGTAGTTGCGAATTAAAAAGTTTGTGTTAAAAGCAATTAATATAAACGTTCTCTTCGTTTTACATTTATTTTCTATCGAACACCTGTAGAAATATTTCAGCCCCTCCTTGAACACGATTGTTCGCTGAGAAGACGTCTTTAGGACGTTCTCTGTTTATATTTTCGTAATGCTTGTTGTATTGTGAAATTCTTATGCTTTAAATGTTCAGTCAGATAAGATTAACGATAACTCGACTAACTAATATAAATATACTTGTTTTAATGGGTTAATTAGCTAAGGTAGGAACTAGTGAAAACGTATTGTAACTTATCACAAATGATTTTTATAAAAAGTTACAACTCTAGTAATTTTTAATTTCTTTATATCTCTAACACTACGGATTATTGATAAGTCTGCCTATTAGTCTTTGGTATAATTCAAAGATTTATTAAATTTTAATTACTTTTACTTTTCCGAAACTAAATTTAAATCGCCACTTATGTCTAACAAACCACACTACTGTCCACCAGGCTGGGAAATAAGCATAATTTTTAAACTAGTCCTTGGGACCAGTGATCCCCCTAGTGTCCGAAATAATAATCTAGTCTCTGGACTGGTCCCAGCCTTTGTTCTCCTATAGATTTGCAATTAATAAACTGGTCCGGAGGACCAGTAAACCCCACTTCTTGAATTAAAAAACTAGTCCAAGCAATTAATCAATTGGTTTTGGACCAGAGGAAGTGTGCTATTTCCCAAACTGCTGTCTACTGGCATGGAGTTGAGTTAAGGTGGATTAATACACAACGTTAAACGTTGTAATGAAGAAATAGTACCTTTGAACAGTTGAGATGATTATGTTTGCTTTAGTTGCGATCTCTTTTAATATATAATAAAAAGTTTTCAATTAGAAATATTTAAAATCCAGGGAGAATTCTACTTGATCATCATTTTAACTCTAAAGAGATTTCTTTGGGAACAAGATCTGACTTGTTTGTCTTTTAAAACTTTGCTGTAGAAAAATGTGGAATTAATGCTTTATATCGCCTTAATATTTAAAGCAAGCAATCCTGAAACCATAAGTAACGTAATAACAATAAATATGGCTTCTTATAGATAGGGATTGTTGCCATAAAAATGGGAAATTTCCAACTCTAGAAGCGTACGTAACATATCACTCCTTCGAGGTTGTTCAAATCTGTTGGATCTTCCTCACTAACAAAGCTAGTTTTCATCGGAAAATAAAAATGAGCAAGCTTGGTCGGTAAAAATAATTTTGAAATAATTTGATACTTATTCTTGTTACGTTACTTATATCGAAACGCTATCTTTTGAGGATTACGTTGAATATTTTTTAAGGAAATTCTTCAAGCTTTACGAAAAGGCAAACACTCCTTAAAATCTTAAGCAAATATTTGAGTACCAAAGATTATCCCGCGTTATAACGTTTACCTAAAACTTGGAAACACGCTCTCTTTTCTAACCAAAAATATCCCAAATTTCATTTAAAATTTAGCAGTTAATTATCTCATCCAAACCAGAACAACTAGGTTTTGACCGGTCAGCGCGATGGCAAGATATATATACGCCATGATATAAATTGTCCACGTTCTTTTTCTCTCTAAAATCTTGACTTTTTGGATTTAAAATATAAGAACTCCTAGTGGTCGGCATTTGGACAAGATAATCCACAGAATTTTGGTTAATCAGTTATTCATGAATAATAATCAGATCATTTTTCGTGATTAAATTGCATTAATCATAGACTTCCCGTGGATAATTTCAAATTATGAAAAAAGGTAAAACAAACAGATATTATCCTATCCAAATGCCGACCCCTGAACTCCAAGCAAAAACGTCAAGTAGGTGATTTTATTTATGAATTGAGAATTTGAGATGCGCTTTCAAAATTTGACAAAAATTCTTATTGGGTGTACCTCGTATGAGCAGTTCCCGGTAGAGCAGTTCTCGAAATAGCAACCGCGATTCCAAAAAAATAGAGGTGTTTTTCAAAACTGCTGTTTTAGAAATAGCGGCTGCTAGTTGGTTATGTAACTATTATGCTCCCGCAGAGACTTTCAATTTACAATGCATTTAATAGAGACTTGCCCCTGTTAAAAAAGTGTCGCTAAAAACGGACTTGCAAAAAAAAAAAAACAGCACATCTGGTGACGGACAGAAGTTAGGTAAATTATTCAAGAAGTCAAAAAAGCGGGAAAAATTGTCTTACTGACTAATGTATTTGACGCAATTTCGACGCCTTGTCTTACATTTATTTTCATATGGCGCTGCAGTCGTTGAAGCATGGACAATGCGGAAGACCCATACTTAGTGAGGATATTATAAGCTTATGGAAAGTCAGCCTCAGACAAAGTTTGCAGTTCCTGTAGACTTATTTGATTAAATGCGGTATTAAATGAGCATTTTTCACGGCGCGTCACTTTTATCAGAAGTGGATCATATTACAGCTCCCTAGAAGTACAGGACGATATAACATCGCTGTGCATCAGCATTGTCTCCCAGCACTGAAGGGAAGAGGGTAAATGCGAAACGCAGCGGCGAATTTGTTAACTAAACCAGAGGAATGATTTTGGCGCGAAAGAAATTTTTAAAAAAGTGGGGAAGCAAACGGAAGTAAGTGGTAGCCAATGAAAAAAGGTTTGAGAGAGAAGGGCGCTGAAGGAAACAAGTTGTTCCATACATAGTGTTGGGTTGTGAATATAATAGTAGAAGTCCACTTTATGTTTCCGATTTTAAAAAATAACTGGCCGGTCTGTAGGTATTTCGCTCCATTTTTAAAGACTTGTGTTGGAAAGGAAATTAATATGAATTCAGATGATCAAAATAGCCTTCATCATGCTAGAACATTTTTCATGCATTCCTAATACAGCACTGAGTTGCCACCGATTTAAAGGTTTTTAGCGGGAATAGTTGGACAGATTTTTTACTAATAATAGGTTAGAAATTTGTTAGCCATATCGTAGTATACGATAGGCTCTTAGTTTGACCCGAGCCGTCGTAGTAGTAGTAGTAGTAGTAGTGGCCGGGGTTGTCGCTTCGTTATCGTCAGATTTTAGCTTAAAAGGAACTTTATATTACCACAACCCACCCATAGGGGTTACTGGGCTCGGTTAGAGATTTAATTATAATTAAAATTTTTTCAGGTCAGAACCGGGAATCGAGCCCGGGTCGCTGACGTGGTAGACAAACGTTCTAACCACTAAACCATACATACTTGATAGAAACTCCGAGTTTTTTTATTATTTATTCTTATCTCTAATATGTCGGGGTGATATGGGGTGGGGTACCTCTTAATCTGTGGGGTCGGAAACTTTTGAATTTTTATCTGTGGGGTCGGATACTTATGAATTTGTATGTTTGGGGTTTTTACCTCTCCGTGTGACGTAGTCCAGGAGAGGTTCTGTAACGGCCGTGTCTGTCTGTGTGTGTGTGTGTGTGTGTGTCTGTCTGTGTGTCTGTCTGTCCGTTGTTACACCCACGTGACCGCGTTCGCAGTTTGCGTATCGGAGCAAACGTGTTCCCAATTTCCGGACCGCATTGACAGTTCACAGAAATTTGGAAAATTGTATTTCTCTCCTTTGGCTAATCTATACTTGAGTTCTCACACCACCATGTTTGGTCTTCGTCCATCCCATATGAACACCGGTCTGGTACTTTTCTGGCTTCCACCACCACCATCTTCTATTCTTTGTCAATCCCACATTGACACCAGTCTGCACTTACACTGGCTTCTAACACCACCATCCACAAAGTCTATTCCACATAGACACCAATCTATTTCATTGGCTTCTACTCCATTATCATCGTTTGGTTTTAGGATATACGCGGCGATCAGCTAGGGTTACGAGAAACGTCTAGCCTCCCTAAGGTGGGATCTCCACCAAAGGTTTTCGCAATTGCGCTTTTTCCTTACTATTATAATGGAAACGAATCGTATATATACCCCAAATTTGAAAAAAGCGGGCAAGAGGGGTACCCTTCACTTTAAACGTCAATATTAGCAAAGTTTGAGATGATAATAGGTATAACTTTATTTTAAACGATTTAACTATTATTAATGTTAATTATTGAAGATTAAAATAATTAAAAATAATTATATTTATTTAAATATTAAAGATAAACCTCTCGTGCAAAGAGAGAGATTATCATTGCCTCCTATATCTAAAAAGGCCCGTGCATGCGATATATTTCCTTCATTGCCTCCTATATCTATCAAGGCCCGTGCATTGTGATATATTTCATTCATTGCCTCCTATATCTATTAAGGCCCGTGCATTGCGATATATTTTTCAAAACAACAACAAAAATGGGAAGCTCCTCTCAGAAACATAATAATTTCTTTTCTCTGTATATGAAATGAAAATATGGATAATATTGCTTTCCTTCTTTAATGGTATGAATCCTTGCCTGTCTATTAATATTTTACGTAAGAGAAATACGTATTTAGTGAAGCCTAGAGAGGATAAACATAAGCGAGATTGTTTCGGAAAAAAAATACTGCTTCCACTAATGGGTTTATACTCCTTGTTACTGTTGTATAGAGTAATCTTGATAAAAGCTTAAAAAATTACGAGAGGACAGATCTTTTTTATCCTCTTGTTTTATTCTTAATAAGAATATAAAACATTTATTTTGTATCAAAAAATATTTTTTGGTGCTGAGATTGCTTTAGAAAAATCCAAACGGTTAGGCATTGGTAAAAAAGACATGTGTAAGCTATTTGCAGAGATGATAATTGTTTTACATGTTTTAAATAAAACTGAAGCTTCCATTATTGTATTTATGCTCCTTGTTTGTTTCACTGAAAACCATCTAGGTGTAGATAACAGTTAGACCAAAAATTTCAAAAAAACCTAGTTGAAAATAGACCTTTTAAATTTGCGGGAGCCATTCTTGAGAATTTTTCTTTGCTTGTAGGTTGTCAATTTATCTACCAGTAAATATTTGTGTTTGGAAGTTGGATATTAAGTCAAATTAAGTGGTTGTAAAGAGCCAGCAGGTTTTTGCCGCTTCTTTTTGTGAGTATTCGATTTTTGTATGTAAAATGGAGGAAGATAATGTTGAGAGTAAGGATGAAATGCGGAAGCGCAAAGCGCGGGGAAGGATGAGGGCAAAAAGGTCGACGTTTTCATTGGATACTTAAGTTTATATAATCTTCTCGACACGGAGAGGTAATATTTTGGTTTTCCCGACTTGTTATATTTATTTTCTTTTTATGTATGTGCTAATTAAATAGATAACGATTTTTCTACCGCGCTCCTCATGTGTTTCGTTCTCGTTCGGTAGCTATCGTCATCTATGTTATGTTTGACTGGAACGTTTTGGCGGTTAATTCAAATGTGGGTTTAGATAGAGCTAACATAGTGTTAAATGAGCGTTATGCGTTTGATCATTTTAGCATTGCTAAAAGTAATTCGAGGGGATAATCACTAAAATGCGTAATCACTATAACTAAACTTTCTCTTTCAAAAGTTTCTGGGCATAAGTCCTTGTTAGAAATTTATAAGATGCGATAAGTGTGCATCGGCATAAGTCTATGTTGTAAACTCATCGAGGGGATTATCACTAAAACACTAAATCTGTTCTTCGATTCGCCGGAATATTAGAATTACAGCATAAGTAAATTTATACGGTTATAATTTAATCACTGTTTAGAGTGGGGAATCGAGGGGCTATTCACTCTGATTTTATGCACGGTAAATCATTTAAGCATTGTAAAAGATAGCGCTATTCACTCATTAGGGTAAGGTATAGAGGGGTTATCCACTCATTAGGGTAGGGTATAGAGGGGCTATTCACTCGTACGATATGGCTACTATTACGAGCCCTTGGGCCGTCTTGTTTTGACCGAGCCGTCGTAGTAGTAGTAGTAGTAGTAGTAGTGGCCGGGGTTGTCGCTTCGTTATCGTCAGATTTTAGCTTAAAAGGAACTTTATATTACCACAACCCACCCATAGGGGTTACTGGGCTCGGTTAGAGATTTAATTTTAATTAAAATTTTTTCAGTTTAGACCCGGGATTCGCACCCGGGCCGCTGGCTTTGTAGACAAACATTCTACCCACTCAACCATAGAGACTTGATAGAAACCTCGAGTTTTTTATTATTTATTCTTATCTCTAAAATTTCGGGGTGATGTGGGGTGGGGTACCTCTTAATCTGTGGGGTCGGAAACTTTTGAATTTTTATCTGTGGGGTCGGATACTTATGAATTTGTATGTTTGGGGTTTTTATATTTATTTTATGTATGTGCTAATTAAATAGATAACGATCTTCCCCGTTTCCTACCTCGCTCCTTATGTGTTTCGTTCTCGTTCGGTAGCTATTGTCATCTATGTTATGTTTGACTGGAACGTTTTGGCGGTTAATTCAAATGTGGGTTTAGATAGAGCTAACATAGTGTTAAATGGGCGTTATGCGTCTGATCATTTTAGCATTGCTAAAGGTAACTCGAGGGGATAATCACTAAAATGCGTAATCACTATAACTAAACTTTCTCTTTCAAAAGTTTCTGGGCATAAGTCCTTGTTAGAAATTTATAAGATGCGATAAGTGTGCATCGGCATAAGTCTATGTTGTAAACTCATCGAGGGGATTATCACTAAAAACTATCTGTTCTTCGATTCGCCGGAATATTAGAATTACAGCATAAGTAAATTTATACGGTTATAATTTAATCACTGTTTAGAGTAGGGAATCGAGGGGCTATTCACTCTGATTTTATGCACGGTAAATCATTTAAGCATTGAAAAAGATAGCGCTATTCACTCATTAGGGTAAGGTATAGAGGGGTTATCCACTCGTTAGGGTAGGGTATAGAGGGGCTATTCACTCGTACGATATGGCTACTATTACGAGCCCTTGGGCCGTCTTGTTTTCAATGCTTTAACGTTTTCCGTTTGCGAAAGATGCTGGTCAATATATTTTTCAGTTTTATAAAACGTTTTAGTCGCTTACGGTTAAGTGCTTTTAATATCACATAAATCGTGTTCAATGTGTCTTTCATTTGGGCATTGTAATTAAATACATTGATCCTAGTCCTTTTTCCTGATTAGCAAAAGAAAAATAAGCCATTCTAAATCAAAATTATAACGCGATAACAAGTTTCACACTAATCACGACACTGACAGCCATTCCCATTAAGCGGAAATTCCGTAGGCTAACGTAACTCCAGATCCGGGTTAATGGGCCAACTAAGATTGTGAAATTGAGCTATAGATGGCGGGCTTGGATGTCCTGGAAGAAAACGCTGTATATAAAAGCATAACCTACGTCCAGTACTTATAGGGAGCTGTAATATGATCCACTTATGCTTTTATCTGTTTTCCGGAGTAAACTGGGCTTAAACGATTACCATGATATTTTCATATATTTGCATGATGCCCTAATCAGTTCCACCCCACGACCAGCTCAACTCCTAGTACCAGATTCTACACTCTTCTTCACAGCCAAATTGACTTTAGTCCAAGAATAAATGTTTTCGCTAAGGCTTAGCACCACACTGTTTTCCTGAGCAGAACCTATTTTATTCCCTCCTATTTTCCGGAAGCTAATGTTGCTTTTTTCCACTACTTCTTTTCTGCCTTAAAGCTGGGAGTAGAAACTGTAAAACTAGGCTTTCAGTTAAAATTTATGACAGGTGTTAGAAAAACATTTTTGCTCTATGGTGATTAACAACCATCATTTCGCTGTTCAAATCTAGAAATTTTACTCGCGCCATTCATACGCTAGTTTTTAACTAGTCACCTTCTCTATCTTGAAACTAGCACGAGTATACTTCTAAGTTATATATATAATACACTCCTGCTATAAGTGTACGATTCACTTACGCAAAGTTTGGACTAAAATCGAGTTATTCTTCTTGATAAAGCGTCTTGTAACTAAAAGTGGTCTTCATTTCTTTTTGGGGGTTGTGTTGACAGTGCGACGCATTTTGAAAGCAAATACAAGACGGAAAGCGTGAGGAAAGGGCAAAACGCTCAGCTCAAGTGGGAGTCGCTCGGAGATAAGCCCATCGCCATTGCTTGGTTTAAAGATAAGCAGCAGTTCGACCCCGACACCGACCTGAGGTAAGATTTATGGCTATCCCCGAAAGCCCAACACGCACGCACTAGAGACCTTAAGAAACTAAACTACGTCAGCGTCTGCCTATAGACCTCGAGCGCCTTAGTCGTCCACCAAGAAAAAGTTGGTAATAGAAAATTATTTTTGTTGCAATATTTCATATTGAATCATTGGATCTTATGCGGTAGGGTGTCAATTCATATATACAAGGGCCTACCTGCCCTCTAGAATTGATAAAAACTGCCTTTTGAAGAAAGGCTTGAAAAAGAGAAAATAGATTGGCTAAAGTTCTGATATTTCTAAATTTTTTTTCAAAATATTTTGAAGACATTATAAAACATCAATTATTTCAAATTAATTACTTATTTTGGTTTTTTTTCACCAACTGTATTCTATTTGCCGAAAATATTTGATCACGAAATTTGGCATTACTAACAAAAGAAAAGACCTCAAAAATGCTTGCATCTTTTGAAATGGCGCTTGAATTTTCCTAGAAACTCAATTTCTTAAACTCTCTAATATTATCTTAAACTCTCTAATATTATACTCCCCACTGAAATCCGTAATGGCTGGATTACGCAGATATCCACTAAATGTACAGGGAAGGTGATATTCCTTACTTTCTTGGCGTATTTTACATATTTTAAGAGCGTTCAATAACGGACCGGGATCCTGTAAATTCTATGGAGACTAAAAAAACTGGGCGCTTTGTTGATCCAGAAAACGCGGGTGAGATTAGGATTATCATATATCAAGGTCCTTCTTAATTTCCCAGCATAGTCTAAAAGCTAGGTGTGCGGGCCGGGACTTAGATGAGGATCAGGTATACTAAGATCAGTTGAAATAAATTTCAATGTAAATGCGATGTATTCCCCACGCCCACTGTGCTTGGTGGAGTAAATTCAGGTGGTTAAGTCCTTGAGATGATTATGAAAGCGCAAAAAGCAAAAATATCGCTTCCGCTTTGAAACTTGGGAAACGGAACTGCACTAATGACAACAAATATTTCAGGCAAAACCTTTCAGTATTGGGTTGTTGTTGTCTGAGCGAAGTGACTCGCGTAATTCTGTTTTCGTTAATTCCGGTCCCAGGGAATTCCTTAATTTCGCAAAACAAGAGCTAGGCTTGACGCCAAAACGAGAATTCGTTCGGGATGAGCGATTGTAATATTTGGACTCCCAAGTGCTTCATTTACAGATGAATTATGATCCTACATTTTAAGCCCGATATAAAATGACACTAAACAAATTAAGAATTATACAAATGAATTATATAACTAGGAATATTATAATAAACGATATAAAATTATCTACTTAGTAAATCGCTTAGTCAATTTCTAATTCTCCATACACTCTAAGAAATGGAAGTGTTAAAAAGGTGTTAAAACGGTGTAAACACCGTAAAAACACCCAAAAGAGTGTTTTATTAGCTTGAGTTTTTAGAGGCCAATTTAAAGTGTAAATTCGGTGTAAAATAACACTATTAAAACACCGTTCGAAATTAAACATGAACAAGTTGGGAAAACCAAAATATTACCTCTCCGAGTCAAGACGACTACTTACAAACTTATTTACCCAGATATGGAAATGTTTCTTAAGTTAAAATTTATGAAATATTAAAGCAGTATACAAAGCATAGCAAATTTACTGTAAATCAGACGACATTTTACATCCAATAATGATATACTTGTACACATTAAAATCATCCGATGGGGGAAAAACGGGTCATCGGCGTTTTATAAATGACGCTAGCCTAATAAAGCGTGCAAGGTACCAAGGCTTAACAAAAATTGTAGGATAACATATTTATAGAGATAGATAACAACTTTCATAATTAAAATTAGAAACTAACATATCTCTTAAAATTCTCGCGTGATCAACTGGTTTCACGCCAATTAAATAGCTATAGTCCCATAGAGCTATTTGTATTAATTCCTCCATAGTTTTTTCGCCAAGCTGAGAACTACGCGTTTTACGTCACGTTACCCAAAAAGCCGACTATTTTCTGTGAAGACCGCGCTAGCTCAGCGCTAAGCACCGTAACGTCAAAATTCAAAAACAAAATCCCTGGGCCGCGTTCAGCAACGCTGGGCTCAGCTGAACGCGGCCCAGATTTCAACCATGATAATAAAATTTAAGCCTAATTATTTAAAAGTGTATTTAACTTTCGGCTCACTCTGAACCGTTAATGTCTCTGCATACAGAAACGAAAACCAAACCCAAACGTTTACTTTTTGGTTCACTAGGCCTATTGACACATAAGAGGTCATTTGACCAACATAGTAGCATTGTGCTTGTATTTACTATGATTTTAGAAAGGATTATGCTATAAACAGATGTTGTATAGCTTAAGTAATATATAAACATCCATTTTAAATAATAATATTAAAAAAAATCTTTGGAATATCAAAATGAAATAGAGCTTTAAAGCTACAAAAGTACGAAATGCATCATAATTACGAAAAATATTTCCACGTATTCACTTTATATTAAGGATAAAGGGAATATTATGGTTTCTTTACACATCAAAACAAAACGAACTTCTAGCGCAGCGCACTACTGTAACAACGGACGGACACATACAGACAAAAACATGGACTGCTTTTAACTCTTTCCGTATTAATTTTGAATTGAGAAACAAGATTATCTTAAATATTAAAATAAATATAATTAATATTTAATATTTTCTTCGTTAGTTATTCGCCTTATTGAACGTTACATCGTTTTGAAAAAGAACAATTAAACATTCTTGAGAGACTTGACTAATATTGGCGTTTGAAATGAAGCATACGCCGGTTGCTTCGCCTTCATCAAATAGGTAGTATATAAGGGTGTCGAATCGCAGCTATGGATAAGAACAGCGCAATTGCGTGAACCTTTGGTGGAAGCCCCACCATTGGGAGGCCGGACGTTTCTCGTAACCCTGGCCGATCGCCGCGTATGTCTTAACCTTAAGGAGTAGAAGCCAGGTGTACAGACTGGTGTCCATGTGGGATGGACAAAAACAAAGACCAGAAGATGGTGGTGTTAGAAGCCAGGTGTACAGACAGGTCTCCATGTGGGATGGACAAAAACAAAGACCAGAAGATGGTGGTGTTAGAAGCCAGGTGTACAGACTGGTGTCCATGTGGGATGGACAAAAAAAAGACCAGAAGATGGTGGTGTTAGATGCCAGGTGTACAAACTGGTGTCCATGTGGGATGGACAAAAACAAAGACCGGAAAATGATGGTGATAGAAGCCAGTAAGTGCAGACTGGTGTCTATGTGGAATGGACAAAGACCACAAAATGGTGGTGTTTGAAGCCAAAAAGTACAGATTGGTATTCATGTAGAATAGACAATTGACTAGTCAGATGAAGTAATAGTGGCCAGTTGATTTGTGGATAGATTCAAGTTTTGAAATTTCCGGGAACTGTGAATACGGTCCGGAAATAGCGAACACATTTGCTTCAATTCGGAAACTGCGAACACGGTCCCCTGGGGTGTAAGTCAATAACAACAGACAGACAGACAGACAGACAGACAGACAGACAGACAGACACACACACAGACACGTCGAAATTAGAACCTCTCCGTGACATACGTCACTCGGAGAGGTAAAAATTATAATACTGCTGGTTTCTTAAATAAGATCTTTCATTTATTTTTCATTAATGTTTTAATATTAAAGTCAATACAAACAGTAAAATATTATTGAAAAACGTACTTGTTAAACCTTTTTTAAAGATGATATTCATGAAAGAAAACAGTTTTATCCTTTAAATAAAATTAACAAAGAAATTGGTAATCTGGCGGTGTTGTACCTTCATAAAACTATGCTAAACGTGTTAGGCGACACTCTTACAGGTGTTAAGCGATACTCTTAAAAACCGAGACTAGGTTAGATACTGGCCTCACAGTAGGGCCAGCTTGAGAAGCCAAAGTGGGTGACTTGCTTTTGTGACATGTTTTATCAATATTTTGAGAAAAAATTAGAGTACTAAATGAATTTTTTTTTGTAAAATCTGTAGTGCAAATTAGATTAAACGCGTTTCTGGTGCTCGAAAAACTCTTAGTGAAAAGAGATTATTAAATTTAACAAGAACGTCTATATCTACTGCTTGAATATTATAGCCTCCAAAACTAATTTAATACTCTATGCTTTTGTACGAATTGAAAACTTTCTGCCTTTTTCAGAAGTTTATAAACCCGTAAAAATGACTTTATACGCAACAACCCTCGCTTAAAAAGGTATAGTTCTGCATGTGAGAATTTTCCTCCCTATAGGTGATGAAGTTCTCTCAAGATGGAACCCTGCTATGAATATAGCATTAATTGCTAATAATACTGCGGAATGGCGGATAATCAAAATTTAATTAAACAGGAAAACCATACTCGATATTTGAGTTATGCCTCATGAGTGGTCAAAATGTAGCTACTATAGTGTTTTTTTACGTCATCGGTTTTGCTCTTAAGTCTAGGAAAAGTACTAGAATTTCTCCTACTATCCTACCAAAAAATCTCTTTATAAAGGTGTTACGCGACACTCTTAAAGGTGTGAAGCGACACTCTGAAAGGTGCTATGCCGCACCCTTTAAGGAGTTGCACAACACTAATACGAGAGTAAAAATTCATTTTCCGTGCGATATAAGAGATAAAAAGGTGTTAAACTGCACCTCTGATGCACAATTTTATACTTATCTTTGCCACCAATTGCTCAAATAAGTGTTATAAGGGGTGTAAATGAACCCCTGTAACGGTGTCAAATTTGGACCCATATAAACTACTTTTAAAGGTGTTAAAGCACACCCCGTTTTCTTAGAGTGTAAGTGTGATTAAATCCCTTCAGGGGTGTAAATGTACACCTGTAACGGTGTCAAATTTGGACCCATATAAAGTACTTATAAAGGTGTTAAATCACACTCCAATTTCTTAGAGTGTACACCTTTACAGAAAACTTCAACTATGTTTACGAAGTTTTTCTTCCTAAAATTTGAAACTTAAGATCGGCTAAAATCTTGAATAGGCCTAGATAAATTGGAACAATGATAGAAGATACGATTTCATAGAAGATACGAGCAATTAAGATTTGTCAACGAACACTACGCGATAGGCTTATGCCCGCGAAACGAGCCCGTCAGGTGATACTATTCGTTCAATAGAGATGCTTCCTATTGCTTCGCGGAGAAGTCTAACTCGCAATTTCGCAAGCGCTGTTTCGATAGAAAAATAAAAATTTTAGCCCAGTGTGTAACTTTAAGATACCGGATTTCGTAATGTTGTAAAAGATATTTAATTTTGAAGATTCTGTGATTTCTTAAAGGGTATGAGAAGCTTCGTTTGAAAAACCTCTGATTTATATAGCAAAAGATAGAATTAATTGCTGTGAATTCAAAAATATCAAGCTTTTAATTCTCCGATTTCTAGTTGTTTGGCAATATGCATTTGAAAATGCTTCATATGGAATTATTTAAAATCCACTTTTTAAGAAAGGCTACAACGTATTCTTGTTTTTGACGTCACACACGCGAGATCTTGTTTTTGACGTCACACACGCGAGATGGTGCCACTCTCTCCGCTATGAGACCCAGAGGGGAGAAGCATGGACAGAGCTCGAGACGCGTATACCTCGCGCTCGCGCTCGCGCGTATAGGATTCCCGTGCTTTTTTAGTTTTTTTCCTCAACGTCATAGTGATGTCATAAAACAGCCGAACAAGCTGACAAGACAAAATGATTTATATATCGAAACCAAGTTTTCGTGATTTTCCAATGGATTTTAAAAATAGAAACTTTGGTTCAATTATATTAAACACTTTATATTTTGAAAGTAGAGACTTGAAAGTGTAATATAATACCACTTTCGTGCTAAAATATGATATGAAATTGTAAATTCCCATACCCATTAATAACATTTTGTCCTTGGGATCAAATATTTCAAGTTTTCGATTTTTAGTGATTGATTTTTAAACATATTCTATTGTTTATCATTTCCACCACAGAAACACGAAAATTTTGAAGCGTGCTTTTGTAACAATATTTTATATTTTTTTGTGTTGCAGATACGAATCTAAGGAAACAGTGTTATTAAACGTCATCATATCCGAAGTCATAATTTTAAGAGCCGATCGACGGGACTCGACCCTGTACTCTTGCTCCGCAACCAACTCTTTCGGACAAGATGAAACTAACATTCAGCTAATTATACTTGTTGGTAATCCTACCCTATAGGTGACGGCTACCCGTGTCCGCTGGTGGTGACTTACACCAAATGCACCATCCGTAACGACCTGATCAAACCTCAAAAACTTCTCTGGTTTACGGCAGAACAAAACCTGATTTGCTTGCCAGGGACCCTTTGAAAATAAATAAATAAAGCTTTACCTATAACTTGGATTTCTTTAAATTTTATTTGAAATTAGGACAGAGATGTCCCATTTTAATCCAAATTAGGACAGTATTCTAGCATTTTAGACCATTTTTTTCTGGAAACCTATTGGTCGGACTCGGATCAGTCTAAAAATTGGTGCAATCTTTTCAAATTAGTTGAAACCACGTGCATTGGCTTTCTCGCTCACTTTATTAATTTATTTAGCATTTTAATCTCCAATTTTCTAAAAAGTCTTCCTGATCCTTTGTAAACTTTATTTGACGCCTCTTCTTTCATAAGAAGGGGGTCTGGGACTTTGACGCGCGCCCAGATTACTCCGTTCTCCATTCCTACTTCTAAAATTAAATCCATCCCTGATTAGTAGTAAAATCAGTTATTGAATTAAATTTTCATTATTTAAAAAATAATGATTAAGGCTTTAATATTTTGAAGAACAAAAAAACCACTTCATAAACATGTCCTTGAAAATAACACTTTGGGACTATAGATTTTTTTTAGGTCTTTGTTTGAAATCCATGAATATGTGGTTGAATTTCAGATATCGGAAGAGCCTTTATACGCAACCGTTAAACGGACGCCAAGGCCTCCAAAATCAGATCTTCATATTTATAATTTTCCATCGGTGTCACCATTTCGGTTCTCGGGTTGGCATAGATATAAAATGTTCTATACTTTAAATTGTAGATGATTTGGGGAGAGCGGTGGACAAATGGAAAGAACCATTTTCCGAGAAAAGTGAAGAGTATGCGGAGAACAGCATATCAGGTCAGCAAATAATTCCGAGGGGCGACATCACAGTATCTTTAAATTATTATAAAAATGACACTAAGCAGAATGGGTTATTTGGTATCTTAAAAATAATAGAAAAGAAGTTTATTGTGCATAAAAAAATCACGCAGGATTCACGGGATGATACACAGTAAATTGGTATTTACATGGATTAGAATCTATTTACAGTAAAATGAGGAAGCAATTAAAAATTAAACAGAGCAAAGTACAGATTACAATATTCAATAATTGATAAAATTGTCAGAATTTGAATCTATGTACAGTAATTTCAAAAAAGATTAAAATGTAAACAATTCAATTGTAGTTCACAAAATTGAATAGAAAAAATATCAAAATTATCATTGAATTTATTACAAATGTTTTGCATCCGAATTAAGGGGTGTAAACTATTATGTGTTATATAAAAGGTGGAGCGAAGCCTGATGGACCTGAAAGTTCGATTTTACTAAAAGGGCAGGTAAGTACAAAAAGTGGTGGATGAGTTTATAAACAATAACAATAATATTAATAATTTAAGACTATAATTCTTTTCGCTACTATTTTCCTATTTTTTGTGTAATACTACATATTTAAAAAGGTTTTGAATAATAGTGGCTATTTAAAGATCTCGTACATTTCTTTAGTGTTTTCTCAAATATTGGTACTGTACTTTGTTACGTAAATAAACTGGAATTTAAAATGCCCTCCCCTTCTCAAAACGTACCAAACAAATACGAAAATCTCGAATTGCGTGACTGTTTTATAGGTTTTTCAGAATTTCCCAGTGTTGTAATGCGTAGAAGTGCAGTAGAGCATGAAGTTTCTATGGGATGATAATTACACTTTCGTGGAGTTAAATGAAGATAATGGCTTTTTGAAGTTTAATTTAATTTCTTTATAACTTAATTTAATGGCGTAGGCAAAAATCCAATAAAACACGTCTCGCTTTTTGGCGTCTCGCGCTCTGTAGGCTTTAGAATCATGAGAGTGAAGCCAACTTTAGCTTGTTTGTGTGTAAGGGGAATCTTAGGCCTTTTAATATTTTATTCGAGTGAGAACGGAAGGAATGAGGAATATCTAAAGGTTCTAGAGTCATAATAACTACAACGGCGAACTAGTAAACCTTTAATTAAATTGGTTAAACTAAAGGCTAGTACACCGTGCGCGTAATTTCAAGAACTAAAGGAAAAATAACTAATATGTGTTTTCAAAGTGAACTTTAGTCAAAGAATATTGAAGAAATACCGACAGAACAATATTTGAAGTAAAAAACTATCCGACTTCATACTGCGTAGTTGTTGCTGGTCAAAAGTAAGCTCAATTTGCTTTGCTTTTAATAGAATTACTTTGGTTTTGTGAATGTGTATATTTGCGCAATGATCTTTTCAGTAAAAGATGTTTACACCCTCATTAAAAGTGGCTCAATATTTATTCTGAAGCTGACCAATAAAAGGTTCGATCACCATAATGGTTTAATATTAATTCGGATGTGAAGTGAAATGAGTTTATAGCAAATTGTCAAGAGATTTTAGAAATACAGGGTGTTTCTGATAAGTCTGCCATAAATCAAGGGGCGTGTTCTTTGGGTCAAACTGAGTGGAAAGTGTCAAAGAACATGGGGTGTACAAGAATTTGCAACGAAGATATGGCCCCCCAAACATTGGCCCCTAAAACAAGAAAATATTCGAAAATGTAGACTAAAACAAATTCAGCCTTATCAACTTGTTTAGAAATATGAGACAATTTCAATAGTTTCCCTCTAACATCGTTATTGAACTTTCACCTGGCAGAAGTGTATTAAATGAGTAGAAGTATGCCTACTCTAGTAAAGTAAATTCAAAGTATCATGGTACCTTTCGGTTGGTATTACTTTTATTCTTAACAAGTTAACATGGACGTTACAGGTATTGTTCAAAATGTCCACCAACGGCGTTAAGACAAACATGAACCCGTCTTTCGAAAGATTCTTGGACACGTTGGAAGATTCCTGGCATGTTCCTGATTGTTTGACAACCTTCAATAATTCGTCTTCGCAAGTCTTCCTCATCACGGACTTCATTCTTGTACACGATGTCTTTGAGATGACCCCAAAGATAGAAATCGCACGGATTTAAATCCGGAGATCTGGCTGGCCACGCAACTGGTCCTCCACGCCCAATCCACCTCAAATTAAACGTAGCATTAAGATGTTCTCTAACTGCACGGCTGAAATGTGGGGGTGCCCCGTCGTGCATAAACCACATGTCACGAAGTAATGCTAACGGTATGTCCTCGAGTAGTTCAGGTAAAGTGTCTCTTAAGAACGTGAGATATGCTTCACCATTTAGTCTGGGTGGAAGAAAATGCGGACCTAGTAAATGATTACCGACAATGCCGCACCATACGTTTGAAGAAAATTGCTGTTGGTGACTTCTAACACTAGTTGCATGTGGGTTTAATTGGCGCCATTCGTGGTGGTTGTGATAGTTCAGAATTCCATCCCGGGAAAAATGTGCCTCGTCGGTTACTAAAAGGACCCGTGGAAATTGATTGTCCTCTACTCTGGCCAAAAACCACTCGCAAAAGTCGATGCGTCTTGGATAATCTGCCGGGTTAAGAGCTTGCACCTTTTGAATATGATACGGGTGAAACTGATGTCCGCGGAGAATTCGCCAGACCAAAACGTGATTAACATGTAATTGTCGTCCAACTTGTCTGGTACTTGTCGAGGGGTCCTCATCGAACATGGCAAGGACGTCTTCCTCGATTTCCTCCATGTCTTCTGGAATGTCTCGCTCTCGAACGTTGTTGGGTTGTACTTGTCCGATGTCCCTCAAGCGCCTGTCAACAGCCTCGAACGTACGACGATTTGGTATGCGTCGTTGCGGAAATTGTTCCTGGTATCGCCGCTGTGCTTCCACTGAATTGCCCTGCGCCAGTCTATACATGAGATGCATGTCTGCATATTCTGCATTGGTATACGCCATACTGTACTACCACACGTTCGTTCGAAGTGATACTGTGACGTTATCAACAACATCGCGTTACTTTATAGCAAACCACCGTTTAGTTTTTACGTTTGCGTCATGACTGTCAGCATTGTTTTTTATTCACGGACTTCATTCTTGTACACGATGTCAAAAAAATCTTTGAGATGACCCCAAAGACTTTTTAGCAAACCACCGTTTATTGTTTACGTTTGTGAATAAAAAACAATGCTGACAGTCATGACGCAAACGTAAAAACTAAACGGTGGTTTGCTATAAAGTAACGCGATGTTGTTGATAACGTCACAGTATCACTTCGAACGAACGTGTGGTAGTACAGTATGGCGTATACCAATGCAGAATATGCAGACATGCATCTCATGTATAGACTGGCGCAGGGCAATTCAATGGAAGCACAGCGGCGATACCAGGAACAATTTCCGCAACGACGCATACCAAATCGTCGTACGTTCGAGGCTGTTGACAGGCGCTTGAGGGACATCGGACAAGTACAACCCAACAACGTTCGAGAGCGAGACATTCCAGAAGACATGGAGGAAATCGAGGAAGACGTCCTTGCCATGTTCGATGAGGACCCCTCGACAAGTACCAGACAAGTTGGACGACAATTACATGTTAATCACGTTTTGGTCTGGCGAATTCTCCGCGGACATCAGTTTCACCCGTATCATATTCAAAAGGTGCAAGCTCTTAACCCGGCAGATTATCCAAGACGCATCGACTTTTGCGAGTGGTTTTCGGCCAGAGTAGAGGACAATCAATTTCCACGGGTCCTTTTAGTAACCGACGAGGCACATTTTTCCCGGGATGGAATTCTGAACTATCACAACCACCACGAATGGCGCCAATTAAACCCACACGCAACTAGTGTTAGAAGTCACCAACAGCAATTTTCTTTAAACGTAAGGTGCGGCATTGTCGGTAATCATTTACTAGGTCCGCATTTTCTTCCACCCAGACTAAATGGTGAAGCATATCTCACGTTCTTAAGAGACACTTTACCTGAACTACTCGAGGACATACCGTTAGCATTACTTCGTGACATGTGGTTTATGCACGACGGGGCACCCCCACATTTCAGCCGTGCAGTTAGAGAACATCTTAATGCTACGTTTAATTTGAGGTGGATTGGGCGTGGAGGACCAGTTGCGTGGCCAGCCAGATCTCCGGATTTAAATCCGTGCGATTTCTATCTTTGGGGTCATCTCAAAGACATCGTGTACAAGAATGAAGTCCGTGATGAGGAAGACTTGCGAAGACGAATTATTGAAGGTTGTCAAACAATCAGGAACATGCCAGGAATCTTCCAACATGTCCAAGAATCTTTCGAAAGACGGGTTCATGTTTGTCTTAACGCCGGTGGTGGACATTTTGAATAATACCTGTAACGTCCATGTTAACTTGTTAAGAATAAAAGTAATACCAACCGAAAGGTACCATGATACTTTGAATTTACTTTACTAGAGTAGGCATACTTCTACTCATTTAATACACTTCTGCCAGGTGAAAGTTCAATAACGATGTTAGAGGGAAACTATTGAAATTGTCTCATATTTCTAAACAAGTTGATAAGGCTGAATTTGTTTTAGTCTACATTTTCGAATATTTTCTTGTTTTAGGGGCCAATGTTTGGGGGGCCATATCTTCGTTGCAAATTCTTGTACACCCCATGTTCTTTGACACTTTCCACTCAGTTTGACCCAAAGAACACGCCCCTTGATTTATGGCAGACTTATCAGAAACACCCTGTATACTTAAATTTTCCTAGTCTGGGGTAGTGCTTTAAACCGTACACGGATATCTGAATTGTGACGGGATGTTTGCTTCAATTCAGCTATCGTTTACTTAGTTGAGAGCCATTTGCTGTTCAGATCAGATGACTTTTTCAGAAACACTTTCGGATCACATCTTATCTGAGATAAAAACGATGTTGTAGACCTTTGAAACAGATATCTGTGGTATCGGAAGTAGTTTTGGATTTAAACCTATTAAGAATGTAAATGCTTGCAATATATTCCAAACTCATATGCTTAAAAAAAGAGTTCTTATTTTTTCTTATAGTTTTTCAAAACCATACGAATCAAATAATGTATCTAAAACAAAATCCTGGATTCCCTAAACCAGAAATCACTATGACCGTAAACCGTCCCCTCTATTTTACGAAACCTAGCCTAACCATCCAGCATAATCTGATGTATCACGCGCACAAAGTGCAGTAGTGCACGAAAATTATCATCTTGTTTCCTTCACCCAAAAAAGCCCGCGAGATTTATACTACCTTTCTTTCCTCTCTCTCCTCTCCGAACGGTATGCCCCCTCTCCCTCTTCCCCCTCTCACTAATAGAGCTATTTCAGAAGCCTTAGTGTGACGTCACCCATGCTATTTGCCCATAGAACCAAAGCGGTACCAAACATGGCCGCCGACTGCCAAAGCTAAGCCCATGACGTTTTACCTAGGCACTGACGTCACAACTGAGATAGCTCTATATACCAGGCAGGCGGTTCTCTCTCTAAGCGGAGCTTCGTTTCCCCTCCCTCAACGTATCGCCATCGCGTACGCTTTTCGCGACTCGGCAAAGGGGTTTGGTCATAGAGCTTTGAGATTTTAAGGACCTTGGGAATACACCGTTTTCCTGCCCCCCGACGATTTTGAAAATTTTCCTCTCTACAAACCGCTTTACAAGCTAACCTAAATAGAGCTTTGCGATTTTAAGAACCTTGGGGTTTGGTGCCCTTTCATAAATTTTACCGGAATAAAATTCCGTGTAAAATTAAAAATAAATCTATCCCTGGTTTATCTAGTTCAGGGAAATTTGTTTTCATTACTTCAAAACCCCAGACTACCCCTTTAAGGTTTAAGTCGAAAAATAAGCGATCCGATTGGGTTATGGATTAATTCTCCTTTTATTATAGAATAAAATATACATGAATGAAATGAAAAACGTATTGGAGCTAGTAATAAAGAGGATTAATAATAATAAGGATTAAGAGGTGACCTCTCCCATAAGCCTCTTTGGTCAAACTAAGAGGGAAAGACACCGGGGTAGAACTCTTTCTTCCATCTCGAATTTCGGGGTCTGCGCTCTAAGCGTTTTAGATCCAGAGAGTGCGTAGAGTGGACGCAGTTATTCTCCTGAGTTGAATTACAAGTTGGTGAAATAGCTTTTTATAAAATAAGCTTAAGAATTGCCAATGCTTAACTTAATGGGGAAGAAAGTAGCACTCTGAATTCATCGATTTTTTCGGAGAAGAAACAAAGCGTATCCAACTGCTCATAAATCAGAAAAGATTTTGGTTTAAAGAGTGGTTCGTAGACTTATTCTTCTACCTAACAAGCCTCGTATATTTCTTCCAATATCTGGTCTGATAAAGGCAGGTTTCTATGTCGGAAACACCAGCTGCAAGTTGGACCTTTCAGATACCAATCCTTCCACAGCAATAGATTTTGGAGATCTGGCACAAGCTTTGGACGTTCATTGTCTCCTTAGTTCTAGAACTTCCAAGTCTAAAATGGAAAACGGCAACCGAAAAATTCGAATTGGCATCATTGAGGTAAGAAGAATCGATCTGTTTATGCACTGCCTCCTTTACGTATCAAGGCCAATATCCACACTTATCAAGAGAATTGAAAGGTTATTTTAAAATACGATAGTGAATACCTTAGTGAAATCATGGAACTAACGCTAGCGTTAGTTAGTTCCATGGTGAAATGCACGAGTACGATAGGAATTCTTATTGGGAATTTGTACGATGACGACGTCACGGGGAGGTATTACACTGGACGTTTCTGACACTGCGTTCGCTGTTGGCAAATCGGAGCAAACGTGTTCCCAATTCACAGAAAGGAATATAGACTTCTACTCCATTATCATCGTTAGGTTTAAGATGTACGCGGCGATTGGCTAAAGTTACGAGAAACGTCTAGCCTCCCAATGGCAAGGCTTCCACCAAAGGTTAACGCAATTGCGCTAATCGACCAACTTATATACCCTGAATTTCCAAAAATTGTGAAAAAGGCATACTCTAGGATTCAAACGTCAATAATAGTTAGGCCTATGTTTAAAAAGATTTTAGCAATAACGTTTCTTAAATCGACTTAACTAGAATTAAGGTAAATTACTGACGATCGGAATAATTAATATCAACTTGTATTTATTGAATTATTTAAGAAAAAACCACATGCGTATATAGGTAGTTAGCCCTCGTCTCGACTCGGAGAGGTTTATTTTGGTCTCCCAACTTGTTTTAATTATTTGTCAGGAAACATTACTTGTGGAAATCACAAGAAATGTCATTCGAACAGCGAAGGAAATTTTACAAACCTTCGGCAATGTTAGGTAAAAATGTTACAAGTGTATTATATCATATAATTACCACTCGATTTTTACAGCGTCGAAGAAATTCATATATCAAAATACGAAGTTGATGACATGGATATATTTACTGATATTCCCGAAGTATGATATTTAGATGCCAAATGTTATTATTTTTAATTATTTTAAACGCGCCTAGAATATGGACATCTTTCTCGTTCCGCTCGATTACACCCTCTTGAGTAGATCCAAGAATTTCAATATCTCTCGTCTGAGTACCGTTGTTCGAAACACTTGGACTTTCATCATGTCACCCGCTCCCCTTGCCATCACCAAATCAAGTTCAAATTTCTTGAACATCCAAAAAAACGTGAGCTTATAAAACTGAGTACTTTAAACTAAAAAAGGAAATAGAACGAAGAATTACAATTAATACTCAAATACTTGCATTCATAAGCGCGAAGAAAGGAGACGCGAAAAATATTCCAGTAGATTTTTTCTGTCGTTGATTTACTCATATCATAAGTTTATCATGCCTCTAAGTACACAAATATGGGTTACGACTGGGCATCTTCCGCAGGCTACTGTAACGTCAGAATGCGTACAGCGCTAAGATCCGAAAAGAGAAAATTTTGAAATTCCTGTCGCGGTGCAGCCACCAAACGGTCGAGACGATTACTAAATGGGTCACATGAAAAAAATCATCCAATGGAATAAAGGAGATGTTTTTAGTTTCGTATAGGCATTAAGGGGAAAGAATTTTACTTAAGCAACCCCAAAATCCCTCTCTCTCTCTCGTGAGATAGTGGCGGTTTCAGTCCTGAAACATTCTAAATGGAATAAAAAAAACGCTAGGCTAGGCAGTACAATTTTGTATTCTACAGGGCCGGTAGGCCCTTGTAGATATGACTTGATACCGTTTTGTAACGTTAAAGTAATATTCACCCGCTTTTGCTAATTTCCTATGGAGATTAACATGGGTTTTTCGTGATCTTTCCCCACCGCTAACTTAAAAACTACAGCGAAGTTACGTTTCGGAATTATCTTAAATTAACAATTAAGTATTCAGGGTGTGCTATCAGCCAGTTTGATCAAAACAATTAAGTCTAAGTATGTTAATTTTAGCTAATTACAGAAGTACGGCTTTGACCATCGTGATTGGACATAATAATTAGCTAGATCTCTTGGAAAACTCAGTGTTACTACGTATCTGTAGTGTGGTGCTTATCACGTCCGCTTCACACGCGGAAGGTCCCAGGTTCGAGGCCTGGTAGATACATGTATTGACCATCGTGATTGGA
Source organism: Phalangium opilio (assembly GCF_054372755.1). Taxonomy (NCBI): domain Eukaryota; kingdom Metazoa; phylum Arthropoda; class Arachnida; order Opiliones; family Phalangiidae; genus Phalangium; species Phalangium opilio. The sequence continues at coordinate 6,608,200 of NW_028324146.1, read as the reverse complement.
CATAAGAATTAGCTAGATGTCTTGGAAAACTCATTGCTACCACTTATCTATGGTGCAGTGGTTATCACGTCCGCTTCACACGCGGAAGGTCCCAGGTTCAAGCCCTGGTAGATACATGTTTTGACCATCGTGATTGGGCGCTTGAATTAGCTAGATCTCTTGGAAAACTCAGTATTACCACGTATCTATGGTGTAGTGGTTATCACGTCCGCCTCACACACGGAAAGTCCCAAGTTCGAGCCCAGGTAGATACATGTTTTAACCATCGTGATTGGACATAATAATTAGTTAGATATCTTGGAAAACTTAGACTTACCACGTGTCTGTGGTGTAGCGTTTTATAATAAATATTTAACAATTATTTCACTTCACTTGGTTTAATAATGTGACATAGGTAGCGTACTTTTTCCCTACTTTTAAAACCATTAAACTAAGTTATATTAGAAGTTCAACAGATTGTCAAAAAAAGATGTTAAAAGCCACTGTAAATGGTGCTTAAATGCCTAATATTCCCTTAATACTTCCAAATAATATTAGTAAATGGCGTGAATTGATCATAGAAATGGGGTTAAAGTACACCCTAAATGATGTCTTTTTTGGCACTGGAAAAAACAGCATATATGGTGTTTGAATGCACCATTATATAGAGTGCAAATATATGACGGTAAAGCAAACATAATTATTCAAAATTTAATTACATTAAGACTGAAGTGAGAGATATTATATAAAAACGTCTTGGTTTGGACCAAGGCCGAAAAAACAAACGATATGTGTGGGGTTTATCAATTGACTGAAGTTTCAGATATTGAAATTTTTTTCTAGTTATTTTTATCCACTCAATCATTAATCAATATTTAATTCAATCAACTGATTTTACTGTTAATCGATCTAGTCCCTCTAAATTAATTGAAAAAATACATATCTACGCGTTTTCAATAACAATTAATTTCATGATAAAATGTTTTCGGAAAATGTAATTGTTCTTGAAAAAGCGTAGATATGTAATTTTTTCAATTAATTTAGAGGGACTAGATCGATTAACAGTAAAATCAGTTGATTGAATTAAATATTGATTAATGATTGAGTGGATAAAAATAACTAGAAAAAAATTTCAATATCTGAAACTTCAGTCAATTGATAAACCCCACACATATCGTTTGTTTTTTCGGCCTTGGTCCAAACCAAGACGTTTTTATATAATTGAAGTTGAGGTGATAAATGATACGGGGAGAGTATAGGGTTTCATTAAAGGGAGCCAGACAAACACTATTGCCATAGGAGTAGCAGCCATATCTCTACTTAGAGGCATGATAAACTTATGCACATATTAAGAACAAAGCATATTCAGTATCCCGTAAAAACCTATCATAATATGAGGGATGAACCACTTTGGCGAATTTAGTGGCTCCCACTTGCTACAATGTTCGAATCTTTGACGTTGCAGCCTCTCGATAGCCCTGAGAACGAATTTTAGGGCATTACATAAAAGAATAGTCATAACAATTTTGTGAAGAAGTATGAGTGCAAGGTATAATGAGTCGATATTACCAATAGACGCTCTTACTTCTTGGTAATAGGTGAAAAGATGTTGAATATCTTTAATGATAAAGTTTTTTTGGCCAGGTTTGCGTATGCTTTGTCTTGTGCTTAGTATTAGTCTCAGTAGTCATGTCTTGGCTCACCACCGTTGAAATTGCAAAGAGAAAGAAACAACTATGGACTCGTTTAAGAAGAACATTTTTTAGACACGTTGAGCATCACATATGGAACAATATATTTCTATTCTTCTTTGAGCGTATGTATCGCCACAAGACAAACAGCTTCATTGCAAACTAAGAACACGATGAATCATGTTACCGAGTTATTTATGTTGCAGCTTACTCTCGTATTCCATTCATTGGCACGTGGAAGGTAGTTTTCGCGTGTTGGCTTTTCTGCGTCATGTTTGTCAACATTGAAATCTCGAGTTACCTCAAGTCGGAATTCTCGGAGATAAACTACGCCAAAATCGAAACTGTGCAAGATCTGATCGAACAACGTGGCAAATTCAAGATAGGAGTTATGCAAGGAGGCTTAGAACAGAGATTCATACAAGAAAAGGTACCCCTGAACTACATTTTCTGCCGACTACTTTACAGACCAAACAAAATTATCAGAAATATAGTCTGGAAACCCTATGGAGAACTGGTCTTGTTGTGTAGGCAAGGCTGTTAGCCAGCAGAGAGAATTTATAATAGGGAGTAGAAAGTGAGGAATATTATGTAGCTCAAAAATCACGTGATCAACAAAACTGGCCTGGTCTATTTCCGGTATAATGTTTTGTGGCCCCTCCCTCTAGGGTGGTTCTACAGCTGCTAAATTCGATGGATCGGCTTTTTTAGTAGAAAAATTACAGTCCATCAAGCCAACGTAGAATAATTACTTGTTCATGCCAATTTGCTGTACTTCTAGAGTTTAACGGATTCAAACTTCGCTGTGTTGGAGGAAATTCTGCAGGATGAAAAATGTGGTCGTCTAGTGTCGATTGAGGAACTTTCCGTCGGAAACGTGTTCGAAGACATTCAAGAAAGGAAATTGGTCTTAATCTCCGGCTCTATCGTCGTCTTGAGCCTCATGACTCACCGCTTTTACAACAGAGAAAATCTCTACGATTGGATAGAGAGCTACTTTACGTCATCCCCCATCGACAACAGCTACGCGGTTGCTATCTACTCGAAACACTTTGCCGGAACACCCCTGGCTAAAATGGCTAATAAGTTGTAAGTTTTTCCAAAGAATTTTACGATTTTTTAGCTACACACCTCCTAGGCCTATAACGCTTTAATTTGGAGACATCTGGTGAGAACGATCCCCTTTTATTTTTCTAGAAATGGATCATTCCATTAATTACATACAGAGAAACCAACACACAGGGGGAGTTCCTTTAAAATTATATACATCAAACCTGGGATAGATTTAATTAACAGGGGAAAAGGAATGAAGAACGGTTAGTATTTACTTCAATCTACTCATAGGCCAGTATAGAGCCCCTCCCTCCAACACGTAACGAAAAATTTAAATTATCTTATTGGCTCACTTAAACTACGTTTTGATGACGTTGCTGACGGGAAATACGTAATTCCATTTTACCTCTGTCGGTATGACATGCCTCTTCTTTCATACCCCCGTCCCGTGGAAAGGGGTCCGGGACTATGGCACGCCAAACCGGACTTTGACGCGCGCCCATATTACTCTGTTCTCCATTTCTACTTCTAAAATAAAATCTGTCTCTGTTCTAACGGAATGATCTGTTGAAAGAATGCTGGCATTTTCAGAGCACTATGTGAGCCCTTTGTCAGTTACTATAATGAACTTGACAGATCTCTCTACTCCGTTTAGTCCCTACCAGTATATTTAATCCCAAAAAATGGAATGACCACGGTCTACTTAAATTTAACATTATTGTTAAACTTTAAAATTAACTTTAAATCACTGAGGCAATTCATACGCTGGTATAATTTGTTTTCGCTTCTCTGGAAAGCTAGTTAAAACTTGGGAACATACTTTAATGCTTTACTTTGCGGAGGTTAGATATCGTTAGCAAAAACTACCAAAAACTAATGACAGTACCCAGTAATGTTCCAATAATAAAACGCGTATACACTGTAAAAAATAAGCGTGCTTTTGGCATTCAAAAATGATAGGGACCGTTCAATTTTGAACAAGCCTGTATTGAAGCGTTCACATTTAACCAGAGGCATTCAATTTTGAACAAGGAGTGTTTTAGGCGTTCAAACCCAACCATGAGCATTCATTTTTGAATGAAAACTTAACTCTAGCATTCATTTTGAACAACTTATAAGTTGAATGAATCCTTATCCCATTCAATTTTGAATAACCGCCTTGCGCTAAAGAAGTGTTCAGATATGGTAGTTTTGGCGTTCTAATAGAATTGTATTAGTATTAGTAATAAAACAAGAGCGTTTTAGGCGTTCAAAAAAGAACTTTTTGACTTTCAATCGAGTGCATTATGGGCGTTCAAACGACAGCGATATGGGCGTTCAAATGGATTTGTTTTTGGCTTTAAAACAACACTCTAAGAAAAAAGGGTTTAATGGTTATTCAAATATGAACGAAATTGTTCAATCGCAAAAGGTGTGCAAAATAAAATTAATTCTGCCCTAAAATTAGTTGATTCCGCTGCTGTAAATTTGTACTACAAACAAAGCTTTCATTAAAAATACGATAACTTCTCAACAATTTACTATAACTTGCTTATTTACTGTGAATTTAATATGTATTTGTCTGTATAATCATAATTATACTATAATATCAAAGGAAATGTTACGGATTATTGCGTATTTCACCATTCCCTTATATTTACAAAGGCCTTCAAATAGTTTGATAATGTAATTTATTGCTACAAGGTTATAATCGGAAAGAACTTGATAATGAACACTTTCCTCAAGTTCAGACTTTCTTCATATAACTGAATTACTATTTAACACAACGGTTATGGTTTATGTGTTTCAAATTTACCTGCCCTCAGAAGATGTACAAGCCTTAAGCACATTAGATATCTTCCTTATCAGTGCGTATATTTAATATAGTATGCCTTACCATAACGCATTCAGCGATGAAATTTGAAATCAAATTTCTCTTTTCAAAATTCAACGCTATAGCTATCAAATTTCAATACTTCATCAAACGCTTGTCCACCATGTATTATTAAATGGTGAATTGCTCAATTTTGAACGTAAGCAATTGAATATGAACGCTTGATCAAACTCTGAGAGATGTTGCTCAAAATGAATGCATAAAAATTCACTATTAAACGTTCAATTTTCCAATTAAATTTGAGCGGTTTTCTGCTTAAATTTACACGATATACTAACCTCTTACGCGCCGTTCAAATATGAATGCGTGAGCGTTTAATTTTGAACAATAGTGCTCTGTTCAAATTTTAACGCAACGAAATTATTCAAATTTGAACGTTAAAGCGTAGCACCACAGTGTCGGGGCTATGCACGCCTAAGCATTCAAAGATGAACCTCACTTTTTTACAGTGTACCATACTGAAATAAAATAAATAAGCATGTTTATGATTATTGTTCAGGATGAGGAATGCTTTTGAACAACGTTACGGAGACAAGATAGCCATGCCCGTGTATTTCACACTGGGATTCTTGAAATGGACTGAACCGGTTTCAGAGAGCACAGAGCTGACTTTCGAAGGAGCCAAAAGCGTATTGCTCCTCTACGCCACGGGAAACATCATCGCAATTATCGTTTTCATCATTGAATACACAGTTCAAGTTTACAATTTGTGCTTCAAATAACACAGTAGCAAGTGATAATGCAGTACGTTGTTTTAGCTTCGATGGTGATTATATAATCAAGCTGGGAAACCAAGGTAAACCTCTCCGAATCGAGACGAGGTCTATCTACCCACTTAATTTTCTGGATATGCAACTATCGCTATTTATTGAAAAGCAACTACAGGCCTTAAAATTTTAAATAATGAATTATTCAAGCGTTATTGAAAGTACCAACAACTCTTTTGCCCTGTATACACTACGCTCTCATTTACACCTCAACAATATTTTTATTCATCCGGCATGATTGGTACCGTTTCTCCATACTAAAGCTATTAGCCGCTCAAAAAAATTGGAAGCATGTCCGATCATAAATATAACCGCGGCGATGTAATTGCGGTCATGATATACAATAAAGTATTATGTTGTAATATGTGGTAAAAAATAAACGGATTATCTTTGCTTTATAGATTGGATTGTTAGACAAAAAGATTAATATTAAGTTAAATGTACAACCACTATCTTTCGTATCTCAATTTATACTGAAGACTGAATCACTTTCTGTGATAACAGCCTTTCTCACTCCACTGCTCGATCACTAAAGTTCCACTCCTATCAGTGTCTTAATGGGTCCTAGATTCTTGATGTCATACAGCCTAGATATCGTTTCATATATCTGTGCAACGTTTCTCTCTCTTAGCATTTGCCTCTGCCCATTACAGGTTATCAGGTGAGTTTATCGCTTCGTCAAAAGATTGTTTAACCGTCACTTTCGTAAAATTAGCATCATATTGTTCCTCCGCGTTCGTCTTCGAAAAATTAAAATTTCGTTAGGTTGATCTCTTGGTAAATTTGTTTCAAATACTCTTTCTATTCCGGTTTTGACCTTATGCGTTTTCCTTCAGAGTTAAGGAAATATACATCCATTTTTCCTTTCGTTGCCCCTGATTTTCTTTCTACTTCTTTCTTCCAGCCCTTGGGAGTCCGCCCTGATTGTCTTCTGAACTACTACTTGATGTTTCTTCTGTTGTTCAGTCTATTTCATCTTGCTAGGTATGGTTTTCTTATTTTTTTTTCTCTTCCTCATTGTAGAAAAATTTGAACCTAACAATTTAAAAATTTACCTTTACCAACCCCTTAAAAAACGGATTTGGAATGCTTGAACGACCGCAGAAAATTACAAAGAGACGCTCATCCTAACCAGAGCCTCACCGGGACAACTACGCTGTAATGCTTGCCTGTAATTCAACAATGTCGATGATTGCATGAGTCAAGAAGATAACGTACCACTTAGAAGAAAATTAGTGGTGTCTCGATTCACATACTAGTTGTTTGGCTTTCAGCGCTAATCTAGAACAATAACTTCAAATCGGATAAGCTATTGTTCAACGCTACTAAACTAAGAGAACTATGCAAAATATTAATATATTAACATGACAATTTCATCTCGTCAAAAATATACAAATTTTAGGTGAAACGTCAACATATTTCAATACAGTCGCGGTAGCTTAAAAAAATTTTCTAGCCTGTTTTTTTTTCAGAAAAAGCTTTAATTACGTCACTAAAATCAATACAATGCAGGATGTTTATTCTATACTTATTAGAGATTAACTGCTTAATTCTGATTGCAACATGCAATTTCTGAGCTCGTTCTTGTTGAACTTTAATATAAGAAATGACGTTTCACCTTTGCAGTTTATAACCATTATTGAAAGAAAGATTCTCTATAGAAAGATTTCTTTGAGAGTGAAAAATAAAGCGGGGAAATATAGTGGCTAGATTATTCAGCAAAATAAATATCGGGAAAATTACCTAAATACGAGGTTTAGATACCAAGAAAAGAATGAAAAATATGAAAAGATATCGAATAGGTTTCGATACCTTAGAAAAATTAATATTTTATTTTTCTTAATCTGTTGTTTGGAATTGATAAACCGTTGGAATTCGGTTAAAGCAAAATTGAGTGACTTGTTACTAATCAGAGTGATACTTTGAAGTTACGAACGGGGACTATGGTTTCGATTTTTCAGTTGGTCTGAAGACTTAAAACAATTTTGCTCTCCCAAAATTAAAGTCAACGAAGTGAGAGAATAGAACGATGACATGGTTAGCTGTAGCTTGGGTTACGTATACTTTTCTCTCTGTGCTCACCTGCGAATCTTTTTGTGAAGGGTAGATGGAGCCATGGTACCAATTGTAGGCTAGGAACCACTTTTGAAAAGGGGGTTCTGGTTAGAAAGTGGTTTCACAACTTAATTTTTCCTCGAAGCGTGAGGTCATAGTATTGCCAGAAGTTTATGACTTCTTATCCTGGGAAGTATTGGACTCAAACCATATCCGGAACCATCTCTGTTAGCCAACTTCTTATTAGGTCCGATCACCGCGCCACCTACGGCATTTCCCTCATTCTCAGTTGGCAGGCTGATTTGCGCGCCAGCAGCGGGCAAGTAACGAAACATTAAGGTGTGTCCTGTGGTTTGAGGTAACGAATCGGAAAATTCCGTTCAAACTAGTGTAGGGTCCATACCCACGAATTGTAATGGATTTTCAGAGAGTTATAAACAGACGGCTTTTCAACGATTGGCGTTGAAGAAGTTTTGAACACGCCCCACAGTTTGAGAGCCACAGCCTCTCGGCGTGGGATTTTTTTCAGTAGACTAAATCGTTTTCCTTTAGTGGGGAGGAAACTTTCGTTCCTCTTTTACGATTGCCATAGGCAATTTTGACTAGCAGGGATGGATACAATACAAAGCCTAGTGTCCAATACAGGATAAGAAGTCATCAACTTCTGGTATTGCCTACTACTTGAACAAGAAATATGGGGCCCCTAATTCACGAGGGGCCCTGGGCTATAGCCCATATAGCCCATGCCTTAAGATGGCACTGGAATACGTATATGCAACATCCGGACCTCGCTCGCAGTTCACAAAATGCAACATTGATTCCTACTGCACTATTATCGTTAGGGTTAAGAAGTACGCGGCGATGTGCTAAGATTACGAGAAACGTTCAGCCTCCCAATTGCAGGGCTTTTACCAAAGGTTTACGCAATTGCGGGCTTTCTTATCATTTACAGTAAATCAATCGCCTTATATACCATAAATTAGTAAAGCTACAAAAATTGTGTAATTTGTTCGCTAGAAGCCAAACGTTAACAATAGCTATGATTAAATTGATTTTAGGAGTAACGTTTCTCAAAACAACTTAACTAGAATTAAGGTAAATTACTGACGATTAAAATAATTAATGTCAATTATATTTATTTAGTTTTTTAAGAATAACACATTAATTGTGTAGATAGCACACGTTTCGACTAGGAGAGGTTAATTTGGTTCCCCAACTTGTTACCTCTCCGAGTGATGATAACGTCAGGGAGAGGTATTACACTGGACGAAACGGTGTGTGTCTGTCTGTCACCGCGTCCACAGTTGGCAAATCGGAGCAAATGTATTTGCAATCTACGGACCGCGTTCGCAGCTCGCAGAAAGCAATATTGGCTTCTACCTGGGATAGATGTAATTTTAGAAGCAGGGATGGAGAACGGTTAGTATTTTCTTCAGTCCGACTCATAGCCCAGTATAAAGCCCCTCCCTCCGACACGTAACGAAAAACCCCACCCCCTCCCTCTAAAATTACATCTATCCCTGGTACTGCGTAAATAAACACGAAACTAAAATAGGTTTTCTGAATTTCCTAGTGTTTTAATGCGTAGAAGTGCAGCAGATGTTTCTGAAGGTTCATTTACATGGTTTCTAAAAATCTGCTTGTGCGAGAACTTTTCGTTAGTGACAGAGCTAGAGATTTTTTTATTTACGTTTTTACAGGCTCAAGCGCAAGCTTCAAGCATTTTGATTTACATGCTTTTAAAAATATATTTTAAGATATAACTTGAAATTGTTCAGATTTTAGTCAAGCCTAAATGTTTCAAACTTTTCTTAAGCCTAATTTTATAAATATGTGTTTGGCCTATTATTAAAATATGTGTTAAGCCTTTATTGCAGTCATTGTTGTCACGATATCAAAGACCAACTTTTTTGATAGAAAAAATACCTTTACTGGCTTTGGGTGTACGTTTCGATTTAATATTAAAATTAGCTTATTCCAAAATAAGGTGGTTCATCCATACCATTTGGCTCAATAAAAAACTTAAGGTCAATTTGAAACATTTTCCATTTCAAAGAGGCCAGGTGTATAACTAATGTCCAGTTAAAATTTTGTCAAAATGATAAAAAACTGAATTTTCATTGATGGAGGTAGCTTCTTTTGGCGCTTGCTAGAAAAAACCAAATGCGTTTTGGTTGCGGAATGAGCTTGTAAAAAACCAAACCAAGGAACAAGCAAAGCTACAAGAATCTATGTAAATGGCCGAGCTTGAGCTTGTGCAGAAAAGATTTAAAATATTTCAAGCAAAATCCTGTTTTTACGAGCTACAATCGTGCATGTAAATGAGCCTTTAAGAGATTTATAATTACAAGTCCGTGGAGTTAATTTGAAGTTAATGGCTTTTTGGAAGTTTAATTTGTTTATAACTTAATTTAATGGTGTATTGGGAAAAATCCAATAAAACACGTCTCGCTGTAGGCTTTAGGATCATGAGAGTGAAGCCAACTTTAGCTTGTTTATGTGTAACGGGAATCTTAGGCCTTTTAATATTTTATTCGAGTGAGAACGGAACGAATGAGGAACATTTAAACGTTCTTGAGTCATAATAGTTAAGTAAACCTTGAGTTAAATTGGTTAAACTAGTATACCGTGCGGGTAATTTCAAGAACTAAAGGAAAGATAACTAATATGTGTTTTCAAAGTGAACTTTAGTCAAAGAATATTGAAGAAATACCGAAAGAACAAAATCCAAAGTAAAAAAGCTATCCGCTGTAATACTGCATAGTTTCTGCTGGTCAAAAGTAAGCTTAATTTTCTTTTAAGAGATTTTGTGAATGTGTATATATGGGCATTGATCGCGGGGTACGGCGAAAAATTTGTAATTCCTTTTTACCTCAGTCACTATGACCAGCCTCTAATTTCATAACCCCCCCCCCCCTCGAAAATTACATCTATCCCTGGTACTACGTAAACAAACACGAATGTAAAATAGGTTTTCTGAATTTCCTTGTGTTTTAATGCGTAGAAGTGCAGCAGAAGTTTCTAAGCGATTTATAATTACACTTCCGTCGAGTTAATTGAAGTTATTGCTTTTGGGAAGTTTAATTTAATTATAACTTAATTTAATGATGTATAGGCAAAACTCCAATAAAACACGTCTCGCTTTTTGGCGCCTTGCTGTAGGCTTTAGGATCATGAGACTGAAGCCAACTTTAGCTTATGTTCTTGAGTCATAATAACTACAACGGCGAACTAGTAAACCTCGAATTACCTTGCGGGTAATTTCAAGAACTAAAGGAAAAATATAACTAATATGTGTTTTCAAAGAATATTGAAGAAAGAACAAAATTCGAAGTAAAAAAACTATCCGCTGTAATATTGCATAGTTTCTGCTGGTCAAAAGTAAGCTCAATTTGCTTTTAAGAGAAATACTTCCATTTTGTGAATGTGTATATATGGGCATCGATCTTTTAAGAAAAAGTGGCCCAATATTTGTACTGAGTTTTGTCAAAATGTTTTAGATAAATTATGGTTAAGAAAATATATAGTTAAACTTTCCTCCTTTAACAGCTCGAATTTTGAACACTTTTCGAAAAACCCATTTTTGTTTTGGTTTCATGAAATGAATACTTTAAAGGCACATTATTAGATTCAAAATCACTCTATCCATAGATCATAACCACTAGACTAACACGTAATCTAGAGAAAATTAGAATGAATTATTGATTTTTCTATTTAAATCTTTAAGTCGAAGTATAAATGTTCCGATTGGATTATGGATTAATTCTCTACTATTATGGAATAAAATGGACGATATGTAAAATCATAAAATGAGAAGCGTCTTGGAACTAGTATTAAAGGAGGGCATGTAATTAAGCTTGTGTGATTGAGTACATTTGATTAGGCGCTGAACCTAGCGGCAGAGTCTTATCAGCGCCACCCCCCTCCCCTAATTGTCGCTCATCTCTGTTCCCGAATGGTACCAGCGGAACCACCGTCAAGGCAAGCGGGATCGGCCGGCGGGCACGGCCATCGCCCCTTGAGCTGGTGACGAAAGCGTTACACCGTCAGCAGCAAGCCCAGACAGGAGGAGGTCGGTGACAGGGAAGGACTAAGGCAGCAGAAGGCTCGAAGGGACGGGGGAGTTTACTCCGAGCACAGCAGGGCCAAAGGGTTCAGACGTGTATCCTCGACTCTCAGAGGTGTGCCAGAATCGGGGGCGAGCCAAGGCAAGACCTGAGCGAGGGCGAAGCGGCCAAGCATAACGTTCGCGGAACGGGGCAAGGAACAGGCGGAACCAGGTGCGAACCCATGGAATACCCGAACCGGCATACCGAACACGGACCCCCTTCGTCACGAAAAGATCTTATGATCTGCTCCACCAGGTTGATTACCCGATGAAGCGGGAGGGGGTAAGCGTCATACACAGGGATTAGCAGGTGACCTCTCCCATAATCCTCTTCGATCTAACTTAGAGAAAAAAACTCGGGGATGTTCGCGCACTTTAAGACTGAAATAAGCCCATTTAAAATTTGACGCAACGTTTCAGGCTAATTAAAAGGGGTGGGCCTTCTTGTTTTATATAAATATATATAAAAATATATAAAACACACAAACGATGCAGGGAGGCTTATATTAAAATACAGTTTCACTGTCGTCAGTTGTAGAACTTTCTGGTCTAAAATGGATAACGTCAATCGCAAAATTCGAATTGGCGTCATTGAGGTAAGAAAAAACTACACGTTCGTGCACTGCCTCCTTTATGTATCAAGTAGAGAGCTGCATGGAAAAGGTTAATATCTATTTACCGTGTAACCATGGAAAACCGTGGGAAAGAATGGTTTTTCTAGTAATATCACATATTCGGATCGGGAATGGACGAAAAAGCCAATATGGAATGGAAGTGGTTAAATTGATATACATATTAGTTTGGAAATGGTTGGTAAATGGATAGAACCTATTTTCTATGGAAGATCCTAAAATTCTGAAAAGACTTAAAAAGGGTTTAGCCACAGAGTAATGGCAGCTCTCTGCCTTTGACTGTATTAGACTACATATATGGCAGTATAACATAGGTGCCACTACTACTCCTCTCTCTCAGTTTGTTATAGCCTAGTTATTTGCTAGCTAAGCTAACTGTTCCCGTCTTCTAGCTCATCCTCCTATTACGTTAGCCCGAGATTCACGGCTATTATAGACCTGTGTCAATCAATCCATTGTAAGTTTTTGCGCCAAATTCTCGGAATAAATATTTTGGGAAGTGACTCATGCTACTTGGCGACGGGCGAGCAAGAGTCCCTCAGTCCAGTCAGATTTTTTTACAGTTGTTCAGCCCCCTTATTTTTCCTAAAATTTCCGATGAAGAACGGGTATTGCAGTGGTAATTTTGGGCCAAACCAAGGCGCTCAAGGGTTATATTCTTTCGAACACTAAGGAATGGTTATGTTTTTATGCTATTGTGCATTTCGGTAATGGTTGGAAATGCAATAACGTTTCTAAATTGGGAATGGGGATGGTTGGTACTTGGAAACCACGGATAGATAACGGATGGGTAGGTTGATGAAATCTATGCTTGGAATTGGTAAAAAAAATTAACAAAAATGGTATCGAAATAGTAACGTTTGAAACTGAAATGTAGCTCTCTAGTATCAAGGTCAATATCCACACTTATGAAGAGAGTTGAAGGGTTGTACCTTTGTAGTATACGATAGTGAATACCTTAATGAAAAAATCGACTACATTGGGAAATCTAATAGGTAATTTTCTCAATTGTTATCAGGAAACATTACTTGTCGAAATCACTAGAAATTTCATTCGAACAGTGAAGCAAATTCTTCAATCCTTTGGCAATGTTAGGTATAAAGATAACAAGTTTATTTTATCGATGTCGAATGTTATATTATTTTTGCCTTTCATTTTTAGTGTCGAAGAAATTCTCATATCGAAATACGAAGTTGAAGACATGGATTTATTTAATGATATTCCCGAAGTATGGTATTTTGATTATAAAATGTTGTCAGTGGTAGCGCTGTCTTTCAGCCTACCTTTATCCGAGCTATTTCTGTCAGACGCAACTTTTCCGTTTCGATTTTTACCATGAAACTATTTTAAATGCGCGTAGGTAATGGACATCTTTTTCATGCCGCTCGATTACACCCTCTTGTGTAAATCCAAGAATTTCAATATATCTCGTCTGAGTACCGTTGTTCGAAACACTTGGACTTTCATCATGTCACCCGCTCCCCTTGCCATCACCAAATCAAGTTCAAATTTCTTGAACATCCAAAAAAACGTGAGCTTATAAAACTCAAAAAAGGGACGCAGAACGAACAATTGCAATACTCAAATATTTGCATTCAAAAGCGCGAAAAAAGGAGAAAATTATTCCAGTAGATTTGGTCTGTTGTTGATTTACTCATATTAAGAACAAAGTATTTTCAGTATCCCGTAAGAGCCTATCATACTATGAGGGATGAACCCATTTTTAGCAAATTTAGTGGCTCCCTCTACTGGCTACGTACATAATTATAAAATGTTCGAAAAACATAAATCTTTGACGTGCAGCCTCTCGATTGCCCTGAGAACGAATTTTAAGGCATTAAATAAAAGAGTAGTCATAACAAGTTTGTGAAGAAGTACGAGTGCAAGGTATAATGAGTCGATATTACCACAAGGTGATATTACCAATAGACGCTTTTACCATGGAAGAACTAGGCGAGATGGAACAGCCCCCTAGTGTTGAAAAACCTGTCGTCCAAAAACTTGAATACCCCCTTTAGATTCCTCCTCCCTTCCTAAAGGTGGGTATGTGGAAAGGCTTCGCGCGTCGGTTGGCGCGCGCCAGTTCAATTTCAAATTTTAGTGAACAAGGCTTACGCTACTCTCGCCAAGTTTCGAGAGATGGACGGTTCAGCGCTACCTTGGCTTTAAACCTCAACGTTAACAGCTGTAACCAATAGCAAATCAGAGGCGCGCGAATATTGCGCAGACCGAAATTTGTGTTCCCACTATCTCGGAGAGCTCTCCTACGTCATTCGCTTCATTTCTTGTAGAGGCTCCGCTATCTTCGTCGCTGTTCCATCTCGCGTAGTTCTTCCATGTTTTTACTTCTTCAATTTTCTTGGTAATAAGTGAAAAAAAAATGTTGAAGATCTTTATTGATGAAGTGCTTTTGGTTAGGTTTGCGAATGTTTGGTCTTGTGCTTAGTTTTAGTCTCTCTGTTCATGTCTTGGCTCACCACCGTTGAAATCGCAAAGAGAAAGAAACAACTATGGACTCGTTTAAGAAGAACATTTTTCAGACACGTTGAACATCACATATGGAATAATGTATTTCTATTCTTCTTCGAGCGTATGTATCGCCACTAAACAAATAGCTTCATTGCAAACTAAGATCATGGAGAATCATGTTATCAACTTATTTATGTTGCAGCTTACTCTCGTATTCCATTGATTGGCAAGTGGAAGGTAGTTTGCGCGTGTTGGCTTTTCTGCGTCATGTTTGTCAACATTGAAATCTCGAGTTATCTCAAGTCCGAATTCACGGAGATAAACTACGACAAAATCGAAACTGTGCAAAATCTGATCGAAAAACGTGGGAAATTCAAGATAGGAGTTATGCAAGGAGGCTTTGAACAGAGATTCATACAAGAAAAGGTACTGCACCCCTGAACTACATTACCTAGTATCAAAAGTTAATGACTTCTAGCCAGGGAAGTATATTCAAAAGCATCTTTGTTAGCGTAACCTACGCAAAAATAATTAAGGTCAGTTCAAACTTGGGTGAAGGTGGTGGTTTTACCTTATCATCGATATATATATATATATTGTCGCGTGTTGGCGCGCTTAACTATCCTTCTATTAATGGTCATTAATAAAAAGGAATTTGCTGTGGTTCGTTGAGGTTTTTAAAGGTTCATTATTTAATTCTAACGGTATTAGAATTATTAAATACAACTAATTTCTGCCTATAGGCAGCGAGAGAGGCAATGTGGAATATTTTCAAAGCCAATTTGCTGTACTTCCAGAGTTTAACGGATTCAACTTTTGCAAAGTTGGACGAGATTCTGCAGGACGAAAATTGTGGTCCTTTAGTGTCAGTTGAGGAACTTGCCTTGGGGAACGTTTTCGACGATATTCGAGAAAGGAAACTGGTCTTAATCTCCGGCTCTATCACCGTCTTGAGCCTAATGACTCACCGATTTTACAACACAGAGAACCTCTACGATTGGAAAGAGAGCTACTTTACATCACCTCCCATCGACAACAGCTACGCGGTTATGCTCTACTCGAAACGCTTTGCATTAACACCCCAGGCTAAAATATTCAATAAAATGTGAGTATTTCCAAGGAGTTTTTCGATTTTGAAACGACACACCACCTATAACGCTTTAGTTTGGAGTCACCTGGTGAGCAAGGTCACCTAGTATTTTTCAAGATAATGAACACTCCATTAGTTACAAACAGAGAAACAAACACACAGGTGGAGTCCAACATATTTAGTTACAAACAGAGAAACAAACACACAGGTGGAGTCCAACGTCTTATGGGATTTTTAGTCATTTCCCTTATTACACCAAGAGGCAATATCAGACGGAGCCCGAGTTCACTACACGTTGGAGGCTAGCCTTGAGCTCGGTATTATCTATCAACTATGCACATCATTTTATCTTTTTCCATACTCGAATTATCCACAAAAACTTGCATGTTAAATCTTGGAAGAGGGAACATTATAACCGTTTTCTCCTCCAAGGTTAAATTGTATTATATCCACAACTTTGTTTAGAAATAATCGGTTATACACCAATTTGTTGATAAGGGATAGAAAATGCCGAGCTAGAGTCTATAGCCAACTCCTGCTGCCTCTAGCGGTGCTTTAAGTGATTATCAGCAGGAAATAACGGAATGGTCTATTGAAAGAATGGTGGCGTTTTTAGAGCACTATCTGAACCCTTTGAAAGCTGCAATAATGAAGTTGACAGATCTCTACTCCCTTTAGTCCCTATTTAATCCCAAAAATGGAATGACCACGGAGTACCTAAATCTAACATTATTGTTAAAATATTACCCAAATGGTTTCAAAACTTAAAAAAATTAACTTTAAAGTATGGTATAATTTGTTTCGGCTTCTCTGGAAAGTAGATGCCGCGAAAAGTGCTCTTGTTGAAAGTTGAGAAAACCCTAGTTTAATGCTTATCTTTGAGGTAGCCAATGACAGTATCCAGTAATGTTCCCATAATATAACGCATATACTCTACCGAAATAAATAAAATAAATAAGCATATTGTTTTATGATTATTGTTCAGGATGAGGAATGCTTTTGAACAACGTTACGGAGACAAGATAGCCATGCCCGTGTATTTCACAATGGGATTCTTGAAATGGACTGAACCGGTTTCAGAGAGCACAGAGCTGACTTTCGAAGGAGCCAAAAGCGTATTTCTCCTCTACGCCAAGGGAAATATCATCGCAATTATAGTTTTCATCATTGAATACACAGTTCAAGTTTACAATTTGTGCTTCAAATAACACAGTAGCAAGCGATATTGCAGTACGTTGTTTTAACTTCGATTGTGATTATATAATCAAGCTGGGAAACCAAGGTAAACCTCTCCGAATCGAGACGAGGTCTATCTACCCACTTAATTTTCTGGATATGCAACTATCGCTATTTATTGAAAAGCAACTACAGGCCTTAAAATTTTAAATAATGAATTATTCAAGCGTTATTGAAAGTACCAACAACTCTTTTGCCCTGTATACACTACGCTCTCATTTACACCTCAACAATATTTTTATTCATCCGGCATGATTGGTACCGTTTCTCCATACTAAAGCTATTAGCCGCTCAAAAAAATTGGAAGCATGTCCGATCATAAATATAACCGCGGCGATGTAATTGCGGTCATGATATACAATAAAGTATTATGTTGTAATATGTGGTAAAAAATAAACGGATTATCTTTGCTTTATAGATTGGATTGTTAGACAAAAAGATTAATATTAAGTTAAATGTACAACCACTATCTTTCGTATCTCAATTTATACTGAAGACTGAATCACTTTCTGTGATAACAGCCTTTCTCACTCCACTGCTCGATCACTAAAGTTCCACTCCTATCAGTGTCTTAATGGGTCCTAGATTCTTGATGTCATACAGCCTAGATATCGTTTCATATATCTGTGCAACGTTTCTCTCTCTTAGCATTTGCCTCTGCCCATTACAGGTTATCAGGTGAGTTTATACAGTTTATATTCTGGATATGCAACAATCACTATTTAATGATAAGCAACTACAAGCGTTAAAAATTTAAATAATGAACTACTCACGCGTTATTTAGAGTTCCATTGACAACTCGATTGGCCTGTATACACTATACCCTCTCATTAAACCTCATCAATATTCTTAATTATCCAGCAGTATTGTTAACTTTTCTTCATACTTAAGATATTAGCCGCTCAAAAAAGGACTTGCAACAAAAATTGAAGCTTGCCCGATCAGACCTATAACCGCAGCGATCTAATTGCGGTCAGGATATACAATAGAGGATTATGTTGTAATATGTGGTAATAAATAAACGGATTACTTTGCTTTAGCTTAGATTATTAGACAAAAAGATTAATATTAAGTTAAATGTACAACCACTATCTTACGTATCTCAACTTATATTGAAGACTGAATCACTTCAGACTCTTGGTTCTATCATATAGATAATGTTGTAATATGTAGTAATAAATAAACGAGTTAGTTTGCTTTAGCTTAGATTATTAGACAACAAGTTGTAAAAACCGAAATTTACCTCTCCTAGTCAAGAGGACATTCACAACTGGTTTCCAGTATAAACACTATTGTCTCGTTTCACCTCAACGATATTCTTAGTTTGCCAACATAAGTTTTACTGTTATATATCACCAAAGCTGACTTGTGGTTAGATGCAATGAAAGTCAATGCACACCATTACAAGAATGAAAATCACGAAGCTACAACCAAATTGTGATTAGCCCTTTCATTCATCTAATTGGTGATTTTTCTATTATAAAATCGAAACCTTATTATTCAAACGTGTATTTAACTTTCGGCTCATTCTGAACCGTTAATGTCTCTTCAATGCAGACACGAAAATCAACACCCATAGTTTACTTCATAGTTCAAACGGTTCCTATTCATCGAGAGTCGAATGTTTTTTCCTGTTCTTGAGATCAGTAGCGGTATGAACTACATACTTGCCCAGAATCGCGGCAGTTTTCACTCTTCTAATATTGTGAGAGTAGCATCACCATGGGTGTTCTTTTCAAACGTTCCGCCAAATCATTCATCGGAGGTGAATATGCGTTAGTGTATTGATGTTGAATTCCATAATATTCTTGGAACTCCTTTGAACTATACTCGCCGCCATAAATCGTCTGGACGAAGGTATTTATTTTTTCTGCCCAATTACCTTTCAACGTAGGTTATACGTCTTGAAACATGACAATACGGTGTATTTCGTAGCTCCATATAATCATCGATAAAGATGACATAATATATCAACCCCCGCTGGGGATGTAATTGGCGAGTGCACAGGTTCCAATGGTCTTTGACTTTAAATATTCCCGATGCTATATTGACCAGTCTGAATCATGTACATGCCCTTACAAAAATCTTCTTAAGAGTTCAAAAGGAATTTCTTTGGAACCCTACGGAGCCCTTGGGATCATTTTCTAAAGAAACTATTTCCAAAGACTTCTTTGGAATTTCCTAAAGAATTCTTGAGATAAATTTCCAAAGAATGTCTTGGGATTATTTTCTAAAGAAATTCATTAGGAATTCTAGAGAAACATTTCCTAAGAATGTCTAGGGATTATTTTCTAAAGAAATTCTTTAGGAATTCTAGAGATAAATTTCCAAAGAACGTCTTGGGATTATTTTCTAAAGAAATTCTTTAGGAATTCTAGACATAAATTTCCAAAGAATGTCTTGGGATTATTTTCTAAAGAAATTATTTAGGAATTCTAGAGATAAATTTCCAAAGTAGGTCAAGGGGTTGTTTTCCAAAGAAATTCTTTAGAAATTCTTGAGATAAATTTCCAAAGAACGTCTAGGGAATATTTTCCAACGAAATTCTTTAGGAATACTTGAGATAAATTTCCAAAGAAAGTCTAGGGTTTATTTCCCAAAGAAATTCGTAGGAATTATTGAGATAAATGTCCAATGGAGCTCTAGGGTTTATTTTCCAAAGAAATTCGATACGAATTCTATCGAGATAAATTGCCAAAGAAGATCTAGGGTTTATTTTCCAACGAAATTCGTTTGGAATTCAAGAGATAAATTTCCAAAGAAGGTTTATTTTCCAACTAAATTAGTTAAGAATTTTAGAGATGAATTTCAAATAGCCAGATATATTGCAATTATGCTTTACATATAATTATCTCAAAATATTTTACCCAAATTGTTTAGCTAAAGTTTTCCTTGATAGACATTAACTTGATGGTTAAAAAAATTAAGGCTCAGCAAGCGCTGAAATGGAATGTTATATTTACCTATTTTTTTATTTTTTATTTTTATTTTTTTTTTGCTTTTAATAATCCGTGAGGTGTTTATGTAAAGGATAAAATAGATTAAAAGTAAAATAAGAGTAATTTAAATCGTAATGTTTAGATTTACAGGGAATCTAAGCTGTCAGTCGGAATTTTTGGTCAATTCTCTTATGGCGTGTTTTATCTTTATTGCGAGCGTAATAAGAGTCCAAAATAAATATTTTTTTAAAAACATTGTAGAGAAAATTAGGTTAAACGCGTTTCTGATACTCGAAAAACTCTCAGTGAATATACATTATTAAATTTAACAACAACGTCTGTATCTACTGCTTGGCCGTTAAAGCCTCCAAAATCCACTTAGTACCCCATACAATTGCACAAGGTTAAAACTTTCTGCCGTTTACGGATGTTTTTAAGTCGATTAAATGTCTGACTTTATAAGCAATTTCACACTGCATGCGAGAACTTCCCCCGCTATAAGGGGTGTAGTTCAGCATATAAGAACTACACTTCCTGTATTGAGATATGGATCTGCATGTAAGAACTATCCTCGTTTCAAGTGGCTAAATTAATTTACCCACTTCTCTATACATTTCCCAAGATAATTCCATAGACATTTCCCAAGTAAATTCCAAAGATATTTCACAAGTAAATTCCAAAGATATTTCACAAGTAAATTGCAAAGATATTTCACAAGTAAATTCCAAAGATATTTCCCAAGTAAATTCCAAAGATATTTCCCAAGAAAATTCCAAAGATATTTCCCAAGAAAATTCCAAAGATATTTCCCAAGAAAATTCCAAAGATATTTCCTAAGAAAATTCCAAAGATATTTCCCAAGAAAATTCCAAAAATATTTCCCAAGAAAATTCCAAAGATATTTCCAAAGTAATTTCCAAAGAAAAAGAGGCCAATATTCCCCAATTTCCTAAAGAACGCCTTAAGGATTTCCAAAGAAATTTCCCAAGGAATTTTCTTAAGAATTCTTAAGAAGATTTTTGTAAGGGTGTATTGAGTGTACTGTGGAGTTGTTTTAACCCACGTTATATTTGGCGCGTTGACATATACTTTCTGTTCGTTCATTAATATGCCCTAATCGGCGATGCCATAGCTCAACTCCATTCGTTCCATTTTGTTTTTCTGCGGTGAATGAGTCGCTCTTCTCATTTATTGGTCCATCTTAAATTCATAGGATATAACGTGTAATAGATATTTTACAAAAAGCCATGTTTCGTTTATATGCGATGAAACCGGATATTTCCCCACATAAAAATCGACACGCACAGGAATAGATCATCTCGGAGGCTCCGCATATACATGTTTAACAAAAATTGCTACAACCAACGTAAAACTTGAGAACGACTAGAAATTCCATCCCATGTTTAAGAATACAGTGATTCAGTAAAACCCGCCCGGTAAAATAAGCTCAAGGTTATAGTGACGAGAGATTTTCTGACGCTTTATTTCATTTAAAAATACAACGGAACGCTATTGGTGGAGAAAATAAAGCCTAAAAGAAAAGCACTATTTCAGTGACTAAGCTCGCGAACCCAAATATTTCCAGACTCCAGAGCACTTCGAGAGCGCCCCGTGCAGTCCAATGGAATTCGCTACAATATTTATGCCTCAAGAATAATTAAAATTTTATGGGTGGTGTATTCAACCATTATGATGTGTGCTTCACTTTGGCCATTTAATATGAGCTTAATGAAGTTATTAAGTACATACGTTAAGAACTCTTCGAAATCGCTAAAGAAATCATGTCATTAAAGCACATAATGTGTTGTAAAGGGAAACGAACAGTGATGGGCGCTCTCATCTCCTACTCATAATTTTGAGTAATTTCTGAGTAAAGGAGAGGACTTTTTTGAGATTGTGATATGTGCAGGAGAGGAGAGGTACTAAAATTTGAAATTGGAGGTGAGTTTGAGATGAGAGGTGGTTTTTCAACCTCCACGAGTAACTTTTGTGGTGAGATATTTTATTCTCAAAACTCGGAGAGATATCATCTTGTTGAGAGTAATTGTTTTGGATCATGAGGAGAGTAGTTGGATGTGAGATATGATTTTTCGGTAGTCCATGAGTGGAGCGATATGTGAGAGGCTGTAAAAAGGGCATTTTTTTCTTGATGTGAGTGTATGATATAAGTTTTTGGTTTTCCATGGAATGAGTGGTTGATTTGAAATAGGTTTTTTAATGTGCTATGAAATGAGTGGTTGATGAGAAGTTCTTCTACTCGATGAAAGGAGTGGTTGACGAGATGTCGTTATACTTGATAGAAGTGCTTGGTGAGATACTGGATGAAAGGAGTGGTTGATGGGAGACATATTTTGTGCAGTAGGTAAAAAATACTACAACTGAAAAATAGAAAAGAGAAACTTTGTACCGACTGAAATTTAAATGAGTTACTTTCAAAGGCGAAACCCTACTAGAGAGTAAGGACGGCCTTATAACCCAGGTTTTACCCCCTTCTCTCCCCCGTTTCAGGGGGGGGGTAATCTATATATCTATTGGTATTCTTTTCTGTAAAATACCTGTACATGCGTGACTTTAAAGTTTGATTTAATCTTTCTACCATACACGCTTTTATATCGTCATTCTCAGTTGTAAAAAATATAACCCCTTTCTCCTTCAAGTATCCTTGTAATTGGGAATTTCTAAATTCGGTACCTTTATCCGTCTGTAGCTTCCTAGGAACCCTTTCTCTAAAGACAGACTTAAAAGCCTCAACCGTTTCAACACCGCTTTTTGATTTTAAAGGTACGGCCCAAGCTCTTCTGCTAAAGCAATCTATTACGGTTAATATGTATTTGTACCCGTCGTTGTACTGACTCAAAGAACGCATGTCGTTCAAATCCGCCTGATATTGATCTCCTATGTTAGTTACAACCACCTTGTTTCTTTTAAACTTTCTAAAAACTCTCTTATGTAGAGTGTACGCGTCTTTTCCCTTTAACCAATCTAGTACCTGTTTCTTACTAATACCCTTTAATTTCACTGCTAAATATAATTTTTCAGCACCCCCGAAACTGGCAGGGTGGGAAGGGTTAAAGTAGATACCTTCTAAAATTTTGGAGATTTTACGTACGCTACCCATTTCGGAGACTCAGTTTTAAGTTTTTTAGCTGCTGTCTTAAGACTTTTCTCAGATTTAAGTTTTTTAGCTGATGCCTCAAGACTATTCTCAGATTTAAGTTTTTTAGCTGCTACCTTGACACTAACTTTGGGAGCTCTAGTTCTTTTGATTTTAATTTGTTGGGGTATTGTATACGAAGTTAGAGGGGAAAAACTAGAAAGTAGGTTTGTAAATGCGTAAAAACCTCTAGGTTTTGGGTCTTTGTTAGAAGAAGGCTTGACAAATTCTAAAGCTATATCTCTAATATTCGAGCCGGGTATTATTGCATCATTAACTATAACTTCCCCACTATCTGTCCACCTAAGCTTTTCAGGGGTAGTGGACAACTGATCAACGATACTATGTACATGCCCTATATATTTAAGGGGGATATCGTCTAACCAAGCCAAGTTATAATAGTTGGAGGTCGGTTGGGGGACCGTGGGTATAGGTTGCCTAGCGATATTATGTAAATTATTATATCTCTGTACAGTCTGTTCGTATATGCGCCATTTTGAAGCTTCGTCTAAATCTTTACGAGCTAAAATAACATTCATTTCATTGTCCAATTCCGAAACTACTTGTTGTTGGGGGTGGGGAAAGGGGTCGCTTTTAAAGGTAGAGCTAGGTACAAGGACCATTTTCTGAGCGTACTGCATTTTTACTGACTACCTCCTGTTATGGCGCCGATGATAGAGGAAACGAGAGGGAAAAGGAAAGAAAAGAAACTACCGCCCTCCTGAACTAGTATATCACGTTTTGTTTTCCAAGATATTCTCTAAGTTTTGCGGAATGCCTAGCTAATCTAGCTTTTTGACTTTTATTTAATTTAACGTTACCGTGTAAAGTATTTTCAACACACTCTGCGATTGCGTCAATTAAGGGCTTCTTGGCGTTACGTAAAATGATTCTACGTTGTTTTCGAGGGGATTTGGCAATAACGGAGAGCAAATTTCTTTGTGACCGAACGGCATAAGGCATAGTGACTAAATGAAGAGATGGCTAAACACCCACCTACTATTATAATTATTTGGGGATGTAAACTTCGCAAGGGTTGTCGGGAAATATTCCTGTCCTAAGTCTATGATTCTCGGGGCATCTTTGGTGTAGATCGAATAATAAATATCCGAAAGGTAAACTAGTAGCGTCACGGTAGGCGTCGACAGCGAAACGCCATTTATCGGCAAACATTTGTCTAGCTATTATTGAACTTTGCAATTTGTCTCTAGGAGATTTCATAAGAATAAGATAATGAGCGTTCAAAGAAACATCTCTAGAGTCTTTGGATCGATGGAATACGTTTTGGACGATATAAATTACACTCAAGTTGCGATGATGCGTTCCCTTGGTAAAAAGAGACCCAACTTCTCCTTTGTTCTCGGTCATCAAGTCATCAATGATTAAAAGGCAAGGCTTACCGCCTGTATATTCTGATAAATCTGGCATACCTTGTTTGAAAACCACAAATTTTCTCAAACTTTCGAAAAAAGGTTGCCATTCACCGTAGAACCAATGTATTTCGCTTATATTAGGGGAAAACATGGCTTCCCTGTTCTCTAATATTTTTAAAACTAATTGGGTTTTCCCGCTTTGAGACGGGCCTGCTATCACCATGTTAAAAGGATGGTAGAAAGGATACATGACCTTACACTTTGACTTTCAACGAACGAATGAGATAAAGATTGTAAAGTGTTTGTATATATATAGAAGAGATCGACACGAAAATGAACAATTGCAATTTCGAAAATACATCGGATATTTAAGGAAGCATTGACGAAAAAATTAGTTAATCACAGGACATTTCACCGAGACGAAAATGACTAATTGATAATATTGATCAAAAACAATATGGCTAGACTTTATATAACGACTATATACATGCTGACTAGATAAATAAATACATTAAATAAATAAATTAAATAAATAAATAAATAAATAAATAAATAAATAAATAAATAAATAAATAAATAAATAAATAAATAATAAATCCTTCAACACTATTCCAGAAATTACAACAATTGAATATGCGATTGCTTTAAACCAAGTCATCGGTAAATCAAATACCATACATTGTGGCAGAATATCAAAAGGCAGGGCCTTGGCTTACCTAAAAACTCCCGAAATGGCTGAAGAATTGGCAATGAATGGATTTGAGGTAAATAATATGCAAATCAACGTTGAACGTTTAACCAAGTCATCCGAAAAACTAATTATATCAAACATTATGCCTGAAGTACCTAATAACGTTATCAAACCAATGATAAGTAGATTCGCCAAAATTACATCCGAAATTACCGAAATATACGTTAACCCCACACCCGAACAGCAAGAGCTACTAGGAGGACCTATTTTTAGCTTTAAAAGACAAGTTTACGCGTTGCTAGAAAAAGAAATCCCAGAAAGAATTAATTTTAAGTATGAGAATCAAAACTACGTAATTTTCTTCGAAAAAGCTGGCTCAAAGTATTGTGAATTTTGCGAAAAGCGGGGACACGTTATTGATCATTGTTACAAAAAGAAAGCTCAAGATAAGGAACTAGACCAAAATGTAGACATTCAAGAGATAGGCATATCATTTTCGGAAACCAATATTGGAAAAAATACCGAAGGAGAACAACAAACATACGCGCATATCACAAATCCCGATAACAACAGGCCATTAGGAAGTAACAATTGCAGTTTACTCGAAGAACCCAATATGTCAACTCCAAAAACTAATCCCCCCGGTGAAGTATTCGCATGGGGCGACAGCTCCATGATTGAAAACAGCCAAATATCTACACCTACATCTCAACACAAACGACCTCTCCCAACGACAACCACCCCCCAAGATAAAATAAACCTTGATAGCCAGACTGTTAAAAAATTAAAAACTCAGAGAACCGGAGAACATAGGCCTGTACTAAGTCCAACAACCCTTACAACGTTTTTGGACGAAGTCCGTTTTAAAAAAGCACCAGGCTGCAAACAATGCGCTTCAAAGTATACCACTAACCTTATAGACCTAGCAGAACAAATAAAAATAGAACGCCTAGCTAAAGAAAAAGATTTTACCGAAAAAACCAGATTAAACAAACTGATTGAAAATTTAAAAAAACCCTAATTACTAATTAAATACGGGTAGAGTAATAAGATTAATGGGTTTAAAAATAATAACTCATAATATTAAAGGACTAAATAATAACTTAAAATACCTTAAAGAATGTAATTTAATTGAAAACACAAACTCTATTTTAGCCTTTTGGCAAGAAACCTACTTAACCAAAAACATTTTCCCAAATTATTTTTTAAACAAATATTCTCATAATTTTAATGGATTATCAAACCACCAAGCAGGTGTTTCAACAACGTATAACACCAGTTTTTTTAATACCAAAGCTGTTCTAATAGAAACCGAGATAATTATACAAGGATATCTACAATACGCTGTTTTAAACTTTACACTTTTAAATTTTAGAATTTCCATTTACAATATTTACATGCCACAATCAAACCTTAAAGCCATTGAACTAATAGAGAAAATAACTGCTCATATTGAAAACAACGACGTTTTAAATATTATTTTACTAGGCGATTTTAACTGTACATTAGATTTTAAACTAGATAGAATTAATACAGCCGAAAGGCGTACACAATTAGTAATGAAACTAAAAAACTTGGTAGAAGCTTATAATTTAATAGACGTATACCGCAAACTGTACCCCGATGGCCGCGAAACGACTTGGCAAAGCCAGTCCGATCAAGACCAAAAAGCTCGACATGACCGTTTTTATGTTTCGCCTACCATTTGGTCAATGGTAAAAGGCATAAAAATAATCCAAGACTTCCCGAACTCTGATCACACACCGGTAATTTTAGAACTAGAAATTAAACAAGTACACAGTAATAACATAAGTGACACTTGGTGCTTTAATAACTCGCTGTTAAATGACCCCCATTACGAGAATATCTTTAAATACTTTTGGGAAAACCGTATAAAAACATTACCTCAACATGAAGACAATATGGTCTCATGGTGGGAAAAAACTAAATTCTTGCTAAAGGGAATGACCAAAGAGTATTCAGCTAGCAATAGTAAAAACCAAAAAGAAGAATCCAGGCGCATTTCTGAAAGGTTGCTAAGCGGGAACTATATACCAGAAAATGAAAAATTTCTTCTGTTAAAAAGACTCGAGGAAATAGAAACCAAGAAAATAGAAGGCATACTTACCAGGACAAAGATTAATAACTCAGTCGCAACCAGATATCCATCCAAAAAGTTATTAAGACTAGAACAAAACCAAATTGAAAAAATTACGAGTATCAGAAGCGGAAATGGAGAAGAAACCACTAACCAGAAAGAATTATTCACCGAGATTATCAACCATTTTACATCATGTTTTAAAGATGAAGATACGGATAATTGCCAGGAATATATAAAACTTTTACCTCAGTTGAGTAACGAAGATACAACAGACTGCAACAGTGCTCTCTTAAAAGCTGAAATAGATGAAGTTGTAAAAAACTTAGCGAAAACCAAATCCCCGGGTAAAGACGGGATCACTAATGAATTTTATCTACATTTCTGGCCAGTTATCGGTCAGACTATATGGCATGTCTTCACCCAGATACTATGTCTTCGAAATATTCCGAGTTCATTCACCATTGCAGTTATAAAACTTATTTATAAAAAAGGAGATAGCAAATTATTGAATAACTGGAGACCGATCTCACTACTTAATACGGATTTTAAAATTCTATCAAAATGTTTAGCAAACCGAATTAGCGCGAAAATTCACAAAATCATAGACTGTGATCAAAGCTCAAGTATACCAAAAAGGAGCATTGTATCCAATCTGAATATAATGCGGGATGTAATTCACTACTACAGCTTTAGTTCCAGCGAAACTTTAGCCATAGTATCCCTCGACCAAGCTAAAGCCTTTGATCGAGTGAAACATAGCTACTTGTACGATATTCTCAAACACATTGGACTTGGGAATAAAATAACAAACTACATTCACTCTGTCTACTCATCGGCGGAAGCTTGTGTTAAAGTTAATAATATATTATCAGCTAAATTCAAAATTTGTAAAGGGATTCGACAAGGAGACCCACTATCAAGTTTACTATTCAACCTGTCAATAGAACCGTTTTTATGCCATCTACGTAGTAAACTGAAAGAAGATTCGATTAACCTACCTTTTATCCCAAGACCTTTGACGACTCTGTCCTTCGCAGACGACATTAATGTCTTTGTCACTACTAACCAAGGTTTTAGAATACTAACAGAAGAATGTACAAAATACTCGACTGTTAGTAACGCCAAATTTAGTATCGAGAAAAGTAATGGATTATGGCTGGGTGGTTGGAAAAATAGAACTGATAAACCGGTAGATGTAAAATGGAACAATGAAGAAATTACAATATTAGGCGTCACGTATCTCACAAAAGACAAGATATTGAATACCTACGCCGAAACCACAGGAGACGAAATTATAAATTCGATGGAAAATCTCAGTACAGCTGTTAAAGGCCTATCATTCAAACATAGAGCGCAATTATGTAACATTCTTCTGAGTAAACTGTTCTACATCCTACCAGCTCTGTACTTACCGTCAGAACTATCTAAGAAACTCCTCCAAGCATGCGTAAAACTAATCTGGACAAATGAAAGGCATTGGCTGAACGCCGATGATATCCAACAGAAAACCAGTCATGGCGGCTTCGGACTAATTACGTTAACAACAAGATGGGAAAATTTTGCATTAACAAAACTACAACGTCACATTGAGGGATGCTATCACCCTGTAGAGGGGGCTTTCCTAGAATACTACTTAAAAAAGTCAAATATATACAAACTCGGTTTGAACATCTTAGGATTCCCGGATATTACACTAAATTATGACCACTGTCCAAAATACTATAAAGATCTGTTTGATTTCTGGAAAACATCACCAATTAGATTAAAAAAACCCATAAATTTACAACAGATTTTAAAGCTACCAATTATCAATAACCCATTTGTAAAATTAGACTTTTATCATCCGAAATGGAAAACACCTGGGTTCCAATTTGTAAATGATATTTTTGATCACCAAAATAATTGTTTTAAAAACCCTTTTTCAGACATAGAACTTAGAGCCCAAACTGAGAGAGCACTTACTAATCAATTTCATAAAATTACAAAACTATACAAAGAAAAATTTGAATTTTTTAATAATCCAAATGAATTAAACAATTCTCAAGATAATGTTAAATGTGAAATGGAATTTTATAGTAATGGTAAATATATTAGCCTCGATAAACTAACAAGAACACAATTTAAAGCATTTGTAAACCCTCTATCTGAAAAACTAATTAGTAGAATTTTAGCGATATTTGATAATCCCGACATTACAAATTTTAACCTTAATCCAATATGGTACCCGTGTTTCTTCTCCAAAGAAAACAGTATACTCTGGAGAATAACTATGGCAAATATAACTTTGCCAACTTTAGCCTCGAGATTATATAACCTTAGTCCTAACTGTCCATTTTGTGAAAAAGAGCCTGGCACCATCAAACATATATATTTTAACTGTGAAATAACTCAGAGATTTTTAACAAATATTTTGAATTTTATACAACAGTTTAGCCCCAATTTTAACTTTACAAACAAATTTTATTGGCTGTTTCTAAATGAGGGAGAACTATATTTTAAAGTAATAGTCATTTTATTAAACATTGCAAAATTAGCGATTTATTTTACTTACCAAACCAGAATGAATATAAAAGATCATAACCCTTTTATCATGCAAAAAACCTATTTTAACAAAAAACTACTTTTATGTGTACTAACAGAATATGAATTTTTCAAGAAAAATGATAAAATAGTTTTTCAGCAATTTTTAGATTGTAATATATGTGTAATTGAAGGGGCAAAAGTTAAATTAAAGATAGCCTTGTAAAAAAAAAAAAAAAAAAAAAAAAAAAAAAAAAAAAATAAATAAATAAATAATCAAATAAATAAAAAAAAAAAAAAAAAAAAATAAATAAATAAATAAATAAATAAATAAATAAATAAATAAATAAATAAATAAATAACATACGCGCATATCACAAATCCCGATAACAACGGGCCATTAGGAAGTAACAATTGCAGTTTACTCGAAGAACCCAATATGTCAACTCCAAAAACTAATCCCCCCGGTGAAGTATTCGCATGGGGCGACAGCTCCATGATTGAAAACAGCCAAATATCTACACCTGCATCTCAACACAAACGACCTCTCCCAACGACAACCACCCCCCAAGATAAAATAAACCTTGATAGCCAGACTGTTAAAAAATTAAAAACTCAGAGAACCGGAGAACATAGGCCTGTACTAAGTCCAACAACCCTTACAACGTTTTTGGACGAAGTCCGTTTTAAAAAAGCACCAGGCTGCAAACAATGCGCTTCAAAGTATACCACTAACCTTATAGACCTAGCAGAACAAATAAAAATAGAACGCCTAGCTAAAGAAAAAGATTTTACCGAAAAAACCAGATTAAACAAACTGATTGAAAATTTAAAAAAACCCTAATTACTAATTAAATACGGGTAGAGTAATAAGATTAATGGGTTTAAAAATAATAACTCATAATATTAAAGGACTAAATAATAACTTAAAATACCTTAAAGAATGTAATTTAATTGAAAACACAAACTCTATTTTAGCCTTTTGGCAAGAAACCTACTTAACCAAAAACATTTTCCCAAATTATTTTTTAAACAAATATTCTCATAATTTTAATGGATTATCAAACCACCAAGCAGGTGTTTCAACAACGTATAACACCAGTTTTTTTAATACCAAAGCTGTTCTAATAGAAACCGAGATAATTATACAAGGATATCTACAATACGCTGTTTTAAACTTTACACTTTTAAATTTTAGAATTTCCATTTACAATATTTACATGCCACAATCAAACCTTAAAGCCATTGAACTAATAGAGAAAATAACTGCTCATATTGAAAACAACGACGTTTTAAATATTATTTTACTAGGCGATTTTAACTGTACATTAGATTTTAAACTAGATAGAATTAATACAGCCGAAAGGCGTACACAATTAGTAATGAAACTAAAAAACTTGGTAGAAGCTTATAATTTAATAGACGTATACCGCAAACTGTACCCCGATGGCCGCGAAACGACTTGGCAAAGCCAGTCCGATCAAGACCAAAAAGCTCGACATGACCGTTTTTATGTTTCGCCTACCATTTGGTCAATGGTAAAAGGCATAAAAATAATCCAAGACTTCCCGAACTCTGATCACACACCGGTAATTTTAGAACTAGAAATTAAACAAGTACACAGTAATAACATAAGTGACACTTGGTGCTTTAATAACTCGCTGTTAAATGACCCCCATTACGAGAATATCTTTAAATACTTTTGGGAAAACCGTATAAAAACATTACCTCAACATGAAGACAATATGGTCTCATGGTGGGAAAAAACTAAATTCTTGCTAAAGGGAATGACCAAAGAGTATTCAGCTAGCAATAGTAAAAACCAAAAAGAAGAATCCAGGCGCATTTCTGAAAGGTTGCTAAGCGGGAACTATATACCAGAAAATGAAAAAATTCTTCTGTTAAAAAGACTCGAGGAAATAGAAACCAAGAAAATAGAAGGCATACTTACCAGGACAAAGATTAATAACTCAGTCGCAACCAGATATCCATCCAAAAAGTTATTAAGACTAGAACAAAACCAAATTGAAAAAATTACGAGTATCAGAAGCGGAAATGGAGAAGAAACCACTAACCAGAAAGAATTATTCACTGAGATTATCAACCATTTTACATCATGTTTTAAAGATGAAGATACGGATAATTGCCAGGAATATATAAAACTTTTACCTCAGTTGAGTAACGAAGATACAACAGACTGCAACAGCGCTCTCTTAAAAGCTGAAATAGATGAAGTTGTAAAAAACTTAGCGAAAACCAAATCCCCGGGTAAAGACGGGATCACTAATGAATTTTATCTACATTTCTGGCCAGTTATCGGTCAGACTATATGGCAAGTCTTCACCCAGATACTATGTCTTCGAAATATTCCGAGTTCATTCACCATTGCAGTTATAAAACTTATTTATAAAAAAGGAGATAGCAAATTATTGAATAACTGGAGACCGATCTCACTACTTAATACGGATTTTAAAATTCTATCAAAATGTTTAGCAAACCGAATTAGCGCGAAAATTCACAAAATCATAGACTGTGATCAAAGCTCAAGTATACCAAAAAGGAGCATTGTATCCAATCTGAATATAATGCGGGATGTAATTCACTACTACAGCTTTAGTTCCAGCGAAACTTTAGCCATAGTATCCCTCGACCAAGCTAAAGCCTTTGATCGAGTGAAACATAGCTACTTGTACGATATTCTCAAACACATTGGACTTGGGAATAAAATAACAAACTACATTCACTCTGTCTACTCATCGGCTGAAGCTTGTGTTAAAGTTAATAATATATTATCAGCTAAATTCAAAGTTTGTAAAGGGATTCGACAAGGAGACCCACTATCAAGTTTACTATTCAACCTGTCAATAGAACCGTTTTTATGCCATCTACGTAGTAAACTGAAAGAAGATTCGATTAACCTACCTTTTATCCCAAGACCATTGACGACTCTGTCCTTCGCAGACGACATAAATGTCTTTATCACTACTAACCAAGGTTTTAGAATACTAACAGAAGAATGTACAAAATACTCGACTATTAGTAACGCCAAATTTAGTATCGAGAAAAGTAATGGATTATGGCTGGGCGGTTGGAAAAATAGAACTGATAAACCGGTAGACGTAAAATGGAACAATGAAGAAATTACAATATTAGGCGTCACGTATCTCACAAAAGACAAGATATTGAACACCTACGCCGAAACCACAGGAGACGAAATTATAAATTCTATGGAAAATCTCAGTACAGCTGTTAAAGGCCTATCATTTAAACATAGAGCGCAATTATGTAACATTCTTCTGAGTAAACTGTTCTACATCCTACCAGCTCTGTACTTACCGTCAGAACTATCTAAGAAACTCCTCCAAGCATGCGTAAAACTAATCTGGACAAATGAAAGACATTGGCTCAACGCCGATGATATCCAACAGAAAACCAGTCATGGCGGCTTCGGACTAATTACGTTAACAACAAGATGGAAAAACTTTGCATTAACAAAACTACAACGTCACATTGAGGGATGCTATCACCCTGTAGAGGGGGCTTTCCTAGAACACTACTTAAAAAAGTCAAATATATACAAATTCGGTTCGAACATCTTAGGATTTCCGGATATTACACTAAATTATGACCACTGTCCAAAATACTATAAAGATCTGTTTGATTTCTGGAAAACATCACCAATTAGATTAAAAAAAACCATAAATTTACAACAGATTTTAAAGCTACCAATTATCAATAACCCATTTGTAAAATTAGACTTTTATCATCCGAAATGGAAAACACCTGGGTTCCAATTTGTAAATGATATTTTTGATCACCAAAATAATTGTTTTAAAAACCCTTTTTCAGACATAGAACTTAGGGCCCAAACTGAGAGAGCACTTACTAATCAATTTCATAAAATTACAAAACTATACAAAGAAAAATTTGAATTTTTTAACAATCCAAATGAATTAAACAATTCTCAAGATAATGTTAAATGTGAAATGGAATTTTATAGTAATGGTAAATATATTAGCCTCGATAAACTAACAAGAACACAATTTAAAGCATTTGTAAACCCTCTATCTGAAAAATTAATTAATAGAATTTTAACGATATTTAATAATCCCGACATTACAAATTTTAACCTTAATCCAATATGGTACCCATGTTTCTTCTCCAAAGAAAACAGTATACTCTGGAGAATAACTATGGCAAATATAACTTTACCAACTTTAGCCTCGAGATTATATAACCTTAGTCCATTTTGTGAAAAAGAGCCTGGCACCATCAAACATATATATTTTAACTGTGAAATAACTCAGAGATTTTTAACAAATATTTTGAATTTTATACAACGGTTTAGCCCTAATTTTAACTTTACAAACAAATTTTATTGGCTGTTTCTAAATGAGGGAGAACTATATTTTAAAGTAATAGTCATTTTATTAAACATTGCAAAATTAGCGATTTATTTTACTTACCAAACCAGAATGAATATAAAAGATCATAACCCTTTTATCATGCAAAAAACCTATTTTAACAAAAAACTACTTTTATGTGTACTAACAGAATATGAATTTTTCAAGAAAAATGATAAAATAGTGTTTCAGCAATTTTTAGATTGTAATATATGTGTAATTGAAGGAGCAAAAGTTAAATTAAAGACAGCCTTGTAAAAAAAAAAAAAAAAAAAATAAATAAATAAATAAATAAATAAATAAATAAATAAAAAAAAAGAAAAAAAAAAGAAAAAAAAAAAATTAATAAATTAATAAATTAATAAATTAATAAATTAATAAATTAATAAATTAATAAATTAATAAATTAATAAATTAATAAATTAATAAATTAATAAATTAATAAATTAATAAATTAATAAATTAATAAATTAATAAATTAATAAATTAATAATAATAATAATACAATGGTTTCTATGGAAACCGTGAGAATTGAATCCCGTGGCCGCTGGTCTAGTTATTTATTTTTGTATTTTATGTCTAAGACAAATTCCATTGTAGGGAATTTAGTTTAATAGCCAATTTTGCGTGACTTGGAGCGATTACTCTATGGAATGCGCTCTTTCTTATGGTTATTTCAAATGTAATCTATCTCAATTACTTAGGTGCAGTTAAAGATAAATGTTCAAAATAAACATTACAATTTTGGGTACGATATTAAAAAAAAAATAAATAAATAAATAAATAAATAAATAAATAAATAAATAAATAAATGAGAAAAAAAAATAAATAAATAAATAAATAAAGAAGAGACCCCTCACAGAAATAGATACTGTCGAATGTGCTCAAACTCGGTAACCGTAAGGTAGCGTGCGGAAATCTTCAATTAACCTAACCTTATCCACCACAGTTCTATAAACCTTGGACTGGTCGACACTTATAACAGTGTGATCAGCCTTTCGGCGTATTTGCTTGGGGATTGGTACTTGGATTGGTTCCGCCGGCGGTTCGTAAATGCCTATAAGCCCCATTAACCTATCCATGTTAACCAAATCTTTGGTGGTATGGTTAAGTCGGAACCCCTTAACCTTCATCTCGACGGCTGTCGATCCGGTATCAGGGTTCACAACTCGGTATGCGTAGTTCTTACATCCACCACTCGCATATTCTTCGATGTAGGCCTGGGGTCCGTACTTTTCAAGCTCATTGGTCATTTCACCGAGGAAATTCCCAGTTTCGATTTCTACGCCCCCTGGTGTGTAAACGTACAGTATCGAATCAGTGTCTGTATATAAAACAGACTCACCCAAGCACTCTAAGTAGGAATAAAGCTTAATCCGAGCCATGGCCGTGGTGTACGCTGCGATCGGAACACTGACATTTTTATTAATTGGGTCAATCTCGTTGATATAACACCACTTAGCAACGCAAATGTCGTCGCTAACTGGTATCAACGTCTTGACCTCAATTGCTGGGTCATAGAACAAGTTAAAGAACTTCTGTGGATCATCAAAGACTTCTACCTTGTCAAGGCGAGTCCTCTCACCAAATTTGCCCCAAAACGAATTCAAACACAGTTTGGCGATGGTACGCTTGCCAGCGTTCTTCTCGATACAGCTAGGATCAAGTTTTACCCCTTCCTTTTCGTAGTACTCGGCTACGTATTGATCTTTCTGCGCTTGGGTTACTACGTCAGAAGGTCAGCCGCTACTTTCCTGTTTTAGCTTCAGAAAGCAGTTGACGTAATTGTTAAAAAGCCCGCCACTTTTTGTTAAGGGGTCGTACTGAGATATTTTGTACGACCAGGCTTCGTGGATTTTAACAACCACGTAACCCTTTCTAACTGCTAAATGGACTTCGTCCGCCACAAACGTCCCCCTAATAACTCTTTCCTCGTCGGAATGTGTGCAACCCCCCTGATATTTGTTTTCAGCGCACAGCTGACACAGGGCAAAGCACAATTTCCCCCCGATCTTTTGGGGTAAAACGGGGTGGAAGAGGTTACGAGGGGGCAGGATATCCAGTTTAATAAAACCTTCAATCTCGTCAATGGGTGGGAAGTTGTCTGTCAAGATCGTAGGGTGGCCGTATGGTAGTTTACCGTATTTGTTACACCATGGATATAGACTAGTGACGTCGACATATCGAATCTCCTCTCCCGGCTTAACCTTGTGATGAAGACAAAGAGCGGAAGTACGTCCCCCGAAAAATGCGTTACGGGGATTAAGTGGTTCCCACGCATCGATTTGGACATGGATGGAAGATAGAAAGGTGTTAATTTCGGGCTTTTGCTCCCTCAATTTGTGGAATTCGCATTCCCACATTTCGATTACCTTATACCCCAGCTCCCTAAGCCTCTTATTACAGTTCAAAGTATCAGTATAGCGGGAGTGTAAAGTTTGGGTGACGTCACCGTGCAAAACCAGGTCGCTGTTTACCGGGAAACAGGTTCTACACCCGTGCCAAAAACAACCTTGAAATTGGTAGACGACCTTTTGATCTGCGCCAAGATCGTCTACTAGAAGCCCGTCGACTTTAATGTTCAAAATTTTAGGTTCTGAACCGTTAAAAGCCGACTTAATTATGACCCCGCGCTTATGGGCTTCCCACCTCAGCCACTCGATGGCTACTTTAGATTGAGGGTCTTTCACTCTATAGCCGTGAGGTGGTACAATTCCAATTGAATTTGGCGCTAGGTGGTCCTTCCTGAAAACGGCGTTGCAAAGCCCGGCAATTGTCACGGCAGTGTTAAAAGGGTTAACGTCCGCAATCTTCTCAAAAATCTCCCTGTACTTTAAGCACCCCTCTCTTAAAATCCTAACGTCCAAACGGCAATAATGTATCAACTCTTCAACATAGTTGAAACCTTTTTTGGCTTCAACTTGCTCGTTGTACCATGTAATTAAAACCGAACGTTGTTTTTCGGTTAGCCTGTCTGGCACGTAAGATTCTAAAAGAGGCATGCTTTCCCTCAAGACATAATTTGTACTCGTAGGATCTTTTGGATCAAACACGTGTTCGGGAACAAAGTTGAAGAGCAAGTGCGGGAAATGTCCCTTATTTAAACTAGGGTCTAAGCCAAAAGTGGATACAAAGCTAGATAAGGGGGATGGGATGAAATTTAAACTATCTATAAATGTCAAATTCTCATATCGAATTTGCATAATCTTCGTTCCCGTCATTATCACTTGAGGGCGCCACGCTTTGATGGCTAACATGGCTTTGTACAGAAATTGTAAATCGTACCCCTTTGCATTATGTGCTATAACGGTTATTTTGGGAGAATTGTGGAATTCTTGAAGATAATTTAAAAAATCCAGAACAGGATCATTCCCGAGAAACACCCGTTCTCGAGGCCCGCAGGTGGCGCAAGTAAATTGATCGGATTTCTCGAGAATGCATTGATCACAGATTTTTTGAGAAATACATAAGATAGGAGTGTGTAGGAAAGCATTAGGGTTTGAAGGGTCTGGGGTATTTTGAACACATTCGAGATCATAAAAGATAGTAACCGAAGGATGGGTCTTAGCTTTTTTAGCCGCAGGGTGGGCTTTAGAGTCGGTAACCTGCATGAAATAGTGGGGGTGTGGGTTGAATTTATTACAGATTACGCAATAGACTTCCCCGCAGTTGTGAAGTGACTTGCGTTTCCCCATATCTATTGTTTTTGCGCAACGGGGGCAATTAAAAACCCTTTGGCAGACTGATAGGGTTTTGCTTCCACTAGCCTTATGGGCGTCAAAGCATTCTTGCCCCCTAAAGTCGCGATGACAGGTCCCGCATCTTATTTCCACCCCCTCGCAATCTTCGGCCCTTTGACAGGAATAACAATACTTGTTGCAAGCGTGAGTAAAGTCTAAGTTGTTATATCCCACAAGGCACCTCTCGCAGAAATAATGAAAATTGAAGAGAGGTTTAGGTTTAGTGATGACGTCAAAATGATTTTCATAGTTAAAAAGGTATAGCCGCGGCTTTGGATTACCATCGGCACCAGGAATGAAATTTGGTTCTCCGAAAATACGGTAGGGGACGTTTGCTCTAACTGTAAATACTATTATTTGGTATTCAACCAAGTATGATTGAAATCGAGGTAGAGCACCCGCCCCCGAGCATTCGTCCAATGGTATTTCCGCCGCCACGGCTAATTCCTCCGCCATCTTCCTAAGCCTCTCTCCTGCTTTTTTCCTAATAGTGGGACGACATAGTGTTTTGAAATCCGCCTCGAGGCTTTTGTCAAGGGGATGCAATGTATGATCCCTGTGTATTC
This sequence comes from Phalangium opilio, assembly GCF_054372755.1. Taxonomy (NCBI): domain Eukaryota; kingdom Metazoa; phylum Arthropoda; class Arachnida; order Opiliones; family Phalangiidae; genus Phalangium; species Phalangium opilio. Next base: position 6,569,760 of record NW_028324146.1, on the reverse strand, counting down.
TAGCAAAAACTAGAGAATAAGGGAAACATAGGCGATCGTTGTTCTTGATCTGAACAATGCATTTTTTCTCCCTGGCAAAAGTCTCGAAGCTACAAATTCCTAGCCGTTTCGAACGGTAGGCGCCTTGGGGCAATCTCACACGCTGTATGGTTATTCCTATAGGACCGAGAAAAAACTTGGATCCTCCTTCAGAATTATAGGCTTTATCAGCCACTACTTCTAGTATGAATCCAATATCTATTTGATCCCTTCTTCTAAAACTAAAGTCTGCGGTTTGAATGCCTGGATTATTAATGCTTGTCATCGAAATTGCAATCATGTCATCGGGTAAACAGTCGTCCAAAACGTACTCTAGGAAGTCGCTTACAGATTCGACGATGTTATTGTCGAATTGTACCTCCATTTCCCATCCATCAAGATAAAAATTGGGGAAGGACACTACCCCGCTAGAAAGTACGTTTACACCTGGTGGTGCAACTAGCGGAGATGGGGGTGGAGGTGGAGGAGTAAGAACCCCACCCCCTACCTGTCCTTCCCCTTCATCCATTGACTCGTTCTGAGATGGAGCTATAGGAGGGGTAGTATAACCATCTAAGAAAGAAACGTCGTCGTTTTGAAACGCCTCTTCCAGAGGGGACAAAGGATGAAGAGGGCTATGGTTTGCCCTAGACTGCGGGGTAATGTTAAACATAGACGGGGGTGTAGAATAGTTTGCCATAAACGTGTCATCGGCATTTAAAAAGGCTATTTCTAACGAGTCTGGAAAGTCGACTAAAAAACTATCAACTTCAATGGGGAGTTCAATTTCTACATTAGAGTTGGCCATTGCGATAATTTAAAAATACAAATACCGCAAAATACTAATAATAAAACTGAATAGGCCTAAATAATAATACTAAAACACAAAAATATACTAAAACACTAATGCTAAAACAATAAAACAGTAATGTACTTATAAAAAAATTTAAAGTACTTATAAAAAAACAGTCCAATACTAAAACAATAAAGTACTTATAAAAATTGAAAGTTCTTATAAAAAATGAAAATACTTATAAACAATTGAGAGTACTTATAAAAAAAACTAAGTTAAATTGAAAACACTTGTAATACTACGAGTTAAATACTAAAACACTTGTAAAAAATCTAAGTTAAATTGAAAACACTTGTGAAAACTAAGTTAAAATACTAAAACACTTGTAAAAACTAAGTTAAAATACTAAAACACGTATAAAAACTAAGTTAAAAATACTAAAGCACTAAGATATGGGCACGGAATAACTCACAAGTTTTGTTTGGGAGCAGAAGATTTCTTGGCTTGCATCAACAGCGGTCAGAAGTAAACTGATGAGTAGCCTAGAGTGATCCGCCGTTTTATACTTTCGTGATACAATTAAAAAAAAATAGATCCCCCTCAATGTCATAAACATGTCTTAACACGTTTGGGCTAGTCATAAAACACTCTAAATATAAATTCCATTGATAACAATACAACTGGTTCGACCACGCCCCTTTTAAGGCCCTAAACCATCTGGTGTGGGGTCCAATTAAAGAATTGACAAAATAAATTCTTTTGTTCAAGTTCAGCCCTCTTTTATGGCCATAGAAGTCTTGGAATGACCCAAAAAGACAAAGGGAATAGATGCTTTTGTTCCGCCCCCCTTTTCAAGGTCATAAACCAACCTGTGGGGTGGCCCAATTAAAGAAAAATAAATTCCAATGCATCTCAGGGACCCGAGGTCATTCCCCCCATCCCTAAAAGCCATAAATAATTTTGAGGAACTCTTAAAGACCAAACTGAAAATAGGAATCATTTGAATAATTTTAGTTAGAATTTATTTCAAGGTTTTAAACATTTGAAATGTTTTTTTTTTTCAAATGACGCTTTTCGTGTTGATAAAATGTAATGTATATGACTGATTTCGTCTCGGTGGTTTATACAATTTCACATGTATTCCTATGGGATTTTAGAAATTTTAAATGACGCGTTTCGTGTGGGTATAATGCAATGTAAATGTTCAAAAACGTTTTACTTTTAACACGAAATGTGTTGAGAAAAACTAAGTAACACCCTACACTATCACCACTGAAAAGGTTTTTGTCAAGACTATAGTAGGTATAATAGTATTACAAAGAACAAATTAAGGAAAAAATTATATTTATTTCGAGTTACATTTCAAGTTTTTTGATTGGTTCTTTTATAATTTAGAAACGTAATAAGGTATGGAATATATTACAATAATAGGATCTAACTTTCATGTCGCAAAAGTTCTTGAATAAACATTTCAATTATAGCTTTCTCGAGATTAACGCGTTTAATTCTTAGTACAATATCGTCATTCGGAGTAATTGTTGTTGGTATGGGTTGGGTTGGCGGAATGACTTTTTCTTTCTCCCACTCTTCTTGAGGGACATCTCTGTACTTTCTGTTTGGTGGCATGTCTTTAGTCAATGGGTTTTGGATGTATAGGCATGTTATTAGTGGGTAATCCTTGAAGTAATGGACACACTCTAAGAAAATGGGGTGTGCTTTTAACACCTTTAAAAGTAGTTTATATGGGTCCAAATTTGACACCGTTACAGGTGTTCATTTACACCCCTGAATGGGTTTAATAACACTTATTTGAGCAATTGGTGGCAAAGATAAGTATACAATTGTGTAACAGAGGTGCAGTTTAACACCTTTTTAACTCTTATATCGCACTGAAAGTGAATTTTTACTCTCATATTAGTGTTGTGCTACTCCTTAAAGGGTGCGGCATAGCACCTTTCAGAGTGTCGCGTAACACCTTTAAGAGTGTCGCGTAACACCTTTAAGAGTGGGAGATTATTTGGTAGGATAGTAGTAGAAATTCTAGTACTTTTCCTAGACTTAAGAGCAAAACCGATGACGTAAAAAACACTATAGTAGCTACATTTTGACCACTCATGAGGCACAACTCAAATATCGAGTATGGTTTTCCTGTTTAATTAAATTTTGATTATCCGCCATTCCGCAGTATTATTAGCAATAAATGCTATATTCATAGCAGGGTTCCATCTTGAGAGAACTTCATCACCTATAGGGAGGAAAGTTCTCACATGCAGAACTACACCTCTTTAAGCGAGGGTTGTTGCGTATAAATTCATTTTTACGGGTTTATAAACTTCTGAAAAAGGCAGAAAGCAGTGTTGCCAATGTTCAAACTGTCAATTTCCCGCCTGACGAGCCAAAATTTCCCGCCGACGGTCATTATTTCCCGCAACCCCTTTTAGAGCAAAATTGACGTAAGTTTTACGTTCTCAGCCGCACTACAATTTAAGTAAGCATTGTGAAGGTGTTGCCTGAGAAGCGCTAAATACTAAACTATAAGAAAGGTCCCATTTGGGGGACCAAAACTATGAAGGAAACATTTCTGGTCGTTGGTAAAAATCGGATGCGCCAAGCCAAAAGATTAAAATATTACCAAATGTTTAAAAAAAAAATATGATCAAAACCCCACGGTCATTGAAATTCCCGCCAAATCAATTGATTTATTGAAAAACTACCTTTTTCCCGCCAAAGCCAAAATACCATCGAAAAATCCCGCAAAACGGGAAATTTCCCGCACATTGGCAACACTGGCAGAAAGTTTTCAATTCGTACATATGCATAGGGTATTAAATTAGTTTTGGAGGCTATAATATTCAAGCAGTAGATATAGACGTTCTTGTTAAATTTAATAATCTCTTTTCACTAAGAGTTTTTCGAGCACCAGAAACGCGTTTAATCTAATTTTCACTACAGATTTTACAAAAAAAAATCCATTTAGTACTCTAATTTTTCTCAAAATAATGATAAAACATGTCACAAAAGCAAGTGCCCCACTTTGGCTTCTCAAGCTGGCCCTACTGTGAGGCCAGTATCTAACTTATAGTCTCGTTTTTTAAGAGTATCGCTTAACACCTGTAAGAGTGTCGCCTAACACGTTTAGCATAGTTTTATGAAGGTACAACACCGCCAGATTCCCAATTTCTTTGTTAATTTTATTTAAAGGATAAAACTGTTTTCTTTCATGAATATCATTTTTAAAAAAGGTTTAACAAGTACGTTTTTCAATAATTTTTTACTGTTTGTATTGACTTTAATATTAAAACATTAATGAAAAATAAATGAAAGACCTTATTTAAGAAACCAGCAGTATTATAATTTTTCATGTTTAATTTCGAACGGTGTTTTAATAGTGTTATTTTACACCGAATTTACACTTTAAATTGGCCTCTAAAAACTCAAGGTAATAAAACACTCTTTTGGGTGTTTTTACGGTGTTTACACCGCTTTAACACCTTTTTAAAACTTCCATTTCTTAGAGTGCAGTCTGCCTTGAATTTCTGATGCTCCTCGAAAACATTATCGTTAGATTCCCATCCTCGTAGCGTTAAGTCACAAAAATGGCATTTAACAGCGTCCGTCCCCGAACTTAAATAGTAAAACCCATGACGGGCTAGTTCTGACGGTTTTACAAACGTACTCGCAAATGCACCAAACGTTTCTAGACGGGTAATTTCACGATTCATCTTATCCTGGCGGTGTCTAACAATCAAATGAGGTCCGGACCAAATCAGACGCTATTTATATCCCAAATAAGGGGATGAAAGGTTAGATTGTAATGGATGCTGTTACTAAGCAGACGTTAATTCGCGAAGCTCTTTCAAAGCCAGGGAAAATAGTGGCCGTTACTTTCATCCTCGTAACTGTATTCCTAGTTGAATTTGCATTTTGGTATTTTAAAAATATTACTTTAATTTCGGGTAACGCGACAAAGACATAACATGTTGAGACTTGTCAGGATTAACAATTAAATGTTTCGTGGTAGGAAGAGTCACCGACTAACAAAGCAATAAATCCGAAAATAGATTCCATTCCTAACAATACAACTGATTCGACCATACCCCTAAACCCATTAAAGCACGTCTTTATAGCAAAAATAAAAACGGATGGGGATAAATTCTTTTGTTCAAGTTCTGTCCCTTTTTATGGCCATAGACCCGTCTGAACGATGTTACGTATAAATATTACCAGAAGGGAATAAGAGAGAAGGGAGACATTAGAGCCTGTTTTGGTAACGAGAGTCCGACCAACCTCAAGAAAACCGCGAAAACTTTGCGCAAGTACACAGCTTTTAACCAATTTACTGCAAAAATAGTTCTTTAAGTTCTCCGCGGTATCAGGCGGTCCAGGCTATTTGTCTGCTAGATTTTCATTCTCCAAAGGCTTAGGGCTGTCGATGTTTCGTTCTCGTGTAATTATAACCTCAAGTATGTATTTTATTAAAACTAATTTTTATTTTTTAATATTAATTCAGAATAATTAGTTTTAATCTATTTATTACCTTCAAATTATCTGATTTTGGTATGTTTTCAATACCCGTGTATCTAAATTAATTGCGCAGCTTGATTTCGTTTATCAACATGAAATTCGGCCATTTTTATCTCCTTCAATGTAAAGTTGTAAACAAAACTACTTTTTATTCGTCAACTGAGACGTCACCTTCTTATGTGACGTCACAGCTAAGGCGGAAGTTAGATAGCCAATCAGTGAAGGGTAGTTGATTTGAGGTTAGCAAGACTGTTGTTACGGGTGTAAAGCATTATGGAGATATACAGTGTGTCCCTTCTCTCTTATTCCCTTCTGATATTACGTATAAATAAAAAGCCGATGGAATGTCTTAACACGTTTGTGTGAGTCATAAATCACTCAGATTCCATTGATATACAAAAGGTTTACCCTCGCCCCCTTTTAAGGTCCTCAACCACCTGGCCAATAAAGGACAATAAAAAAAAAGAAAAGCACCAGTCAATATACCCTCAGGCTAATTATCAACTACGCACTCAAGAAAATCACGCAATAAAAATCATTCAGTCCTCAGCTTTTAACCCGTAAGGACCTGCCGTAAGAATGACCACCAAAGTAGGAGGTCGTGTTTTAGATTACCGCGTGAACGCCCGTGTTAGACTAAGTAATGAATGCTATGCCGTTTTCGGTGTAAATGGATTCGAGCCAAGCTTACTTTTGACAAAGAAGGACGGGACTATTCTCGCAATCTCGGAAGACGTTTTGAAGGAATTTATGGAGGAGTGGACGGAGATCTATTCATCTATAGAAAGTGGCGACTGGGGTAATTATCGTTACTTGAACTTGAAAATAAAAATAACCGTTATGGAGGGGAATATAGTATTCGACGATGGCAGCGTATTCACTCTAACAAAGGCCGAAGCAGGGAAACTGAACGAGAAATTTCGTTTTATGAGATTTCACTTCAAGCTTTTAAATGATCAAGCCGAAGTTATTAAATGCATGTACGAAGCTATTGTAAAACGCATAAATGATATATATCAAAAATATTATGTAAGTCGTGGTACTATGTCTCACAATGATTACGACCGTGTAAAAAATTTCCTAGCAGCGTGTATAGTTCCTTCGAGCATTTTCGAAGATTTTTGTAACTTAGTTCGTGACAAAAACTTGACGCGTAAACTACAATTATATAATTTATTCTACATTTGCTTAAATAACGACGCGTACATTCGCGAATTATTTGGAATTGATTGTGTTCATTAAACGTTTTTGACTAAAAACCCGATTCATAATTATAATAAGCCTAGAATAACCTATCATAAGCCTACCATGATCTACAATAGCATAAGCCGAGCATAAGCCTATCCCTACAGGTACCAGCCACGTGACGTTATCAAAAAATTAGCCGTGACGTCATACCAATACACTAAAAATAAATTGAAATTTCCAGCCAACACCATCACGTGACGTCATCAATCCCACCCCCAATCCCATTTCCCCCCCCCGCCAACACCATCACGTGACGGCATCAATTCCCCCCCATCCCCCCCCAACCCCCGGGATGACGGTATAGAACCAAAAATTTTACCCCCCCCCCCCCGAAAGGGGGGGGAAGGAAGGGGGGTAAAATTTTTGGTTCTATACCGTCATCCTTACTCTCTTATCTTAGAATATTTTAACACCGAGTACCGATCAGATGATAATTCTGTATCTAATTGACGAAAAATATTGATTCCTAGGCCTACTCCGAATAGTTCATTGGACAAAGTTTTGACGTTTTCAAATGTTAAAAAATTAAAAATAGGGAGTATATATCTTTTCAGGAATCCAGTGGTTTCAGATTGGGTCTCTGCGTTCCGAACCCGTGTGGCGCTGAAGAACTACAGCATAGTTATATTCGAAAAAGAATTGTAGAAACGTTTTTCGAAAACAGGATCCTTAATAGTAATAAAATATTTTGAAGTCATTATGGTCGAACGAGTATGGAATTGGACATTATAGTACTATTTTCGGCAGTTAAATTGTCACAATTACATTTCGAACCCCAATTTATATCTAATATTAAACTACCTGTCGACAGGATACCATGACCCTGTTTATGAAAAGTCGCTCATTATATATTTACGTTATTTATTCAATCTGAAAAAAAAATATGTTATATTTTAAAGAAAGAATGAAACTTACAGACTATCAATCCATTAGACTAATGAAACAACATAAAAATTCTTGAAAAATTGTAATTTGTTTGTAAAAGGAATCGCCATGGATGCCTTAAACCAATGAGCGATCGAGTTTCCACGTAATGTTTTTAGAGACCTCTCCTTTTTTTTCTCAAGAACCCTAGTGCCGTATTATTCTAAAGGTTACTAATATTTGAAGAGATTCGGTTATTTTACTAGTTTTATAATTTTTAAGTGGCCATTTCATACTCCTTTCACCAAAAACAAAATTACATCTATATCTCGCTTGCTCCATGGAACAACATCATGATGTTACGTACTATATTCAATGTTACTTTTTTAGGTAGTATGCCAGTTGAAGCACTAAAAAACATTCTCCCAGTTTCATTTCTGGGTAATATTTTATCTACGCATGATATTGTATGCACTCCAGTTGATGAACCTTTACCTTTCCGGACAATCATATGCGTGTAAGTAAACCGTAAATTAACGGAATAATCCAGGACTACGAAAAATTCGAATTTTTAGCCACATCGTATGATGGATATCTACGATGAGGCTCTTAGTTTGTCTTACTCTGTAGTTGTTATAGTAGTAGTAGTAGTGGTAGTAGTAGTGGTAGTAGTAGTGTTAGTAATAGTAGTGGTAGTAATAGTAGTGGTAGTAATAGTAGTAGTAGTAGTAATAGTAGTAGTAGTAGTAATAGTAGTAGTAGTAGTAATAGTAGTAGTAGTAGTAGTAGTAGTAGTAATAGTAGTAGTGGTAGTAATGAATAAATGAATAGGATGTTTATTGTGCATATAAAAACTATACATATAGTTCACGAGAATATGCAAATAGTAGTAATAGTAGTAATAGTAATAATAGCAGTAATATTAGTAATAGTAGTAATTGTAGTAATTGTAGTAATATTAGTAATAGTAGTAATAGTAGTCACGAAGACAGTTAGCTTATGCCGCCGTAACTTAGCCGTTTCCCTAAAAATCTGTCGCCAATTACGCTCTCTAAGTCATTTTCGGCTTCTCTATTTGAGCCTCGTTCGCTCACGTTTAATATTCGGTTGGGTTGCCTGGGCTAACTGCAGCCAATATCTTAAAAATAAAATTGAAGGCGTGCAACGAAAATTTATTGAGTTTTGCCACACGTTCTTTATACCACGATCTAAATATAATTATACCTTACTGTTAACTATTCTTAATATCCTAAAAATTGACGATTATGTTAATATTAATGATTTTACTTTTCTATTTAAATTGATAAATTACAAAATCCCCCTATCTAATCTCTTAATGAGCCTAAACTTTTCAACTCGTAAGAATTTGCGTTGCCTGGACACCTTCTATATTAATCGTAAAAGTTTAAACCCGTTAGTTCGCATGCAAATTACATGCAATAAATTTGCTAATATTGTAGATATTTTTTCTGATACTCTGCATGATGCCAAGAGGCTAATCCGTCTTCAATTGTTTAATAATTATTAACTAGAACATTTCACAATATAACTTCCTAATCTCAATGTACTGTCGTGGCTATTGTATTATTTTATATACTTCTATATAATTTCGTTTAATTCTGTAAAATTTTGTGTAAATATGTATAATTTGTTTATTGTATACTTTGTAATATTCTACTAAGTGTGTATAATCTCGTGAGTTGTGAACCAACTTTTTTTATGCACAATAAACTTCAATTTCATTCATAATAGAATAGAAGTTTAATGTGCATAAAAAGAATCACGGGGATTCACGGGATTATACACTGGGAAGGGGTATATACATATATTAGAAACTATTTACAGCAAGTTAAGGAAACAATTAAAAAAAATGCCAGGTTACAATGATAAATGGAATATTTACAAAATTAAGAGAATGAGGAACTATTACCAGTAAATTGAGAAAACATAAATATTTACAATTCAGAGTGAAATACACAAAATCTAACAGAAAAACCGTGAAAATTTTAAGAAAGATAATCAAATTACAGCAAGTTGAAATAACATTTAAAGATTAAACAAATCAAATTTAAGTTCACAAAATTTAATAGAAAAAATATCAAAATGTTCAGTAAATTTGTTACACGTGGCTTGCAATCGAATTAATGGGTTTAAGGTAATTTTCGGTAAATAAAAGGTGGAGCGGTTTCGCGAAGCCTGATGGACTTGAAAGTTCAATTTTTCTAGAAGGGCGGGGAAGCTTACAAAGTGGTGGATAAGTTTATATACAAATTTTATTTCATTAAGATTTAAAAGACAGCGCAATGTAGGAAGAGCGAGAATTTCAAGTAGGGTTATGTAATCATAATGAGCTTTGGGTATAAAATACGTATGACAATATTCTACGAATTTTCTCTGAATGCGTTCTATTCTGTGAAAGAGGTGAGCGCTAACGCCACCCCAAGCAACCCATCCATATACGGCACGTGAACGTACAAGGCTTAGGTATAAATGTCGGAAATGTACAAGAGAGCCAAGTTTACGGGTAAGTTTTAGGGCTACACCGAGAGTACGCCTACATCTATTTACAACTCCATGGACATGGTCAGTAAAAAAGAGATTAGAATCAAAGATAACACCAAGATCTTTGGTCTTATCTTTGATAGGTATGACAGAATTATCAATAACGTAACGAGTGGGAATTGCTCTACTTATGCGTCGAGTGTAGGTAACATGAACTGATTTTAATGGATTGATCGGTATATTATTATGAGCACACCATTGGGCCACAGCGTCGATATCCCTTTGCAAAAGCAATCTATCATGGTCTGAATCGACTATTTTAAAAATTTTGTTATCATCGGCAAATTGAAGCAGGTTGGAGTGGATAACTTTGAACTGAAGATCATACAAATATATGTTTAAAAGTAGAGGCCCCAGGGACGAACCCTGTGGGACTCCACAATTGACGGGATATGAAACCGAAGTCATAGAACCATTGCACTTGATAACATTAGTACGACTGTGTAAATAATTACAGATCCAATCCAAAAGTACACCGCTCATTCCATAAGTAAATAATTTATCCCGTAAAAATCTATGAGGAACTCTGTCAAACGCTTTGGCAAGGTCTAAGTAAATCACGTCGACTTATCGACCGCGAGTCTCAACCACAGGGGCGACGAGGTTCATGAAAGCAGCGTGATTTGTGTCCACGCATTTGCTAGGGACAAAACCATGCTGGCAATCATTAGGGAACATGGTAAACCAACGCTGGACGTGGGTATGCATCACCTTATCAAAAACCTTAGCTAGGGCACACAATAATGAGATCGGGCGGTAATTCTTAGAGTCACAAGCGGCACCAGATTTAAATACGGGTACCACAACAGCCTGCTTCCAAAGGGAAGGGAAAATGCCAGTTGAAAGTGATAAATTTAAAACATGTTCCAACAGAGGTAGGAGGATATCCCCGCAACCCTTGATGACAAAAGGGGGAACACCATCGACCCCTGTTGAGAACTTAGCCGGAAGTTTAATGATTGCCTGGTGTATGTCAGCGAGTGATATGGTCTGATTAGAGTAAGGATGTGTAACTAAGTGAGAGGCATCAAATGTGTAAGTGTCGGCAGGGTTCGTATTATCGACAGCAATAGCTGAAAAATGGGTCCTGAAAAGTTCCGCAAGCGTGTGAGGATCAGAGACCAATTCCTTGCCCCGTTTTAAAGCAAGGGAATTGGTCCTATCCCGAAGGTTGCCCTTGACAAGTCTCCAAAATTTCTTTGGATGCGAAAGAGCATCTTGGCACGTCGACTTGAGCATAACGGCACGATCACGAGCGAGAAATTATCGAGCAGTAGCACGAAGTCTACGAAATTCAATACCATCAGTGATCGCACCAGTACGCTTCATTTTCCTAAAGAAGTACCGCTTTCTTCTGAAATTCAGTCTAAGATCAGAAGAGTACCAATGGGGATATTGCGATTTGCCGTGCTTAGGTTTTTTAGGGATTGCCAGATTCATGGTCAGGGTTCTTTGGTTTAAGTCGAATGCAATGTGCTGTCAAGATACCAACTTCATCGGCCAATGTCTCAACCAACTCATGAGAGAGTAAATCTTTGTCCAGTCTACTGACAAATAATGCTTTAGGGGCACGACCACCAAGAATGATAGGGGTGGATACGAATTCTGAGAGAAATACGCGCCGTAACTCCGGACGCGATTGGGTCTGGTGGGACGCTAAAAATGGGGAAGGAATACTCGGGACGAAAGGCAGGTGGGCTACCTCAGACCTAGACCCTACTTAGCGCCATCGTCTTGGCCTAATTTTGCGTGCATATTGCCAAAGTTATTTTAAACTTTCTTCTCATAAATAAAACTTGCAATTGAAACATTAAATTTTATAGACAGTTAATATTTAATAATTATTGTTTCGAAATTGTTCCTAAAATAATAGTGCACGTAGTTGACGCTGCAATAGGGAAACGCCGGTAGGGATTTATTTGAACGCGCTTGGCGTCAGCTAGAGTTCTTTCTTCCGCTTTCAAGGGGGATTGAATTGAATGGATTATAAGATCAAATATTTCATTAAATAATGTTTTTAACTTCTAACTATGGTGTAAAATGATCATTTTTATGCGCGAAAGAAGAAAAGGTTTAATAATCAATGTAAGTTTTTTCAAACATAGTAAAATCATGTTTGGTTTCAATACAATGCGTTAGTAGTTAAATTCCATATTTTTCATCAAATGACTAATCTTTTCAATCGTCCTTGAAATAGGAAGTAACAACTCTAGGTGACGCCCAGTGCGTTCAAATAAATCCCTACCGGCGTTTCCCTATTGCAGCGTCATCTACGTGCACTATTATTTTAGGAACAATTTCGAAACAATAATTATTTAATATTAACTGTCTATAAAATTTAATGTTTCAATTGCAAGTTTTATTTATGAGAAAAAAGTTTAAAATAACTTTGGCAATATGCATGCAAAATTAGGCCAAGACGATGGCGCTAAGTAGGGTCTAGTTCTGAGGTAGCCCACCTGCCTTTCGTCCCGAGTATTCCTTCCCCATTTTTAGCGTCCCACCAGACCCAATCGCGTCCGGAGTTACGGCGCGTATTTCTCTCAGAATTCGTATCCACCCCCTATCATCCTTGCGACCACGTCCCCCCTTAGTAATAGTAGTAATAGTAGTAATGAATGAATGAATGAAAGAGAAGTTTATTGTGCATAATAAAAGTTGGTTAACAACTCACGGGATTATACACAGTTTGGATAATACAAAAAACACAAAATTCAAATTATACTACATGATAATAGTAGTAATAGTAGTAATAGTAGTAATAGTAGTAAAAGTAGTAGTAGTAGTAGTAAATAAATTATTAATAACACTCTACGTTAAATTATTCAAAGACATCTTTCTTCTTCTTTATTCTCACTTTCCAGGTTTCTTCTACTTTTCCTGTTTGCTATACTGATCGTGGGTACATTTGGGGATTTCAAACTAAGCCAATCCTGTAATATTGAACTTAAGACGCTCCCTAATATTTCCGTTAATTCAACTCCTGATGATGTAAAGTCTAGTTCTTCGAAACTTCTAGAACACGTGTCGAAACAACAAAGCTCAGTCAAAAAATCTGGTGGTAAAAAAATCTTTACAGGTAAGCTGGGTTTAATTTTGAAAATAATCGCAATATTGATTTAGGAAATTTGAACAATTTCTTCTCTCGTGAAAGATTTTTTTCCTCAACTTATTTATAACGTTTAAAATTGTTAACCCAATTTTAGAAATCATGCGATGTTTCTCCGTAATAAAGAATACAAGTATCATCTTCGACACATCAAGTAGGCCTGGTGATCTCAGTTGCTTACACGGAATTCGCGCAATTACCATGGCCTGGGTTATAATTTGTCATACGCTCATTTTTGGTTTCACTTCAATGGGTACGTTTAAACTGTTTATTATATAACCAGAGATAGATTTAATTTTAGAAATAGGAATGGAGAACGGTTAGTATTTACGACAGTCCGACTCATAGCCCAGTATAGAGCCCCAGCCCCAACATGTTTATCTTATTGGCTCATTTAAACTACATTTTGATGACGTTACTGATGGGGACGTCGAAAAATACGTAATTCCTTTTTACCTCTTTCGCTATGACCCGCTTCTTCTTTCATACCCCCCCCCGTCCCGTGGAAGGGGGTCCGGGACTTTGACGCGCGCATACATTACTCTGTTCTCCATTCCTACTTTTAAAATTAAATCTATCCCTGACATAACTGAAAATAATTTTCTATAATTTTCAGACAACGCACCCGACATGTATATTAAGTCATTTATGCCACATTTTAGTGTGATTACGCACGGAAGCTTCTCTATTGATACTTTCTTCTTAATGAGGTATGAGTTAATATTAATTTTACATAATTTAGCGTTCGATTTTCATTAATGGTTTTCCCTTTGCCAGTGGATTTCTTACTTCGTACCTTTTCTTGAAAGAACAAACCGTAAAAGATTCAAAATGGAATATTTGCAAACTGTACATTCTCAGATATATGAGGTAAAATTAAGAAATATTTCCAATTCAAAATCACGAAATGGCTTTCATAATCATTTTAACAGTAAAATACTTCCTAAAAGTGGTCTCTCAGACCATGAAACTTGGGATTGGCTTGGCATTTCCGACGTAGGCATACTTTTACACATTTTATACCCTTCTTCTGAGCAATTATTCAGTGCTGTACTACCTTAACACATTGGAAACCACAGGGAGTATTGCCAAATAATTTCTGAGCTTGTTATTTACAGGTTGACACCGGCGCTCATGATGGTTCTATTTTGCTTCAACGCATTGCCACCACTTTTTGGAACTACGGCAAATTGGAATTATCTCGAGCATCAGAGGGAAGTATGCTATAATAACTAATGGCAGAGTTTGATTTACATCTCCAATATTAATCCAATGGAACAGCAAGTAATTAATAACGAAAACTTGAATCCTAGTCCATAAGTTTGGCAACGATAATAGGCATTGTAAAAGTACTCCACTGCAATATCGAAAAGGTTATGACAGAATACTTGGTATAAGTCGGTCAGGACTAGTTTTGTAAAGTTTATGAGAAACGTATTGTAATTTATGGAATAGAAACAACCCATTTAACCTATTTCACTACGCTGGTTTCATATATCCTGATGAATTATTTACCTTTTCAGTGCTTAGGTTGGGGATGGTACATTTGCTGTGACATCCAATTCTTTGTAATTGCTCCATTGTTTTTAATATACTTAAAAAGGTTTGTTCCCTTGTTTTTGAAGATGCTTCAATACTTGTGGTTTTAGTGGCGCGTATTTACCATAGCTCCAAGACGTTCAAAAGAAAAATTGGTTTTGTTATCGCTCTTACGATAATATTTGCTTCATGGTTCACTACAATTTCTGTATCCTGGAACAACGGTTTCCAACCGACAGGCTACATAAATAATAGACGAAATATTTCCGGACTGTTGATTGACATATCGTCAAACGCCCGCAAGTAGGTTCAACACTTATAGTTAGAGGTTTAAGGACCGTTTCCGAAAGGAGGGGCGTAGTATCATCTGCTTAATATTGGGGTTAAAACGGAACATCATGCATATGGACCCGATGACCTTAAAAAGGCCTACAAAGCTACCAGTTCAACAAAGTACTTCTGTATGAAGGAAAAGATCCTGAAATCGGATGACGTCACAACAATATATTATAGACCTCAACTACAGGGTGTTTAAGGACAGTCCTACGATTTGCCTTAGAACTTAGGCCTCAAATTTCAACCTCTAATCTGTTTGGTAAACACCTCAACGTATATGTTCGGTGTGTCTACCATCGTGCTGGAGGCACTATAAATATCCACCTTCATCAAGCTTTAACGGACAAGGATTACATAAGACGGCAAGACCTTTGTCTTACCACGCGTGATCTAAATGAAGACGATCCATTATTTTTCAGAAAGGTACTGTTTTCTGACGAAGCTATACATTTCACAGGGATGGTTTGGTAAACCGGCATGACGTACATCACTGGACCCAAAGAAATCCTAACTGTTTTCGACACCATTACGATCAAATGCTATGGAAGGTAGATGTTTTGGTGGGAACACTTGGAAACCGAATTAGTGGGCCCTTATTCTTCGATGAAAATACCACTGGAGACATTTACATGGACATCCCGCGTCATTACTAAGTTTAGTGCTTGCAAATGTATTGCAAGACACGGACAGTCGTCTTCCACAGCGCCTCCAGCACGATGGAAATACATCGAGGTGTTTACCAAACAGATTAGAGTTTGTAATTTGAGGCCTTAGTTCTAAGGCTAATCGTAGGACTGTGTTTTAAAATATTCCTTTTGTACCATTTCATTTGCATACAATAAAACCCTAAATCCAAAACGTATTTATTACACCCTGTATTAGAGGTCTATAATTTTGTATGGTGAAGTCACCCCTTGGCAGTATTGGGGTTGTCCACAAAGGAAGGTGTTGGTCTGATCTTTTCCGTCTCAAGAAAACAAGTTGTTCAAACCCCAGACACTAAACCCTTATATTTCTGCTCGAAAATGATCGAGCCGAGCCAAGCTGGCTCGATTAATATATACATGTTTAAAAAAATTGCTACTACCAACGTCAAACTTGAGAACGACTATAAATGCCATCTTATGTTTAGGAATGTAGAGGTTCAGTAAAACCCGCTCGGTAAAATATGCTCAAGGTTAGAGACGAGAGATTTTTCCCACGCTATATTTCGTGTAAAAATACATCGGAAAGCTATTGGTGGAGAGAATAAAGACTAAAAGGAAAGCACTATATCAGTGACTAAGCTCGCGAGTCGTAGTGGCTCGATGCCTGTCGGCTCGGCTCGACCATAAAAATGCTCGCTCGTTAATTAAACGAGCCGCCAAAGTGGCGGCTCGGCTCGGCTCGAACTCGGCTCGCTCGTCACGAGCCCGAGCTGGCTCGAGCTCGTGAACAATCCTACTTTTGAATACCCATTGAACGCTGTTTTTCTTATAGTATAGTTTTCTAGCCAAAAACACTCGTTTAAACCCCAAAAACACTCTCGTGTGAACGCCCATAATGCTCTCGTTTGAACGCCTATATCACACTCGTTTGAACGCCCATAACGGTCTCATTTGAGCGTCAAAAACAATCTCGTTGGAACGCCATAAACATCCTCGTCTGAATGCGCAAAAATTTGTTATTTGAACGTCTAAAACGCTCTTCTTTTAATACTTATATAACCTATAGAACGCCATAACTACCATAACAGAACGCTTCATTAGTGCAAGGTGGTTATTCAAAATTGAATGGGATAAAGATTCATAAGTTATTCAAAAATGAATGCTATAGTTAACTTCTAATCAATATGACGGTAGTTTGTTCAAAAACTAATGCTAATGGTTAGTTTGAACGCGTAAAACACTCCTCGTTCAAAATTGAATATCTCTGGTTAAATCTGAATGCGTCAATAGAGGCTTGTTCAAAATTGAACGGTCGCTACCATTTTTGAATGCCAAGAGCACGCTCATTTTTTACAGTGTAGTTTGACCGGAATTTCTAGTAGTCTATTAAAACAGCTGTTCTTGTCACCGTTTCTGATTCGTTACCTCAAACCACAGGCCACACCTTAAAGTTTCGTTTCTTGCCCGCTGCTGGCGCGCAAATCAGCCTGCCAGCTCAAAATGAAGGAAATGCCGTAGGTGGCACGGTGATCGGACCTAATAAGAAGTTGGCTAACAGAGATGGTTCCGGATATGGTTAGAGTCCAATACTTCCGAGGATAAGAAGTCATAAACTTCTGATAATAGTAATTAATAAATTTCACTGCATGTCGTGTCAAGCTTCTAGATTTCGCCTAATTTTTCCGAGATTCGTTTTGAACCGCGTTTCAGTTTAGTAAGTGCAAGTGGGTGGCATAATAACGCGTTATACCAAAACTCTCCTATGGTACAAGTCGAAAACTATTTGATGCCATAACTGTACTTCTCTGAGCTCTTTTAAAATATTATCGATTATAGGTTTGTTAATTTTGTCTTCACCTTACCCTTAAGTTTCTAGCAAATTTATGAACGCTTAAGGCTCTTTCAGACGATCCAATTTTTTGACTCAGCTCGATGGGTCAAAAAGTTGTATTTCTTGAAGGGAAAAATGAAATAAATATTTCCAATTCACACTACTAAACTAAAAGCACCACCTTCCTTGGCACTTACGAAATAACCCCCGAAAAAGGCTTTTTTCTAATTCATTTTGATTGGCTGGAAAAATGAACTTAAAAAGTTGAGTCAGCAAAAATTGGATCACTGATCCATTTTTTCCTAGCCAACGTTTTTTGGTGACTCAACTCATGTAGCGTCTATTCTCACGATCCAACTAGTTGATTCAACTCGAGTTGACCCATCAAGCTGAGTCAAAAAGTTGGATCGTATCTGAAAGAGCCTTAAGTTGGCTCTTATCAAATTAAAAGCGTTGATTGACCTCGACAGTAGTATGCTGGATTAAAGCCGCGCTCTTAAAAGTTTACGCGAAAGTTCATTCTAGACGCTAACTTGAACCAGAAGAACTTAAGAAGAATTAGTTCTCATCCTATCTGTGCTAAAACCAACAATTATAGTCTCTTACCGTGAGTTCATAAGATATGTTCCATAAGCTTGTCACTGGTTACTGAGAGCTTGTCATGAAGCGACGTTGGAGGAACGTCATAAATTCTCGTAGAGCGACGCATGGTGGGGCGCTGTCAAAAGATAGGACAGACTAAATAAAAGATGGACTGCAACCAGCGTGGGAAATAAGGCGGTGGCACAGGGCAAATGACCAATTTAAAAATTGCCTGAACCATTTTAAAAATTAAATCGGAGGGGGGTCAGTGGTCCACGAAACCTACTAAGCAAATTCAAGGGTAACCAGGGCTCAGATATTTTAATTATCCACTTCTTTATTTTAGCAGACGACGTGTCCTGGTCAATGGTCATGGACCAGTTTATTTATTACAGGATAGGTGGGTCGCTGGCCTAGTGTCCAGTTTAAAAAAATCCTTATTTCCCACCCTGACTGCAACACAGAGTGTAGTCTGCAATTGTCGCTTGTCGTTCTTGAACTAGCTCCCCGTAATTCTCTAGAATTACGAAGTATTGGTAGTGTCATACTTATGCCGCTACTAAAAACAATCACTTTACAGGGTAAAAGTGAATAATAAGTCTAAACAAAAGTAACAAGTGTTACATTTTTGTTTGAGTTTAGAGAGTCTAAGCTTCTCCAATGTATTTTACTACAATTAAACACTCATTTTCCCTCTGTATGACAGCATAAACAATCGCAAATCAATCAGCAACTCTTTGCAGCGTTCTAAGGTTTCGCATTGCACACGCTTGGATTTAAGTGGAACCCAAAATGGCAATGAATCCATTTAAATTTCTTGGAAATAACCGATATTTTAAAAACAAGTAATTCTTTGTCTATTAAATATCTTAATGTGGTCGTCGATTGGAAAATAATTTTTTATAGGTACGCCGAGGAAACTCCACTAAACGTGACGACAATTACGGTGAGTTTATGGACATCCGGTGGCGTGTCTTGGAGAATGATATTTCAAGATGGAAATAAATGTTTAAATATTTCTTGTCAGGAATCGTGGGGAATGGAGCGTGTAAAGTCATCTTACATATTTATAGCTGAATATCTAAAACGGTCCTTCAACATGCGGTATTTTTCATATTACATTGAATTTCATTGAAATTTTAATTGTGTCGAGACTAGAGCGAGAAAGAATTGCGTTGCTAGCGTCTAAGTCCTCGCTAGCTAGTTCGGTCAAATTTGTCCACGAATAATCGACAAATTCTATGCTTTGTTGGACTCGATTAATTTTGAATTTTTAACCAATAATCGAGAAGCTTTTGTTTATACTTTAAAAAATTTGAGTAATCTATTCGGTTTTCAACTCTTTTCGAATCGTAAACAAGAAACCCTTCATCTCACAAGCAACCAAATGCATGGTCTCTTATATTCTTTGAAATGTTAATTACTCTCTGAAAGGAATTTTATTTTAGCTGATTTATGGGAAATTTTAAGCTTACCTTTATATCTCATAGTAACACAATTTTTCGATGATTTAGACTATGTTACGAAGACCATAAAATTAGCTTCCACGATGTTACCAACCTATACAATGAGCCTAATGCTTTCAACGTAAGTGAACTGAAAGATAAATCTGATCGAATTTAATTTAACTGTACGAGTTTGCCTGTTAATCTATACTCGGGTTTTAGAAATCAAATTTTATCATGATTCCCGGGCCACAGACGATTTTCGATGGTCGACAGGAGTATTTCAGTCCGTCTCCGGTGTTCGAAACGGCTAGAATGATTATCGTGTCGGCGTCGCCCAAAAGAGTCGTGTCCACATTCTTGTCCTTCTTAAATATGGACACTCCAGTAAATTTTGCAATCGACTCGCTTCCCAATTCATTGAACTACATTCTTCGCTTAATTAGGTGGTGATTTTAATGGTGTTTACCTTGATGCTTTTGTCACTTTTGCTCGTCATTCACTCCGTCGTAACCAACAAATACCAATCGGTGCCCACCAAGAAAGTTGTCAGGAAGCTGGCCCAAGAATGCCTGGAAAATACCTGGGAGAACGTCTCGCTCTTGTGCGCCGAACGTAAGCAATTCAGCGCTCGTTTACATTTGATAAAGAAAAATCCCATTACTTCAGATTTCCACAATTCAATTAGCGGAGAATACCAACCCATTACGAAAGATGGCTAGCGCTTTAATCTGACATAATTACGTTCCCTACAGCTATTCCCTCCATTTTGCCCAACGTTACTCGTCGTCTGCTCGCTTCGTCGTGGCTGATCGGAGTGACTTTCATTCTGTTTTTCTTGGGTTGTTTCTTGCGCACGGAGTTCACGACGGAAAGCTACAATTGCATCGACACTCTCTCGGACTTGATCAAATCGGGAATTCCACCTGTCATGTTCGAGGAATCTGGAACCCTCGAATATCTGAAAGTATTGGTAAATAGACGTTTCCGTGTTAAATTATTCTCCTTTTGGAAGTCATTGTTGCGTATTTATATAGGCAACGCGGGATCCAGTTGTTAAAGAATGGCTTGACGCGCTGGATAAGGAGAATATTTACACCAGGCCTGAGGAATATTTTGCGCTTGACGCCTACATTCCTCTTCTTTCTGGAGAAAAAGCTCTGATCACGAGAGACACTTTTCTGATTTGGTTCTTGGGACAATTCTTGACTTTCGATTACGAGAATAAAGAATTCATTCTGAGCCACGGAGGACTTTACTTTTCGCGACAAGAACTGGCCTTCGAATACTTAATACTTGCACCTCATGTTCAACGCCACTTGGATGAAAAACAACCCCATCATTCACGAGCTCGTCCAACTGATGTCGGTATGAATTTTATCGTAAAATAATTAAGGGGCTTGAGGAATGTTTTATTGCAGCGTGGAACCGTTATTCGAAACGCAAGCGTTGGACTATTTGGATCTTGAGATGCGTCATTTATATGGGCATGTCACTTGGAAGAGACCGATGAAAAGCGCGGCTGATTTGGACCTGAGCAGCGTCAGCGTTCCCTTCTACTTACTTTTCACGCTGTTGTCGGGAACAGTAGCCGTGCTCATTACCGAAATTATCTTTAACCACTTTGTTTAGACGTTAAATATTTAATCCGTCACGAGACGAATTCGATTATGTTGAAACGCAAAAAATAATTTTCCACTTCAATATTGAACACCAGCAAAGTAACAACTCCATTCTACGTCACTTTCAATTTTACCTTTAACTAGGTGGTAGTTACGCAGTAAAAGATCATTAAGGTTTAAAAAATAATTGCAATCAAGTCTAGAATTAACTAGCAGTCCAATACAGATTAAATATCTTATAATAATTGACACTGGAATATACAGTCCATCAATAGTGAAGGAGTGTGTTTATTGGGCCCAACTGACTGAAAAGTATCAAAGACCATGGGTTGTGCAACATTTGGTTATACCCTTCTGCTGAGTAAAGGTACAAAACGGTTTTAGATAGTTCTAAAACAAGCTGGTCACTCGGTTTAAAGTCGTACTCTACATTGTTGGATATTTTCTTGTTTTAGGGGCCAATGTTTGGGGGTTGTACACTCCATGTTATTTTATACTTTCCACTCAGTTGGGCCCAATAAACACGCTCATTAACATAACACCCTCTATATATCGTTTTTGTCTTAAAGACAAAAAGTACACTGGAAATACCGGTTGAAAACTGAAAAAGGCACATGTTGAATTTGACTCCAAAAGGTACTGTACATGCAAATAAAAATTGCTTTTTAAATGTAAAACTTCGTCGTTCATTTAAATACATCTCCTCGAATTTGAAAAATAATTCCAAGTGCACGCCCACTTCTTAAGAGTAACGTAACTGAGAATTTTCAACACTGAGCGTTGATTATTATTAAGTTAATCAGGGCATCTATAGATTGAGCTGTACAACTAGTACGTAAATACATACATACAGCCATACAAGAGATATAAAATCCTCATGGCGTTATTAGCGGGCGTTCAATCTTTTAGAATAGAGTGGCCCTTAATATGGTAGAGGCCAAAGGGTGAATTGGGGAAGTTTGCCTTGGGGCTTATTAATTTTTCGAGGCCCATACTAAGGAGGCAAAGGCTTAGAAAAGCGATGACTTCAGCAGACTCTTCTTTAAAGATAAGCGACGATAAGCATCCGAATACATAAGACAATAACGTCAAAATTCGCCCTAAGTCAAACTCCACTATAAAATCAAAGGTAGTCTCTAATAATAAATAAAGGCAAATGGAAAGCGAGGAAGAAAAGAGAGCCTAATTGACAACGTAAAACTGTTTACTGATCTCTATAGCGGCATACAAGGGGAAATCTCGCGTATGGTTATAATGGGGAGTACGTTTGCAAACCGAAGTACAATTACCAACTAGGTTTCATTACGAAACCTATGATTATCTCCATGAAGCTAAAATATCGAAAGTCGTATCAATTGTTTTTTTTGGGAGGGGGCGGATAAGTAATATTAATTGATTTTAAGAAGGCTAAAAATAAATAGATCACGATTTGTCTTGTGTGTGTTATAAACATGATTTTACTGAGAACACACAAGCCAATGCCTTCATTAACCAACCCAGTGTTTAATTACTTTCCTTTAATTTTATTTGCTTGGATTGATCGAACTTCCGAAAATAGACTTATGAAACGCAAGAAAAAGAAAAAATAGTCAAAATTTTTTGTTGAAAGATTTCGAAGGAATATTGATTTTCGTTTGAGATTGGCGGTCGCTCGGTCCTTGAGGAACCGGGTCGAGAGTAGTCAAGCGTTCTTTATAGAGGGCGCGATTCATTAACGCTGCAGAGCGATTTTATCTTTCGAGCCATCGGCTTAGCGATTATGATTAAAAAAATTAACCGGCGATTTTGCTTTATCGTCTGCCCTCTAATAATGCACCCTCATGTACCGTACCTTTGTATCTACATTCCGGCAAGTCTAAATAGTGGTTTCCCTCCTTTAAAGACCATCTTGCGTTTAAAATAAATTTAATGTTTGCACGCAGCGATCTTCTTTTAGTAAATTCTTTTTGTTATTGACATCCATTCTCAAAGCTAAGACCATTAAACACAGATGGATCTTCTTTTAGTAAATTCTTTTTGTTATTGACATCCATTCTCAAAGCTAAGACCATTAAACACAGATGGACTGGAATGCAGACGCGGCGCTTTGTTCTTTTAGAGCAGCGTCTCTATATTGCCACACCGTGACCAAATTGGAAGTTTTTCGACTAAAACCATAGCAGCCAGAACACGATGAGTCGAAAAGTTTCGTGACTCTCCCGCTAGGGGCCACGACAGGCGATGCCATTAGCCTTCCAGTCCAGCTGTGTTTAATGGTCTTAGCTCAAAGTGAAGGGCAAAGGTCAGCATACAATTTCCTCAAAATAAAGAAATTCTTACACTGTAAAAAAAAAGGGTTCTTCGAGGGTTTTCAATAGAACTCTTACGTTCTTGTTGGAACGCTAAAGGTTCCCAGACGTGGATGAAGGTTCACAGTAGAGCAGGAAGGTTCTTAGCAGATCGTATCTAATTAAAAGGGTTCTTGTAATAACGTGTGGGGTTTTAATAGATCCTTGAAGGTTCTTGAAAGAACATTCGGGTTCTTGAAAGATCCTTGAACGTTCTTGAAAGAATATTTGGGTTCTTGCGAGAGCCTTCACGGTTCGTGAGAGAACATTCAGGTTCTCGATAGATCCTTGAGGGTTCATGAAAGAACATTTCGGTTCTTGATAGATCCTTGAGGGTTCATGAAAAAAATACGGGTTCTTGAAAGATCCTTGTAGGTTCGTGAAAGAACACTGTTAGAAAAAAAGGTGTTTCATGGGTGTTTGGAAATACCTTGAGTTGTTTATTTACTCTTTTTAGAGTGTTTTGTAACTGAGATGGTGTTTTCTCCGTAAAAAGGTGCTAGTTGACTTTTTTTAGGTATTTTTTAAAGGAATTGGCGATTCACTGGTACGTAGAAACACCTTTAGGTTTTATTAACTCTTCCAGGTGTGCTTTAATCTGCAGGGTGTTTTTGTTTCAGTTGGAAGGTGTTCTATCAATGGGTGCTTAGGAAAACGGCACGGTGTTAATTCAAGGATGATAGGGGGTGGATACGAATTCTGAGAGAAATACGCGCCGTAACTCCGGACGCGATTGGGTCTGGTGGGACGCTAAAAATGGGGAAGGAATACTCGGGACGAAAGGCAGGTGGGCTACCTCAGAACTAGACCCTACTTAGCGCCATCGTCTTGGCCTAATTTTGCGTGCATATTGCCAAAGTTATTTTAAACTTTTTTCTCATAAATAAAACTTGCAATTGAAACATTAAATTTTATAGACAGTTAATATTTAATAATTATTGTTTCGAAATTGTTCCTAAAATAATAGTGCACGTAGTTGACGCTGCAATAGGGAAACGCCGGTAGGGATTTATTTGAACGCGCTGGGCGTCAGCTAGAGTTCTTTCTTCCGCTTTCAAGGGGGATTGAATTGAATGGATTATAAGATCAAATATTTCATTAAATAATGTTTTTAACTTCTAACTATGGTGTAAAATGATCATTTTTATGCGCGAAAGAAGAAAAGGTTTAATAATCAATGTAAGTTTTTTCAAACATAGTAAAATCATGTTTGGTTTCAATACAATGCGTTAGTAGTTAAATTCCATATTTTTCATCAAATGACTAATCTTTTCAATCGTCCTTGAAATAGGAAGTAACAACTCTAGGTGACGCCCAGTGCGTTCAAATAAATCCCTACCGGCGTTTCCCTATTGCAGCGTCATCTACGTGCACTATTATTTTAGGAACAATTTCGAAACAATAATTATTAAATATTAACTGTCTATAAAATTTAATGTTTCAATTGCAAGTTTTATTTATGAGAAAAAAGTTTAAAATAACTTTGGCAATATGCACGCAAAATTAGGCCAAGACGATGGCGCTAAGTAGGGTCTAGTTCTGAGGTAGCCCACCTGCCTTTCGTCCCGAGTATTCCTTCCCCATTTTTAGCGTCCCACCAGACCCAATCGCGTCCGGAGTTACGGCGCGTATTTCTCTCAGAATTCGTATCCACCCCCTATCATCCTTGGTTAATTGACCCTTATTGAAATGTTTTTAAACGGAAATACAAGCCGCGTTTACACGAACTTGCACAACCGTTGCCAACGCATTGGAAGGGATTTGAAACCACGTGTAAACACAACCGTTTTTAAGCGAACCAATTCGGAATCGCATTGTTGTTTAATATAAAACTGTTTGAATGATGCTGATAAACACCTTAGGGCTTAACTTAACACTTTTTTTACCTCATATGGTGTGTTTTTAAGTTAGATGTTTTTCGATATGAGCTTAGAGCGTGAACGATGAAGAGAGAAATCATCTACTAATTCTACCTGCATTGTGAAACATTCTAAAAAAATCCCAGAGATTTTAAAATCAAAAGTAATTTATAATTCTTTGGTCTACCTTATACTAAATATCTGAGGGGATTCATACTTTTTACCTCTCCGAGTGACCTAGTCCCGGAGAGGTATTACACCGGCCGTATATGTCTGTGTGTCTGTCTGTCTTTCTGTCAGACCTCACGTGACCGCGTTCGCAGTTTATAAATCGGAGCAAACAAATATCCGATTTCCGCAACGCGTTCGAGGTTCACGGAAATTTGGCCATTCATCTACCAACACCACTCTTTACTAACTGGCTTCTAAGGACTACAATCTGCTAGTCTTTGTCCATCCCACATGGACACTAGCCTGTACAAGCTGGCTCGTAAGCACCACCATCTTTTGTTCTTCGTCAATTGGCCATATGTCTAATCAGCGCCACTAGCGGATGGTCTGAAAACTACTCCCATAGAGTCTAAGTATATTTAAGCGGGTTTGCAGAATTTCCACCAGGTGGCTCGAACGCCGCGCCATCTGACGGAAATTCTGCAAACCCGCTTAAATATACCTAGACTCTATGGGAGTAGTTTTCAGACCATCCGCTAGTGGCGCTGATTAGACATATGGCCAATTCCACATTGACACCAGCTGCTATGCACCACCAACTTCAGGTCTTTGTCCATTCCACATGGACGCCGGTCGGTACATTCTGGCCTCTTTTCCGTCGTCATCATTTGATTTCAAGATATACACGGCGATCGGCTAGGGTTACGAGAAACGTCTAGTCTCCCAATGGCAGATCTTCCACCATCGGTTCACGCGAATGCGTTTTTATCTGTTATTATAATGGAAACGAATCGTATATATACCCCAAAATTTGAAGAAAGCGGGCAAGAGGGGTACCCTTCACTTTAAACGTCAATATTAGCAAAGTTTCGAAAGATAATAGGAACAACTTTATTTTAAACGATTTAACCATTTTAAAGTTATTTACTGGCGATTAAATTAATTAATATCATTTATATTTAATTAATTATTTAAGATAAGCTTATTTCTTTGAAGTGACACAAGTGAGAGTTTATATAGAACGAGTAATGAAGATTGCATCTGAATCGAAACACTACACGCATATCAAGGTTAATATAAAGCGAGTATGGTGAAAAGATCGCTTACAAAACGATAACATTTCCTTTTTGCAGAATATTAAATGGAAATATTTTAAATAATTTTCGGCATTACGATTCTTTTAGTAGTTGTGTAGCTATAAAGCTCTGTTCCATCTCAATATTCCAAGAACATCTTTTGATATTAACATTTCAAATTTGGTGTTTACTTTTTAATTCAGCTTTACTACATTTATATATAGTGTAAACGCAACTTTTAATTTCACTACATTATATGGATTTTAATACTTCGTCTCTCAATAAGTGTTGAAGCGATTGGGTCTATGAAATAAGATACCCTAGATTTAAACCAGAATTGACCTTGTTTCGTGTCTTCTTACAAGAGGTGTTAACGGTTCAGAGTGAGCCAAAAGTAAAATACACACTTAAGTGATACCTATTAGGTCCTCATTAGAATTATGAGAATACACAGGGAAATGTTAAACGATCAAACCTTCACAAATGATCTTCGCAATATCCCGCCAATTTGAGCAACGTATTTCCGGTTTTTCTCATTGGCTGGTGGACCCATGGACGAAGTTATACTGAAGAACTAATGGCAGCCCATTACTGCCCCTATTACTAAGCGACTAAACAACCAATGTAAAGCTTACTTCCCCCTTTTCAGCCCCAAAATGGAGGGGGTTATGAAAATGCGGAGTCAAATCCCGGAAAACGCTAGCGCCATCTAGACAAAATAAGACTTTAGCTGCTTCCCTCGTTAGAACGTTGATTCCCCCACTATCCGGTTTGCTACTATCTGCCGCTAGAAGGCGAATTAACAAGTATTTTTCAACTTTCTCCCTCTGCCTTCAGTATTGGTTCGTCCATGGTGGACCTGTGTTTGGAAAGGTAAATTCGTCTCGACTCGGAGAGGTTTATTTTGGTTTCCCAACTTGTTTGATTTTTCAATCATTGGAAAAAAATTCTCGGAGGGTTCAATATGCTGGAATGTCTTGGAATTAGAGGAATTCATAAATTCACTTGAATTTTCCCGTAACACAGGTTTTTACCTCTCCAAGTGACGATGACGTCACGAAGAGGTATAACATTGGTCGTGTCTGGGTGGGTGTGTGTGTGTGTCTGTCTATCACCACGTTCGCATTTGGCAAATCGGAGCAACCGTGTTCGTAATTTTCGGACCGCGTTCACAGTTAACAGAAATAAGGAAAATTCTACTTCATTACTCTCTCTCCACACTTGTCTTTCGTATGCTATATACCACATACACGCCAATCTGTACTTATTACCTCTCCGAGTGACGTATGTCACGGAGAGGTTCTGTAACGATCGTGTGTGTCTGTCTGTCTGTGTGTGTGTGTCTGTTGTTACACCCACGTGACCGCGTTCGCAGTTTCCAAATCGGAGAAAACGTGTTCGCCATTTCCGAACTGCTTTCACAGTCACGGAAATGGCTCCTCTACTTGAGTTCTCACACCACCATCTTCTGGTCTTTGTCCATCCCACACGGACACCAGTACTTGCTGGCTTCTAATCACCACCATCTCTTGGTCTTCGTCCATCCCACATGAACACCAGTCTGTACAGACTGTTAAAAAAGTCTTTGCGCGTTGCAGTTTTCGCACATATTTTACTGTATTTCAAAAACTATTCAAGCTAGCGCTCTGGAATAAAGTGCGTTATAAAAGTTTTGCATTTCTCTTTCATATTTTACCCGTTTCACAGTTGTCCTTTGCATACTTATACCGGAAACCGGAAATGTCAAAATTATCAACTTTGAAAATATTGGATTCTCGAGGATATAAATGCGATTTTCGGATTCCTTGGGGTCGATTCATATTTGAAAAGTTTTCACCAAATTCAATTCGGATGAATAGGTCACGAGTAATCAGCCTTTATTCAAAATCTGGCAACTTCGATTTAAATGGCGATAATTCATAATCGAGTATCGAATCTTTGTCGTAATAATGCTTGTTAGATGTTATGGCACTTTATGCATATATAAATGATTGGTCTTGTGGCGCGATACTTTGAAACAATTCAGACGCTCATTAAAGGGATGGTGAAGTGGAAAATTAAGATTTTTTTTTTATTCTTCTATAAGACCAATCTGCATACAGTGCATAGTGAATTATCCAGGAAATAACACCGAACGATTTTTATACGTCAATTAGTTTGAAATTTCATGGATAATTTTAAATAAGGATCTCCGACCAATCGCGTCCTTTTATAAACAATTTTCTCGTGGCACGTTCCGTGTTGAATCAATTTATCGCGAGATTTGAAAAAAATTGCGCGATGTGACAATTGTGGCGCGAGACATGGAGCGTGCCACGAGAATTTTGTTAACAAAAAGGCACGGCGTTACGCGATTGGTCGGAGGTCCTTATTTAAAATTATTCTTAAAATCTTAGCCTAATTTGAATATTAAAATCAATGGGAGGTATTTCCTAAACTTTTCATTATGCAGACTGGTCTTATAAGAACCGATAAAAAATCACTTTAATTTCCACTTCCCTCTCCCTTTAAGAGAAAACTCGCGTCTTTTGAAGAGGAGAAGCGGTTTGAAAATATTGTTATTTGGGCCATGATATCATAATATTTAGAACTCATATTAATTACGTCTAGGTCTTCAGCCCGACTCATTGCAGCCTAGTGAAAATCTCACTCATGAAGGCATATGCGCTTCACGAGATCCCTTCAAATAGACATATTCGACTATTCCATTTAAGAAACAACTTCAGAGGAGATGGCTTCTATGCTAGGAAGGTTCGCTACGCGATTGAGCTTCGCTAAACGGAGCCTGGGGTTGCCTATAGCCTCATGCGTATAGAGCAAATGTCAGGCCATTGAAAAATTTTATTTTAGAGGTAGGAATAGGGAACAGAGTAATCTTGGCGCGCGTCAAAGTCCCGGACCCCTTTCTCGGGACGGTGGGATATGAAAGAAGAGGCGGGTCATAGCGACAGAGGTAAAAAATAATTACGTATTTTTGCCGCCCCAGTCAGTAACGTCATAAAAACCTAGTTTAAGTGAGCCAATCTGAAATTTTAAACTTTTTATTACGTTTTGGAAGGAGGGGCTCTATACTGGGCTATGAGTCGGACTGAATTAAACACTAACCGTTCTCTATTCCTACTTCTAAAATTAAATATATCTCTGGTGAGGCTTAATAATAAAGCCGACCACAACCAAAGCATGGGCAAAGGCATATCTCAAAACTGACCTTCAAAGCTACCGATGGAAAAGCCTAAAAATTAAATGAAAAAAAAAAAATTAATGCCGGTAAGAATGATCACGTCTGAAAATAACAGCTAACAGCTAAAACGAACCCGAACGGTAAAAACTTGAAGTTAGTCTCTGCGCTGCTGGTCTGCTACTCCTTTTGTTTATTTTCTATGGCAAAAACTCTAACTTAGGTAGGTATTGGGATATTAGGGCATTTTGTGTTTTAAAAAATTTATTGTGAAGGAAAGAAAACAAGCCTGTTTAAAGATATTTCGAATAACTTTTAATATCTTTAAAAGTTGAAAAATATCTATAAAATTATTTGGACGAAAATTTTCAAATAACAAGACTTCCTTCGAGTTTCAAATTGAAGAATGTTCGTGTGCTTTATTGAACTATTTTTTACAAACAAGGCCGTCACTTTCAGTTTTAATTATTGCTTGATTTTTTATTGGACCTCCCCTAGCCTTTAAAGGGAGGATGAAGAGGAAAATAAAGTGATTTTTTATCGATTCTTCTTCTAATTATAAGTCCATTTTGCATAGTGAAACTTCCTGGAAATAAAGTCTCCGAATGATTTTAAAATTCAAATTAGGCTCAGATTTTATAGATAATTTGAAGTAAGCAAGTCTGACCAATCGCTTAACGCCCTGCCTTCCTGCTAACAAAATTTCCGTTGCCCGCTCTATATCACGCACAACGATTGTCACATCGTGAGAAACTTTTATTAAATCTCGCGATAAATTCCATTGGGCATGGAGAATTTTGTCAATAGGAAGGCAGGGCGTTACGCGATCGGTCGGAGGTTATTACTTTAAATTATCCATAAAACCTAAACCGAATTTGAATTTTAAAATCATTCTGAGATATTTCCTGGATGTTTCACTATGCAGAATAGTCCCATAATTAGTAGAAGAATCGATAAAAACACATTTTTTCACTTCACCCTCCCTTCAAAATCATTCTTAATCTTATTCTTAAAGACAGACATAAAGTCTAGTTAATAAAGCAAACGAACTATCTTTAATTTAAAACTCGAAGGAAGTCTTGTAATTTGAAACTCGTAGGAAGTATTGTTATTTGAAAATTTTCCTCCAAATTTTATTAATATTTGTCAGCTTTTAACTAATTATTAACAAAGATAATAAAAGTTTTCGAAAAATTCTTCAATAAAAGGCATGTCTTCTTTCCCTCATAATAAAAGTCTTAAAACACAAAATTCCCTAACTGCATTTATCACGCCCGAAGTATTATATTTATATAAATAATCGAGCAAGTAACTGCATTGATGTTTTTTTTTCACTACCCCTCGATGCCCAAAAATAGTGTTTTTGCCATAGAAAATAAACAAAAGGAGTAGCAGACCAGCAGCGCAGAGACTAACTTCAAGTTTTTACCGTTCGGGTTCGTTTTAGCTGTTAGCTGTTATTTTCAGATGTGGTCATTCTTACCGGCATTAATTTTTTTTCATTTAATTTTTAGGCTTTTCCATCGGTAGCTTTGAACGTCAGTTGTGAAATATGCCTTTGCCCATGCTTTGGTTGTGGTCGGCTTTATTATTAAGCCTCACCAGAGATATATTTAATTTTAGAAGTAGGAATAGAGAACGGTTAGTGTTTAATTCAGTCCGACTCATAGCCCAGTATAGAGCCCCTCCTTCCAAAACGTAATAAAAAGTTTAAAATTTCAGATTGGCTCACTTAAACTAGGTTTTTATGACGTTACTGACTGGGGCGGCAAAAATACGTAATTATTTTTTACCTCTGTCGCTATGACCCGCCTCTTCTTTCATATCCCACCGTCCCGAGAAAGGGGTCCGGGACTTTGACGCGCGCCAAGATTACTCTGTTCCCTATTCCTACCTCTAAAATAAAATTTTTCAATGGCCTGACATTTGCTCTATACGCATGAGGCTATAGGCAACCCCAGGCTCCGTTTAGCGAAGCTCAATCGCGTAGCGAACCTTCCTAGCATAGAAGCCATCTCCTCTGAAGTTGTTTCTTAAATGGAATAGTCGAATATGTCTATTTGAAGGGATCTCGTGAAGCGCATATGCCTTCATGAGTGAGATTTTCACTAGGCTGCAATGAGTCGGGCTGAAGACCTAGACGTAATTAATATGAGTTCTAAATATTATGATATCATGGCCCAAATAACAATATTTTCAAACCGCTTCTCCTCTTCAAAAGGTATCCTCCCAATGGACCGAATTCCCAATGAACCGAAATCCCATTCAACCGAAATACGCCAAACTAGATAAGAAACTAGCGGAACGGCGGGTTTTCGAACCACTTGGATTTGTGTAAGATAAGGAGATCCCATCGATTCGAATGCAACGGGGTGACGTTGATTTAGGACAGGTTAGGTTAGGTTACGTTAGGTTAGGTTAGTAATATTTTATAAATCATTTAACAATGCTACGCCTTTTCCAAAATATTGATGTTTAGCTTCATTGACTTAGGTTAGGTTAGGTTAGTAATATTTTTTAAATCATTTAACAATGCTACGCCTTTTCCAGAATATTGATGTTTAGCTTCATTGACTTCTCAAATAATATGTCTTTTCCAAACCTTTACTGTTATGTTATGTTAGGTTAGGTTAGGTTAGGTTAGGTTAGGCTAGGTTAGTAATATTTTATAAATCATTTAACAATGCTACGCCTTTTCCAAAATATTGATGTTTAGCTTCATTGACTTCTCAAATAATATGCCTTTTCCAAAACATTAATGTCAGGTTAGGTTAGGTTAGGTTAGGTTAGCTCAGGTCAGGTTAGGTTAGGTTAGGTTAGGTTAGGTTAGGTTTGTAATATTTTTTAAATCATTTAACAATGCTACGCCTTTTCCAGAATATTGATGTTTAGCTTCATTGACTTCTCAAATAATATGTCTTTTCCAAACCTTTACTGTTATGTTATGTTATGTTAGGTTAGGTTAGGTTAGGTTAGGTTAGGCTAGGTTAGTAATATTTATAAATCATTTAACAATGCTACGCCTTTTCCAGAATATTGATGTTTAGCTTCATTGACTTCTCAAATAATATGTCTTTTCCAAACCTTTACTGTTATGTTATGTTAGGTTAGGTTAGTAATATTTTATAAATCATTTAACAATGCTACGCCTTTTCCAGAATATTGATGTTTAGCTTCATTGCCTTTTCAAATAATATGCCTTTTCGAAAACATTACTGTTGAAAATACCATTGGAAACTTACTTTAGAACACTATTCAATTTGAAACAACCAAGTTGAAATAAACAGAGAAAAAATTATTAGACTTTTTATTCAAGTTAAAGCGTTTTGTAATTTTAAGTAACATTAAAGAAAATGTTGCGGTTTACGGCTTATTTTAGCTTTCCCTTAAATTAACATAAGCCTTTAAAACCGATTCCACGGTTAACTCATTGCTACTTCGTTTTTATCGGAGATAACTAGGCAGTGTACACTAACGTTAAGTGCAGCCATTCATGGCTATCTCCACTTTTCGTAAACCGCCCAAGGTGCGGGATTTCGGTCCAATGGGACCTCCCTTCTTTGGTTTCGGTTGAATGGGATTTCGGTCCAATGGGAGGGAATCCTTCAAAAGACGCGAGTTTTCTCTTAAAGGGAGAGGGAAGTGGAAATTAAAGTGATTTTTTATCGGTTCTTATAAGACCAGTCTGCATAATGAAAAGTTTAGGAAATACCTCCCATTGATTTTAATATTCAAATTAGGCTAAGATTTTAAGAATAATTTTAAATAAGGACCTCCGACCAATCGCGTAACGCCGTGCCTTTTTGTTAACAAAATTCTCGTGGCACGCTCCATGTCTCGCGCCACAATTGTCACATCGCGCAATTTTTTTCAAATCTCGCGATAAATTGATTCAACACGGAACGTGCCACGAGAAAATTGTTTATAAAAGGACGCGATTGGTCGGAGATCCTTATTTAAAATTATCCATGAAATTTCAAACTAATTGACGTATAAAAATCGTTCGGTGTTATTTCCTGGATAATTCACTATGCACTGTATGCAGATTGGTCTTATAGAAGAATAAAAAAAAAATCTTAATTTTCCACTTCACCATCCCTTTAATGAGCGTCTGAATTGTTTCAAAGTATCGCGCCACAAGACCAATCATTTATATATGCATAAAGTGCCATAACATCTAACAAGCATTATTACACAAAGATTCGATACTCGATTATGAATTATCGCCATTTAAATCGAAGTTGCCAGATTTTGAATAAAGGCTGATTACTCGTGACCTATTCATCCGAATTGAATTTGGTGAAAACTTTTCAAATATGAATCGACCCCAAGGAATCCGAAAATCGCATTTATATCCTCGAGAATCCAATATTTTCAAAGTTGATAATTTTGACATTTCCGGTTTCCGGTATAAGTATGCAAAGGACAACTGTGAAACGGGTAAAATATGAAAGAGAAATGCAAAACTTTTATAACGCACTTTATTCCAGAGCGCTAGCTTGAATAGTTTTTGAAATATAGTAAAATATGTGCGAAAACTGCAACGCGCAAAGACTTTTTTAACAGTCTGTACATACTGGCTTCTAATCACCACCATCTTCTGGTCTTCGTCCATTCCACTTGGACACCAGTCTGTCTCATTGGCTTCTAACACCATCGTCATCGTTTGGTTTAAGACATTCGCGGCGATCAGCTAGGGTTACGAGAAACGTCTAGCCTCCCTAGGGTGGGTTGTCCACCAAAGGTTTTCGCAATTGCGGTTGTTCTTGCTTTTAAGTGTAGTTCGACACCCTTGTATACTACCTAATTAAGTAAGGCGAAGCAACCGGCGTATGCTTCATTTAAAACGCCAATATTAGTCAAGTCTCTCAAGAATGTTTAATTGTTCTTTATCAAAACGATGTAACGCTCAATAAGGCGAACAACTAACGAAGAAAATATTTAATATTAATTACATTTAGTTTAATATTTAAGATTATCTTGTTTCTTAATTCAAAATTAATACGGAAAGAGTTAAAAAGCAGTCTATGTTTTGTCTGTGTGTCCGTCCATTGTTACACTAGTGCGTCGCGTTAGCAGTTAGCCTTGTGTTGATGTGTTAAGAAATCATACAGAACCTTAATATTCCCTTTTTCTATAATATAAAGTATATTTTTCGTAATTATGATGCATTTAGTACTTTTGTAGCTTTAAAGCTCTGTTTCATTTTGATATTCCAAAGATTTTTTTTAATATTGTTATTTGAAATGGCTGTTTATATATTACTTAAGCTATACTACATCTGTATATAGAATAATCCTTGGTTTAGTGATTTCATGAAGAAAATTAAGACTTAGACTCCGGCGAGTATATCAAATATCATCCGTAATAGGCTTAGTGAAACAAAGAGTAAATAATTGAGGCCTGAAGTGAAATAAACTTTTGGCTTTGACTTTCGTGTCTGAAATGAAGAGACATTAACGGTTCAGAGTGAACCGAAAGTTAAATACACTCTTAAATAATCAGGTTAAGATTTTATAATAGAAGAAAAGATGGTGGCAATTCGATTTGTAAAAGGGCTTATGGTAAACGGGTAGTAGGTACAGACTTATCACTCCCATTATGGTGCGCATTGACTATTAGTGCGTCTAGCTACAATTTAGGTTTGGTGTTGTTTAACGTTAACATTCATGTTGGCAAACTAAGAATATTGTTGAGGTGAGACGAGACGATAGTGTTTACACTGCAAACCAGTTGTGAATGTAGCTATCAGAATATAGGGTAAACAAGTGAAGCGTTGACTTCATTTCCTGTTCTTTTCCCCATTGACTGATTTCCATGTGTCCAAGATTTGGATGTAAAATGTCGTCTGCTTTACTGTACATTCGCTATGTTTGGAATACTGCTTCAATATTTCGTAAATTTTTACTTCAAAAAAGTTAAATAATTCCATATCTAGGTAAATAAGTTTGTAGTAGTAGACCTCTTGACTCGGAGAGGTAATATTTTGGTTTTCCCAACTTGTTGGCTTCTGACAACACCATCATATATTGGTCTTCTGTGTATACCACATACACGCCAATCTGCAACATTGGCTTCTACTCCGTTATCATCGTTGGGGTTAAGATGAACGCGCGATCGGCTACGGTTACGAGAAACGTTTAGCCTCCCAATGGCAGGGCTTCCACCAAATGCTCACGCAATTGCGCTTATTCTTATGATTTGTGAATGAATCGCCTTATATACCCTAAATTTCCAAAAATTGTGGAAACGGTGTACGCTAGAAGTCAAACGTCAACAATAGCTATGTTTAAATTCATTTTAAGAATATTGTTTCTTAAAACGGCTTAACTAGAATTAAGGTAAAATACTGACGATTAAAAAAATTAACATCAGTTATATTTATTTAATTATTTAAGATAATCTTCTTTTCTTTGGAACGGCACAAGTGAAAGTTTATATAGAACGAGTAATGAAGATTGCATATGAATAGAAGCACAAGGTTAATATAAAGCGAGTAGGATGAATTGATCTTTTACAAAATCATAACATTTTCTTATTGCTGAATATTAAATGAAAATATGTTAAATATGTTTCGGCATTGCGATTCCTTTAGTAGTTTTGTAGCTATAAAGCTCTGTTTCATTTCAATATTCCAAGAAATTATTTTATATTAATATTTCAAATTTGGTGTTTACTCTTTAATTCAGCTTTACTACATTTATACATAATGTAAACTTATACTTCACGATGAAGAGTTTTTAAAGAGTCACCAAGAGAGAAAATTTGAATATCATTGTCATGATTGCAACCTAACACTGTTAAAATAAGAACCTCTATGAGGTGGTCATATGATATAATATATTTCCAACGGATTTGAAACAAACGAGGGTTCTGACTCAAAATAAATCAGGTTCAAATTTGAACTAAACCGGAGTCTGAGTCGAACTACACGGATTGTGGGTTGACTGCAACACGGTTCTTAGGCGTTCTCAACACGGTTCAGAGTCAAACTACATGGAATACTTGGTCTAACTCAATACTGTTCTTAGCCGTGCGAAACAGGGCTCTTAGGCTAACTCGATAGGGTTCAGAGGCAAACTCGACAGGGTTCAGAGGCAAACTCGACAGGGTTCAGAGGCAAACTCGACAGGGTTCAGAGTCGAACTACACAGCGTTCGGATTATAACTAAACAGGGTTCGGATTATAACTAAACAGGGTTCGGATTATAACAAAACAGGGTTCGGATTATAACTAAACAGGGTTCTGGGTCGAACTAAACCGGGTTCTGGGTCGAACTAAATAGGGTTCTGAGTCGAACCAAACCGGGTTCTGGGTTTAACGTAATACAATTCTTAGCAGTACGGAGCGGGGTTCAGAGTCGAACTCAACACGGTTCTCAGTCAAACTACACTTGGTTCCGATTACAACTGAACAAGGTTCTGATGCCCCCGCCACATGATTCAGGGAGGAACCTAATACGGTTCCAAAAGAAACTAACTTGGTTCAAAGAAAAACCCCAGCTCGGATCGTAGATGAACTCCTTAGGGCTTTATAGAGAACTCATATCAAAGAGTTCTTTGTAGATCAAAATAGGGTTTAAAATAGGGGACAAGCGTTAAGAACCCTTTTCTCGGCAAAGTAGAACCTTTTTTTCTTAGCGTGTAGAGTGTATAACTTTGTGGATAGATGGCGATATAAAAGCAACTTGCACAGAACTAATGGTGGCTCCCATAAATTATCTACCACAAGACGTACACTTACGTAAGTCAACATACTTGGAAGAATAGCATCGTAAAAATTACAATAAATACTTTAAAGCGACTAATATTGGTTTTGTAAAGAATGAACATACACTCTAAGAAAAAAAGGTTCTACTTTGACGAGAAAAGGGTTCTTAACGCTTGTCGCCTATTTTAAACCCTTTTTTGATCTACAAAGAACTCTTTGATATGAGTTCTCTATAAAGCCCTAAAGAGTTCATCTACGATCCGAGCTGGGGTTTTTCTTTGAACCAAGTTAGTTTCTTTTGGAACCGTATTAGGTTCATCCCTGAATCATGTGGCGTGTGCATCAGAACCTTGTTCAGTTGTAATCGGAACCATGTGTAGTTTGACTGAGAACCGTGTTGAGTTCGACTCTGAACCCCGCTTCGTACGGCTAAGAATTGTATTGCGTTAAACCCAGAACCCGGTTTAGTTCGACCCAGAATCCTGTTTAGTTATAATCCGAACGCTGTGTAGTTCGACTCTGAACCCTATCGATTTTGCCTCTGAACCCTGTCGAGTTTGACTCTTAACCCTGTCGAGTTAGCCTAAGAACCGTGTTACAGTCAACCCAGAACCCGTGTAGGTCGACTCTGACTCCGGTTTAGTTCAAATCTGAACCTGATTTATTTTGACTCAGAACCCTCGTTTGTTTCAAATCCGTTGGAAATATTTTATAGGGAGAGGGCAAACCCATTCTTGCCACGTCACAGGCTTATATCTCTTACCTCGATTCCATCCCCCTAACGGGGGAATTTCAGCATCGCGCCTACAAACGCTCCCCTAAGTAGAGGTATAAAATGACGTCGGATGTTCTTTCCCTCCCTGACAAACGCCCACTCCCCATAGCATATGACCACCTCATAGAGGTTCTTATTTTAACAGTGTTAGGTTGCAATCATGACAATGATATTCAATTTTTCTCTCTTGGTGACTCTTTAAAAACACTTCACCATGAAGTATAAGTTTACACTATATATAAATGTAGTAAAGCTGAATTAAAGAGTAAACACCAAATTTGAAATATTAATATAAAATAATTTCTTGGAATATTGAAATGAAACAGAGCTTTATAGCTACAAAACTACTAAAGGAATCGCAATGCCGAAACATATTTAACATATTTTCATTTAATATTCAGCAATAAGAAAATGTTATGATTTTGTAAGAGATCAATTCATCCTACTCGCTTTATATTAACCTTGTGTTTCTATTTATATGCAATCTTCATTACTCGTTCTATATAAATTTTCACTTGTGCCGTTCCAAAGAAAAGAAGATTATCTTAAATAATTAAATAAATATAACTGATTTTAATTTTTTTAATCGTCAGTATTTTACCTTAATTCTAGTTAAGCCGTTTTAAGAAACATTATTCTTAAAATGAATTTAAACATAGCTATTGTTGACGTTTGACTTCTAGCGTATAGCGTTTTCACAATTTTTGGAAATTTAGGGTATATAAAGCGATTCATTCACAAATGATAAAAATAAGAGCAATTGCGTTAGCATTTGGTGGGAGCCCTGCCATTGGGAGGCTAAACGTTTCTCGTAACCGTAGCCGATCGCGCGTACATCTTAACCCCAACGATGATAATGTAGTAGAAGCCAATGTTCCAGATTGGCGTGTATGTGGTATACACAGAACAGGGTTGGCAAAAATCCGGATAATTTGAATAAAATCCAGACCAGTGGTTTTTATTGGATTAAACCGGATTTTATTGGATTTATCCGGATTTTTTAAAAAAACGAGTCATTTTAGGTTTTTTGAAGGCAAAGTACTTCTGTTTAGCTCTTATTTGGCTTTTGGGGCACTCCCCGACCCCAAGCCCAGGTTCCAATACAAAATCGTCTTCTAGTTTAACTGCTAAAATGTTTTCATGAAATCCATTTCTTTCCTGAGTGCACGAGCCTAACACTAGCGCGGCTCCAGTGGATCCCTTACAGGGGGACTTTCCTTCTAAACTCCGGGTTTGGCTTGGCAAAGGCTAGTAGGCGGGATTTATACATGGACGTATAAATCCCGCCCACAAATGCCTCTAGCTTTCCCAAGCCAAAACTGGAGTTCGTAAGGAAAGTCAACTTGTAGGGGATCCACTGGAACCACGTTGTGCTTTAAGTTCGAGTAATACTGGTAATATATTGTAAGCTGTAACTGGACAGTAACTGCTAACATAACTATTAGTTTTATCATTTATAATATGTAATCTTTAGTTATCGCTTCATATATTTTTGCCTTGTTTCTGGTTGTATTTTAATTATTTTTATGGCACAAAATTGATTTTTCCCCATTCATAATTAAGCCGGATATTTTAGGTGGATTTTTTTAAGTGGATTAATCCGGATTAAACCAGGTGGTTTAAACCGGACTGGATAGGTAGTTGCCAACCCTGACACAGAAGACCAATGGTGTTGTCAGAAGCCAATAAGTACAGATTTGCGTGTATGTGGTATATACCATACGAAAGACAAGTGTGGAGATAGCGTAATGAAGTAGAATTTTCCTAATTTCTGTTAACTGCGAACGCGGTCCGGAAATTGAGAACACGGTTGCTCTGATTTACCAACTGCGAACGCGGTGATAGACAGACACACACACAGACACGTCCAGTGTTATACCTCTTCGTGACGTCATCGTCACTCGGAGAGGTAAAAACCTGTGTTAAGGGAAAATTCAAGTAATTTTATGAATTCCTCTAATTTGAAGACATTCTCTCTCTCCGAGAATTATTTCCCAATGACTTAAAAATCAAAATAAGTATGAGTTCCTTCAAATATTTAGTATAAGGTAGTCCGAAGAATTATAAATAATTTTGATTATTAAAATCTTTGGGATATTTTTGGAATGTTTCACTATGCAGGTAGAATTAATAGATGATTTCTCTCTTCACCCTTCACGATCTAAGTTCATATCGAAAAACCTTTAACTTAAAAACACACCATATGAGCAAAAAAGTGTTAAGTAAAGCCCAAAGGTGTTTATCCCCACCATTCAAACAGTTTTATGTCAAACAACAATGCGATTCGGAATTGATACGGTTATAAACGGTTGTGTAATCGTTTCCAATGCGTTGGCAACCGTTGTGCAAGCTCGTGTAAACGCGGCTTATATTTCCGTTTAAAAACATTTCAATAAGGGTCAATTAACACCGTGCCGTTTTTCTAAGCACCGATATATAGAACACCTTCCAACTGAAACAAAAACACCCAGCAGATTAAAGCACACCATGGAAGAGTTAATAAAACCTAAAGGTGTTTCTAAGTACCAGTGAATCGCCAATTCCTTTAAAAATTACCTATAAACAGTCAATTAGCACCTTTTTACGGAGAAAACACCATCTCAGTTACAAAACACTCTAAAAAGAGTAAATAAACACCTCAAGGTATTTCCAAATACCCATGAATAACCTTTTTTTCTAACAGTATTCTTTCACGAACCTTTAAGGATCTTTCAAGAACCCGTATTTTTTTCATGAACCCTCAAGGATCTATCAAGAACCGAAATGTTCTTTCACGAACCCTCAAGGATCTATCGAGAACCTGAATGTTCTCTCACGAACCGTGAAGGCTCTCGCAAGAACCCAAATGTTCTTTCAAGAACGTTCAAGGATCTTTCAAGAACCCGAATGTTTTTTCAAGAACCTTCAAGGATCTATTAAAACCCCACACGTTATTACAAGAACCTTCAAGGATCTATTAAAACCCCACACGTTATTACAAGAACCCTTTTAATTAGATACGATCTGCTAAGAACCTTCCTGTTCTACTGTGAACCTTCAACCACGTCTGGGAACCTGTAGCGTTCCAACTAGAACGTAAGAGTTCTATTGAAAACCCTCGAAGAACCCCTTTTTTTACAGTGTAGTCAATTTAGGTCAAGATATTTGTCTTAATTTCCACTTCCATTTTTATCACGGCCCTTTCTTAGTTTCAAATTTTGGCGTGTTTACTGTGCTAAAACAGTTCAACGAGGCTCGAGGCAGGATAGTAAATTTCTTTAACCCAATTTGCTTGGATTAAACTCGTTGCCTCAGAATGTTGAAAGAATTCCTTGAAGGCGACCTAGCGCCATGATCATTTTGCGCCTTAAATCGTGAAAGGCAACGCTAAATGGGGTTTAAAGGACAATGCTATGGAGAGATATTGAGAAATTTCTTATAATAGAATCTGCCCAAATATGACTTACTACGCTTATGGAATCTCTTCTATTACCAAATATCTATTTTTTAATCATTTATGTTATCAACCATATAAAGACTATCACAACTCTTTTGTCGATACAAAATTCAAAATGTATACAGATTTAAGTAGACAGAATAGTAATATTTACTAGAATTGTAAATATTAGTTATATTTCGGTTAACAACATTCGAATTACCGAACCTCCAGGGGTAAAAGTAGTGATGCATTTTCTACCAGCCCCTGTAAAACATTCACCCGCATTACACCAATGTACGATATATTGTAAAGTATAAACCAACGATAAATGGAATTCAAGGCAAAATGGATCTTAAGGTACCTTCGCAAACGAGCGGAATCCGCAGTACAGAAGCTTAAACTGATTGAACACTTTCTGCTTTCGAGTTCAGCTTTGTGCTTCAGAATCGGAAATTCGTTTCTGTTTCTTTCCTACACCTATCGCATAGGCGCACTTAATTATTTCCAAGGATATTAAAGTTTGCCGTCCAACGCGCCATCTAGTCAAAGAACATAGTTTGTAGAGATGGCTAGTGCAAGAGATAAGCGTTTGCTAATGTTAACGCACTGTATTAAAAACATTGAAAATTAGGAACAGTCCTCCTGTTTGTGGTTTCATTCCATTTTGCGAAATAGAAAGAAAGAAGGGGATTTCCATATTATATCGATTACTAGCTGTTACCCGCGGCGTCGCTCGCGTATAATAAGAACTTCCATCAAAATGATATAAAGAATGGGTAGATTTTACTGATGACCAATTTTGGAGCGAAGGCACTCGGCGTTGCCCGTCAGCCCATAGGGATGCATTTTTTTATCACTTTTCACGCGGACATTATTCCATAAAGAAGGGTTTTTAAATTTCTGGCCGCCATTTAGAAAGATGGCGACAAATCGAACCCGAAAGACCATTCAGCCCGTCTAAAGGTTAAAGGAAACCAGTGTATTAAATATTTGTGAAATCGGTTGAAACGCGCGGACGTTGTTGCATAGAAAAGATTTTTACATTTCTGGGCGCCATTTTTTAAGATGGCGGTGGATTGGAAGAAATCTTTCTTAGTACGCGCCTACTACATATGAGTAACGTTCCTGCAAATTTTCAGCCTTCTAGGGCAAGCGGTTTGGGCTGGGCGTTGATTATCAGTCAGTCTGTCAGTCAGTCAGTCATTCAATCAGTCAGTCAGGACTTTCATTTATATAGATATAGATTGTCTGCTATGCAAGGTTTTGAAACACGATCCTTGATACTTTCAGAACCACGCAAGGATGTGTCCCATAATATTTGACAAGCTTTTAGCATTTTTTTCCTGTACTAATGTTTTGGCCGATTTCATGGCAGAAAAATAGCTCTATTAACTAAATTGAAGAATAACAGGACGACAAGATAAAAAAATGATGTAAATCGAATGTGGTTTCCCTAAAGTAACTCTTAATTGGTCAAAATATATCACGTGGCCCCAAGAGGAAACTGGAATATCTAATTGAAATAGATATTAGCTGAAAATGGGATTCAGCGCCTGCTTGCACAACCGCTTAAACAAATCCGCGTTAGTCTAGTATGCGAAAGGCCACGCTGAAACTGAATTCTTCAATCTGCTTAAGATACCGCTTTCAGTTTTCACTTTACGCTCGTTTGCGAAGGTACCTTAATAAGTAGACTTCGCCTCCTTGCCATTACGTTGCGAGTATGTTATGAACTTCAAGTCTATAAATTAGTAAAGAAAAATGTCCAGATTGAAAGATCTCTATTTGGTCCGCAGATTATAACGTAGGTACTCCCACTCATTGTTTTCAGGGGAACTCGAATGAGAGTCGAGGAATTTTTTGGGTCGGAATCAAATGAGCCGCAAAAATTTCGTTACAACTTTCTTAAATTCCATAACCTTCTTGCAAACTGAGGAGGATCCGAAACCCTATATAAAAATCAAGTCTTTAACTGGGATAGTCTGATCATTTTCAAACTGAACCTATCTAGGGACTCTAGTTCAAAAATAAAAATACCTTTTTTTCGTGCGTGATCTAGCTCCGGAAAGAGACATTTACCAAAAATAAAAGGATTGTTTTGAGGCTGACAAAATGGGGGAGAGGGAGGGGGAGTTGGGGTCCGTGGTCGCGCTGCGTTAGTTCTCGCGATCAGACCTAAAAAAACATGATTAATGCACGCTCTCTCATACCCGTCACATGGTTCACAAGTATCTGGTTCGGTTTCCTCAAATGTATAAACACACAAGGCTATTGTTTTAATACATCAATACACTAGTAAAATAGTTTTTTAAACGTAATTAACGGGAACCGTTTCCTGCAAGTAACCCATAGCATATTTTAGTGGGAAAACTCATATATTATAGTATCTTAGTACTACTACCTCGTGGAAAGGTTAGGAACTGTCGCTGCATGTCACTAACTTAATTCGATAGAGAACC
This sequence comes from Phalangium opilio, assembly GCF_054372755.1. Classification (NCBI taxonomy): domain Eukaryota; kingdom Metazoa; phylum Arthropoda; class Arachnida; order Opiliones; family Phalangiidae; genus Phalangium; species Phalangium opilio. Next base: position 6,525,666 of record NW_028324146.1, on the reverse strand, counting down.
TGCAAATAAATGATTCTTTCCCTTCGAGTCCAGAGTTCAGTGAGATTAGATAGCCTCTAGCCGTAGGTCTATCTTTAAACAGTTTTTTTTTTCAATTTTACCTGAAAAACTTCAGATGCTAATGTTTTTCGTCCCCCAACGGTATCTTAGATTTAAACAGAGCTTGAATTTTATTCACAACGACCTTGATATCCTAGAGTTCCAATGATCCCCTTGCATACAGTGCATTTTCAAATTGCTAACCCATATAAGGTTTGTAACTTCCATAATAAAACGATTGCTTTACCCTCTGCTTATTCTTCACGGTATATCGTCCACCAATGTACTGCGGGCTGGAGTTTTACAGGGGCAGTTAGGAATTACATTATTGCTTTTACCCCTGGAGGTTCGGCACTTAGAAGTTTTTTCTTAATAAAAAAGGATAATTAAAATTATCAATTCTATAATCAAAAACTGTAAACTTAATTCAGTAAAAAACTTTATTATCTTCAAGAACCACCAACGGGAAAAATGCGGTTTTTTCTCCTTTGAGTTTATTTCGGCAACGTTTCGTCATATATTGTTGAACGCAATTTTGGTGCGTTGTTCCGTTTTAATTAAAATGGCGTCTGCTGCATCATTTTAAAGCAGCTCGTGAAATACCAAACCTTAACCAACTTTATTGAGATTTAAATAAGTTTGGGTAAAACTCTTTTGAAAGGAAATTAGATGTTTGTTGGTAATAATTATTTTCTCATAATTGTGGTAAATTTTTTGAAAATTTCCATAATTATCCGCGAAACACTTTTTCATAGCTCGCTTACAAATTATTAGCCGCCATCACGTTTGACGTCACGAAACGAATGCGCTGCGAAAGAACCTGCTCCACTATTCGATTACTTCGTTGACGGTCCGATTAGCAACGTGACGTCAAAACCGGAAGTGAAAAAAAATCGTTAAACGAAACATCCGACTGTTTCCTTGCAAGTTGTTGAACTGAAATTGAAAATATTTGATTACAGTGAGCTTCATCGATTATATAACTCTAAATGATTAGGGAATATGGTTGGATGGTCGTAAGGAAGAACAGTTTATAATGAGACACAAAGGATTACCAGGATTTGAAGTAACCATGATCAGGACCTAGTGGAAGCTTTGTAATAAAAAAAAGAAAACAGGCTAGAGAAATAGTGCGAGGTAATGAGAGTATTTGACAAACGCGAAAGTACGGACTGCAGATAAATCGCTTTGGTCCCATTGAACCGAATTCCCATTCGACAGAAGGGGTTTTTTTTGGGGGTCCCATTCGACCGAACGTAGCCAAAGGTGCGATTTTATTATAGTCCCATTGGACCGAAATTCTATTGAACTGGAAGAAGACATACTGTGTGGTTTTGCATTAAATATATTTTTAATTTCACAACTTATTATTGTTAAAATAAATGTGAGTTGAAAATGTATTACTGCACTTATTTTAACTACGTTTTAATTACGGCGAACCTCACCTACCCTAGCCTAACCTAACCTAACCTAACCTAACCAAACGTAACCTAACCTAACCTAACCTAACCCAACCCAACCTTGTTTGGAGGTAAAAAGATTATTTATATGAGTATTAAAAGCCCGCCTCTTACCACGAACAATTTATTAGCAATAATAGAAATATTTTGGAAAAGATGTCAGATAATTAATTGGAGAATATTTTGGAAAAGGTGGCAAATAATTAATAGGAGAATATTTTGGAAAAGGTGGCAGCTAATTAATAGGAAAATCTTTTGGAAAAGGTGGCAGCTAATTAATAGGAGAATATTTTAGAAAAGGTGGTAGCTAATTAAAAGAAGAATATTTTGGAAAATGTGGCAGCTAATTAGTAGGAGAATGTTTTGGAAAAGGTTGCAGCTAATTAATAGGTAAATATTTTGGAAAAGGTGGCAGCTAATTAATAGAAGAATATTTTAGAAAAGGTGGCAGCTAATTAATAGGAGAATGTTTTGGAAAAGGTGGTAGCTAATTAAAAGGAGAATATTTTGCAAAAGGTGGTAGCTAGTTAAAATGAGAATATTTTGGAAAATGTGGTAGCTAATTAGTAGGAGAATGTTTCGGAAAAGGTTGCAGCTAATTAGTAGGAGAATATTTTGAAAAAGGTGGCAGCTAATTAATAGGAAAATCTTTTCGAAAAGGTGGCAGCTAATTAATAGGAGAATGTTTTGGAAAAGGTGGTAGCTATTTAATGGGAGAATATTTTGGAAAAGGTGGTAGCTAATTAAAAGGAGCATATTTTGGAAAAGGTGTCAACGAATTATTGGAACCAAACCAAACCAAACCTAAACTAACCTAAGCTAACCTAACCTAACCTAACCTAACCTAACCCAACCCACCCGAAACCAAAATATTAAAATTTTAAAGACATTGATGGAACTACCATTAAGACTGTACTTGATTTTAAGCACAATCTGTTTATTAATTCTATATATCTCTTGCCTTGAAAGGAATGAAAGTGAGCGTTATAATTAGTATCACGAAACATTTACTTTTAATATTATTAACATACCTTTCGGAGATTCGAACCAACAACCTATCGCTTCGCAGTCCAACATCGTATCTACTACACCACCGAATCGCTGACGGCTACAGTGTTTCAAGTTATATTCATGTATTTTTTAGGGGCATATTCGGACGATTGGGATTTCGGTCCATCGGGAATATAGCCATTGGGCTGGAAATCTAAAATCATTACGGGATATTCGGTCGAATGGGATTGCGGTCCATTGGGAATTCGGTTGAAAGGAACGATACCGATAAATCTCCTCCCCAAAAATGAAATAAAAAAAATCTTTTTTATCGTGGAGCTTCATCTCCCCTTAAAAAAAGAAACAAAATACTAATACTAGTAAATTCTAGGTAGTTCGGTTTCCATTTTTAAATACGGATCTCTCGTGTGTTTTTCGAAAGAATCACTGAAAATAATAATTATATAATGAATTTCGGTTTGAAAACAAAATACAAAATTTTAAAAGGTTTAGTTTGCAACCGAGAATATAGCGTTCCTGACACAAAAATGCCAGGACTATTTTAGGGCCAATTAATTGGAAAGATTGGTTGTTTTATTATCAATTTTGATACCTCTTGTTTAAGGTACTCTGGACTTTTCCATTAAGTGCTTATTTTACGTTTGTATATTGACATTAATATTCAAAACTGCCTGCTTTTATATTTTCTAATAATCGACATACAGAGAGCTAGGCGCCATCTATCCTAACTTAAAAGAGCCGGAAAATACAAAAACGGGACGTGATGCACCGGGAGGAGGGGCACAATGAATATGACCCTTTATTTAAAATAAAATTCAATATTCCTCTTTATTTGCTGTATTTTTCACAAAGTCGAAGGTTTCAATATAATTGTTGTTTATTTGAAAATTCTTCTGCATACCCTTCCGCATCTGGGTCGGCTCGTTCTCAGGCCCGGAAATAAGGAAAAATTCTTATAGGACATGTGTCCAGTGACAAACCCTTTGACTGGAAAAATTATAGGACATTGTCCACTGTATGGAATAGTGCAAAATTATTGTCGCATCTTCATAGTCAAACCATCAACACTACGGAAAATTTATTGGTCAAAATGTCCAGTGACCCCTTAGTTTTTGGAAAAATTATGGGACATTTTAAAATTTTATTGGACAATGTCCAGTGTCCTGTACTTAATTTGTGTCCTGCAGTCTTTCTAATTTAGAAAAGGGAAAATTGGTCAAATGGACGTATTAACTCTCTGATGACCATCCATCCCCATGTCCTCTTACAAAGAATATACGTTCCAGAGGTCAATAGTTTTCTTTCTAATAGTTCAAAATATGTTTTTACATATCCTATAGTTTAACTCAAAAATTACGAATAATTCTACAGTATATCCTATCAATAAATGAGTAATGAAGTTTGCACCTCCATTTCGCTGTATGTACAATCAAGTTTATCATCAAGAAGCTGTTTTATTAATAGTCTTAAAGCCGTGTCCCGTGAATTTACAGTGGCATTTCCATTGCGTGGGGAATTGTTCTCATTCGGAATCCCTTTGAGTCTTGAGGCTTTTCACGTGTTCATATATGAATATGGAATCTCTTAAGCGAATTGTTCATTCCTTATTAAATCTGTTCTAGCTACTATTGTGGCCCAGCCTTTGGGTCGTTAAAAATGGTGAATATCTTTTAATATGTATGGTTGCGTGTTGTGGGAGGAGAAAAGTTGGCCTTATAATAGAGCTTTGCCTTTTCTTAAAACCTCTTTTTTATTTTTCATAATTTTTTCTCTTTTTTCTCTATTCGGGTTCACGTTAATAATAATTTTGAAAAGTTTTCGGTTCAAGATTAAGGCATATAAGATCGATATATTCTTTTGTTCCGCTACAAAAGCCGCCCGTCTTGCGCCACCATGTCTTTCTTTCCCCATTCACCCCCACCTTAAAAACTATCCGGGAATTTAATCGAGTTTTCACCAAAACAATTTTAAACTATATAAAGGGTCAATGAAATGCTATCCCACAAATCGGCGTAGACACAAAATCTGTTTTTTTTCCTAAATCTCGAAAATAGGACAGAGCTTAGAGCTTGGATTGTTCTTGATTTGATGGCTAGCATTCATCTTCGAATTTCAAAATTCTACCAGTTTGTAGAGAGTTTAAAATCATTTTTTCTCTTCGAGACCCGTTCTAATTTAGGCCTTTGGAAGTACGAAAAAGTGAATTCCAACGTTTCACTTTAATCAAATATGTGAAATAACATTTTAAATTCCGGGAGAGACTTAAATATAGCTTTCTTCAAGAAATTGCAAAAAGTTTTATTTAGTCTTAAGAAATAGCTAGATTTTGAAAATATAAGAAAGCTATCTTCGATGGTGCAAAATAACTTTCTTCAAATAGTTAGGGAAGAGTTGTTAATTTTTCGGTGTTACTTGGCGGAATTAGCCAAGTTTGATTTTATAAGTGAAATATGTTAAAAACATGATGAGCTATCGATTTAGACTTGTCTTCAAAATTTCATCAGCTGAAATTAATTAGTTTTAACTCTTTCAATTAAACGAAAAATGCACTTTTTTGTTGCAGGAACTTTGTGAATTCAAGAGCTCAGTGTTTAAGTTTGGAATATTTTTCAACATTTTTTATTTTGCACACAATACGAACAACTTTCCACGCCTATCTTAAAATTATATTTCAGCTAATCAAACAACTAATATGATACATTATACATTAACTAAACTGAAATTAAGTGAATGTTAAATAATCCAAAGAATGAAAAAATATTTCAAAAACACGAAAAATGCTTAATAATACCCCGAGTAAAATCCCAATATAAAATTGTTAAACATGCCATAAGTATATCCTTAGCAATTTCCAAAGAAGGCAATCCATTTCTTGACGGTGATATCCATAATTTGATGACATTTGCTGTACCGTCTACCGAAATCGCAAATGACATTTTGAATAGGGATGAACTTGGAAAAGCAGCTTTCTCCAAATTTGTCGAAGAAAGACTTATTCAACGTTCCGTGGGGTTTTGGGATTCACAAAAACGAAACAAATATAAATATTTCAAGGACTTCGGATCTCAAACCACCATTAAAGTCAAAGGTGACCTCCAAACTCTTAAGGAAGAGAGAAGCCTAATCACAAGACTATTGGTTGTTACAAAGGTAAGACCAGATCTGGCCGCGAAAGATGCCATTGGGGAATACGAGTTTCAGGTGTCACCTCCATCACTTTTCAATCCCGACGGCACTATGCACATGCTAGCTAATAAACCCGAACTTATAACGGAAATCTTAAAGCTGCCACTACCAGAAGTCCTAAACATCTATGGCCGTACACTTCCTGAAAGAAAGGTCCTCATTATTGATGCCATGTGCGTCGTGCAATCCTTCCAAAGCTCTAAGGATATTACCTCGGCACAAGTACTCTCAGATAAATTTGAGCAAAAAGTTGAGCGCATGGGTTTTATGTACGACGAAATAAGGGTACTGTTTGATCAATACGTTGTGGCTTCTTTGAAAGATGCAACACGTTCTAAGAGAATTGGGAAAAATACAGCCGTCCACTACCACGTAAACGACGCAACCAAATTTCATAACGTGAAAAAATTTCTTCTCCATTCTGAAACGAAGTCCGAATTGACTTCTTATCTTTCGGATAAATTATTGTCTTATTTAAAAGACAGTGAGACGATCTTAGTAGTTTCTCATCATAATCTGATTTCGGCGAATCGTCCATTGGAAGATGTTTTTGCAAGCCAAGAGATGAGACACGGTCGTCATTCATTGGAAGAAGCAGATCAACAAATTATTCTTCACGCCCAAGACGTTGCGAGAATAAGTCCCAGAGGCACTCAACTGGATGTATATTCGCTAGACACTGATGTACTAGTGTTCCTCACAGGATTTTACAAAGATATACCAACTAGTACAACGATGATCCGAAACAAAGACCAATATAAAATTAACGACTTCTACTACAGACTAGGACCAAAAAAAGCCTCAGCGTTGATCGGTTGGTATTGCTTTAAAGGCTGTGATAGTACTGGATGTTTCGCAACCAAAGCTCTTAAATCCCACTTCAAAACCTTAATGGCATGTGATGACAGCATCTTGGAGGCATTTGCCCTTTTTGGAACCAATGCCCTTATACGTCATGAAATCGTTGCACAAATGGAAAGGTACGTCTGCCTTCTCTACAAAACGAATGCAGATCATTCCTTTGAGTCTTTGAAAGACCTTCGTTGGGATATGTTTGCCAAATCCGGAAAGGAAGGAAGGCAACTTCCACCAACAATGACTACCTTGATACCACACATTAAGAGAGCTTATTTACAAAGCTTAGTTGTTAAAAAATCTAACACATCAACGCCAACTTTCCCAAACCAACGGAGTTCGGTTGGGAGGAAAGGAATGGTGTTTTCCATCCACAGCGGTGTACGTTGCCTCCAGCACCAGAAGCTCTTTTAGCTTTGCGAAAATGTTCTTGCAAGAAAGGCTGTCATGGTAGATGTGGTTGCTTCAAGAACAATTTGAACTGTACAGACCTTTGTAGTTGCAACAAATCATGTCATAACAGAAAAATTATTCAAAATATTGAAGAAGAGACTTTTGCTAATTTGAACTTTTTATGAGTTGCATATTGTAATTTACCTGATTTAAACTGTTTTAAAAATTCACTTTCAAGCATAAATAACCAAAAATATTGCATTAAATATGCTAAATATACTTTACTTGGTTGAATTTAGTTTATTTAAATATAATGTATTTTTATGTTGCTTAGATTTTGTGGAAGATAGGTAAATAGTGTTAAGCGTATGGGAAGCGTAGCGAAGGTAAAAGCTTTAGGTCTAAGAATCACAAAGTTCCAGCAACAAAAAGTGAATTTTTCGTTTAATTGAAAGAGTTAAAACTAAAATTTTGAAGACAAGTATAAATCGATAGTTTATGATGTGTTTAATCTATTTCACTTATAAAATCAAACTTGGCTAATTTTGCCAAGTAAAATACAAGTGTCTCCTGACTAAAATAGAGCTTTAAGAATTTCAAAATAGATTTCAAGAACGTGAAAAATAGTTTTAACAATTTTTTGAGTGGTTAATAGTTACCAACGTTAGGAAATAGTATTTTTTAAGAACGAATATACTTAAAGGGAGGATGAAGTGAAAAAAAATCAAGTAACTTTTTTTTATTTATTCTTCTTCTAATTATAATGCATAGTGAAACATTCTGGAAATACCTCCGAATGACTTTAAAATTCAAATTAGGTTCAGATTTCAAGGATAATTTGAAATAAGCCCCTCCGCCAATCGCGTAACGCTCTGCCTTTTTGTTAACAAACTTCTTGTGGCACACTACTAAGTCATCATTTTAATCACAACTACATAATGCTTATATAGTATTTCTAGCAATATTACCTTGAATTTGATATTTCACTCTGAAAAGAGCCCCCTGTAGAAAGAGGTATTAGACGAACGGGAGATTGACAGCTTGTTTTGGACGTGCAGTTTAATGGCATTCCTGCTTGCATTAAACGGCAGGGAACCGTGGTACAAGCACCGAGATAATATATTCTTTCTCGCTGGCTTTTACAATGAAAATTCTGATACATTGACTTCCCTTCCATTAAAGACGCCAAGGAAAAATGTTCGCAAAAGTTATGATGACTTTTGGATCAAATATTATAAAAGTGGAAAAGTATTTCTTAAAAATAAGAGTAATAATGGATGCAGCAACTACAAAGGTAAACTTAAATAGGTAGAATCAGAAGTATATAATACTTCTCTTCGAGAGAAGTATACCACAAAGCGGGGTAAGTGTAACGTCACTCTTCCCAACATCGGAACATTTAGAACAAGGTTACTAAACCGAATCACATACGCGATAAATAGTTCCCTCATCATTACTCTGTTAGCGTTTAAATATTTGGCAAGACGCGCTTGTGAATTTTGTGCCACGTCAAGACGAGGTTTGTGGGATGATTGCTGGGGATTTAGTGCCAAACAACGATAGAATTCACTTTACAGTGCGATGCCCATTTGTAGTTTGATGAGCGGGAAAGCAAACTAAAAGGGTGAGCCTGGGTAGAATTTCAAAACAGTGCGGATGCCACGAGTCCTTTTCCCAATCGCATTTTATCGAAAGCTTCCAATACTTTATAAGAATCCCTTGAGCATTAATATTTCTTGTTCATTTTAAAATTGTATAGAAACATGCCGGAATCACTCGCGTCTCTTGTTGAGCTTAAATCAATAGAAGATTAGAAACTCCAATCGAATACTAATAGTTTTAGTGTGGAATATTTTCATGTTACGTCAAATGTAATTTAAAATAAATGAAGCCATCTCTTCGCTTCAGGCCTTACTCGAATTGTCCGCAACCCAATCAATTACGTATAGTCACGAGTAACTCAACAACAATAAGTATGAAATGCACTCAACGATAAAAATGGAAGCACATGTCTTAATTGCCGAGTAACACCAATTCCACCTACCCATAACTTGATTATTTCTCCATGAACACTAGCTTGTGTTAGAAGCAATCAATCCCAGTTTGGGTCAGGGGTGAGAGACAGTAGGTATATATACCCTCCAAGCAGTAATGGGTTAAATGAAGTATAACCTCTTTCTATAACATGATGAGGAACACCATTTGTTTAAGAGAAATAGCGTTAGTTCAATGTGAAATGCATATGATACCAGGAGTTCATAATAACGGGGAAGTACGAAACTGGTTAAAAAGCCCGTAACAACAAAGTTTCGCCGTAAAGCTCAGCGGATTTAAACACCGCTTAACTCCCAAAGAAATAGTTACCCCAATTTTTAGCGCCCACGCGCATTAACTTCCACACTTCCGCTTTAGCACTATTTTTATCTTGTGATTTTGGGAGCGAAAATAGCTCGCGTCTGTGTCTGTCGGCGCGGTGGAAATTAAGCCTTGGCTAAGAAGTTTATCGATGGTTTCTTGTTTTCTACAAAACATTTAAACGATCGTCATTAATGTTTTGTTGTGATATGTGTGAGTGAGAATTCCGTGGTTACATTAAAACGGTATGAACAAATTTATTCCCAGTATCTTTAATATAAGAATTGCATCGTGTTTCTACGTCCACCATATCGCCATTTTTCATTTGGACCGAGATCCCAGCCAACGGAAGTTTTGGAACGAAAACCAAGGAGCATAGATACCACTACAATCTACTGTAAAGTCGTATGTCCATCAACAGGCTAATCCTTTCTATGCGCAACGACAAAATCTTGTTGTTCGCGATTTTTACCATTACCTCTATGGCTAGTTTCGTACTTTCCCCCGAAGGGGGGTTATTATGAACTCCTGATGATACTTATTTTTACTCTGATACTTATGAGAAGTGGGCGGGAATGTATGGACGTCCTGGATGCTTTTGGAGCGAAATGTTTATGTGATAATCATTTAATTGAATATCAATAATTCTTTTCTAGGCCAATCTGCCCCGTCAATTATAATGGAACCTTTTCCGCCTCGTATCAATCCGCGCCATAAACCGCGTCAACTTTCGCCCTTAGTTAGCTTTTGCATTTCATTTAACACGTTTAGATATGGATGCTAAAATTAACGTGGTCACCGCTATTAGATCGCTTTTACATGGATGCACCAACTACAAAGGTAAACTTAAATAGGTGGAATTTCAAAACAGTGCAGATTCCACGAGTCCTTTTCCCCAATCGCATTTTATCAAAAGTATCTTATATCAAAAGCTTCCAATACTAAATAAGAATCCCCTGAGCTTTAATATTTCTTGTTCATTTTATAATTGTATTTGAAACACGCCGGAATCACTCTTGTTGAGCTTAAATCAATAGAAGGTTAGAAACTCCAATCGAATACAAATAGTTTTAGCGTGGAATATTTTCATTTTACGTCAAATGTAATGGAAAATAAATGAAGCCATCGCTTCGCTTCAGGCCTAACTCGAATTGCCCGCAACCCAATCAATTAGGTATAGACACGAGTAACTCGACAACTATATGTATGAAATGCACTCAACGTTAAAAATGGAAGCACATGTGTTAATTGCCGAGTAACACCAATTTTTACTCTGATACTTATGAGATGTGGGCGGGAATGTATGGACGTCCTGGATGCTTTTGGAGCAAAATGTTTATGTGAAAATCATTTAATTGAATATCAGTAATTCTTTTCTAGGCCAATCTGCCCCGTCAATTATAATGGAACCTTTCCCGCCTCGAATCAATCCGCGCCATAAACCGCGTCAACTTTCGCCCTTAGTTAGCTTTTGCATTTCATTTAACTCGTTTAGATATGGATGCTCAAAAATAACGAGGTCACCGCTATTAGATCGCTTTTACACTAGACACTTTTAAACCGTTGTCAATCGTTTAGGAAAATTCAAAATGATAACATTTTTGTTTTATTTATTATTATTGTTACAAAAGGGTTAGGCCTTTCCAAAGTAAACTCTGCTTTAGCGCATTATGAGTTGTTCTTTTTTGCTAGCTAATATATATCCTAAAATTGTTCAGGCACCAACCAACCTCCCTACTGGTTAAAAAAGAGGTTATTGTTTTTATGTTGACGGCGAAAAATGTTGGATAAGCCATGAGCATTGAAAGAAAAGTTAATATAACCCAAATATGTAAATTGCTTATTTTACTGGTCCTTATAATAATTACGATTTTTAATACAAACAAATGTTTTTCGTTCGAGACATATTACGAGCCAAATTAGAAACTAACTCAACTTCAGCGTTATTCTTAGTTTAATTTACATATTAAAGTAGCTTCGTTTTAATTAGAAAAGTGCTTAAAAGCGGTACGGTATTGGCCCTTGGGACGTGCTTGAACCGCGAAAAATTCGATTAAACCCTGGAACGGATTCTCCCATATTTGAGATGAAGAAATAGCCGAAGCGACAAGTAGTTCTTCTTCTCAGGAACCAACTTTGAACTGCATGGAGAAAAGGACACGACTACGCTAGGGTTAGCTCTGGAAAGCCAGCAAGCCATATGGGTTTAACGTTTTTAGCAGCTGATGCCTTTTTTTAAGGATGACTGCCGGCATTGAACCGTGAAAAACGTTGGCAGCCACTAAAAGGAAACGTATAAATCAAATTTCTATACTTTTCCACGCCAGAAGCCGCCATCCGCCGAAACCAAGCCAACCCCTTGATACCACTTCCATGGCCTCTCAAGTTGCAACGTCTTACCAAGAAGTTATATCTAGTATCTCAGAGAGAAGGTATAAATTCGCCAGATTTCCAGCTTTATCTCCAGTCTAAACGTAGGTCCGGAGCCAATCCCCGTCTCTAAATTTTTAAAGTTCAGCTAGCAAGTCATCTTGCGACTTATTGCCACTTACCTAACGCCTTTACAATGCATAGAGGGGTGGTGGCTAGCCCCTATGCCACAGCTAACCGACAGCGCCCTATACTAACTATTACAACCAGCATCTCATTGGTTCTTGAAAACTCACGTCAGCGCGACGACGCGAGTGACGAAAATTACAGTCATATTTTCCTACTGAAGAGAGGCGAAATAGCCCGGCGCCTCCTTTTACGTCCCCCCTTGTATTTTGAAAGTGGGACTGGGACTATGGCGCGCGAATACAAAGGCATCTTATACCTTCTCTCTGAGATACTGATATAACTTCTTGGTCTTAACAAAGAGCAAGTGTCATGTGTGCGCCTTATTTTAGAAAACAAAGTTGAGTAAAGTATTTGGGTCGTGTGAAAAAGTTGGCGTATCTGGAAGTGGCCTAACCGTTTGGTTATATATCTCCGCTGGTGTACGGATTAAAGCGGTTATGGTTTCTACCGTTTTAGAAAGATTGCCACAGATCAGGAAAACTTTCGAAAGTTAGCGAACTTAAGCTTTTTCTGAATTGGCCCTCTAATGTAAGATTTGGCACAAAGATCTGTTTATTTGAAATCTTTCCATAAATTCAATGAAAGTCGGGGAATTTTAATAAAGTCCGTGAAAGTCAAAGTAAATAGAAGAAAACTTTTCAAGTCAAGAAATTTAAATCTGAAAACAGAACCTGTGGAACCAATGTTTAGGAACAGCGGATTTCGCATACGATATTTTTAGGCACCATGGAGAACATAAGCGGCAATATAGGCTTAAATGGGATGGGAAAAAAGCACTGAAAATGTCTAACCCCGTTATGTCGGGATCAGGCAAATATATTACTCCTAGATTACTTGGTTTATATCCGTTTGCAGCATAATCTCTTCTCCTTATTTCTTAAGAATTTACGATAGATCTTTTAGTCTTTCCTTTCTTAAGTTCAAGTGCAGTTGAGTTGAACCATGAACGTGGCGTCGTATTTTGTACGTGGGATGATCTAGACGGGACTGTATGTGTAAACCTTAGTAAATGATCCTGTTTTGGAACGGCAGCTAAAGTTTATATGAGCGCAATAAATTCTCACTCGTTTTTACGCTCGGGAAATTTCCAGTTTAAAAATTTCTAGCCCGCTCTTGAGTTCCAGTGATTTTGAGATCCACGAATTTTGTTGGATACAGCCCACAGGTAAATTTTAAACTGCATTGACAAACAGAACCAAAATATTTAAAATCAATATTTTTGGTCTAGGCCTAGTGCTGAATAAATAGTTTAAACTGGAAGTAAAAACTATTCGCTAAGGTGATGAGGGGGAAGGGTTCTGTTAAAGAGAGAGAATGAAATGCCCATATAATAATTTTTAAATGTTCCCGTATTGTTAAAATAATATTAAAGTCATCAACAAGTTGTTTTGGTAATTTTATATCAAGTATTTCATAAATTTCAAACATAAAGGCATGCTTAGCCTAACGTTAATAAAGAAACTCAAACCATTTATCAGACAGAATAAGTTTAGTTTCGAATTTTCGTTTTTTCAACTTCCCTGTAGAGTTTTTAGCAGTTTTTCTTTCATGATTGCGTAGCGCAGTTTCTATTGATATTATGGGTAGTTCCAGACATACAAACAGGCATAAATATGTCCCATTAGTATGACACTACCTAAATTTTGTAATGATAGAGACTTACATTCAGAGGACATTTTATTAGGCGCTACGCCTGGCGGGGGGCCTTATCAGCGCCCCCCAATCGTCTCTCATCACTGTTCCCAATGGAACCTGCGAAACCGCCGTCAAGGCACACGGGCCCGGCCAGCGGCCGCGACTAACGCCCCGTGAGCAGGTGACGAGAGCACTACACCATCAGCGGCGAGCCCAGCCAGGAGGTGGTCGATGACAAGGAAGAACTAAGGCAGCAGAAGGCTCGAGGGGACGGGGGAGTTCCCTCCAAGCACAGCAGTGCCATACGGTCCAGGAATGGATCCGTGGCCCCAGAGGGTTGCCAAGAGCTGGGGATGAGCCATAGCAACACCTGGACGGGGCGAGGTGGCCGAGCAAAAAGTTCGCGGAACGGGGCAGGGAAAGGTCCGAACCCAAGGAACCATTCTAACCGGCACACCGAAATCAGGCCCCCTCCGTCACGACTAGGCCTTTTGCTCTGTTCCAACGGGACGACGACCCCGAGGGAGCGGGAGAGGGAGATAGAGACTTACAGCTCGAGCTAGTTCAAGAACGACAAGCGAGAATTGACTATACTCTGTTAATTTTTCAGTCCATCTTCCTATTTAGTCTCTACTAAGCATTTGACAACGTCTCACCAGGCGTCGCTTTACGAGTATCTATGATGTTTCACCTCCACCACTTCATGACAAGCTCTCAATAACCAGTGACAAACTTATGGAACATATCTTACGAGCGTCCGGTCGTAAACCAGTTTATTAAATGTTTGGACTGAAGCTTTTAATTCTCGTAGTTCATTAATTTTTATGAAAATTGAAGGTGGTCCAGTATAAAAAATTCTTGGAAACTTCAGTTGTAATTTTTATTTTCAGATATATTGGTTTTTGATGAATTTAACGTAATAAAATAATATCTAAGCACGTTCATATGGGATAGGAAAACTATTCGCCCTAGCTTCACGAATATAACCGTACGATGCACGAGCTAGTACATCAAAATTACTTGAAATATCGCAGAACTTGGTTATTTAGAAAAAAACCAATTTCCTATAAGAATTTATTTATTCTTCTACGTGTTTCAGAAAGTTGTTTCTTTGTTTTTTATTCATACAAACAAATTACTTAATTTGATCAATCTTCATATTTGATATGAGTAGCACTATTAAAGAAGTGGTTTGCTTGAGTTCCTTAAGGTTGCCATTAAGTCCGTTAATATCTTTTTAAATGAACAGTTCGATAAAAGAGCAGGATTAGGAGTGTATTTTTTTATACGTGAGTTTTGAAGCTATTAATATTTTGGTAGAGACCAATTCGATATCGTCGTGGGGGGAGGAAGAACTGGGGGGCGAGGCCGGAGATGAGAGGGATCTTTTCGTAGATGGAATTTGAAGAGGGTCTCATCGAACCAACGATAACCCTTGAACAAAAGACGCCTTTTCCATCTTTTCCCACGTTCGTGCCATTCTTAACTAGACGCCGCTCTTCGTTGCCATGGCAATTGCATCACTCCCACTCCTCGTTATTTCTATTTTGAAGCAGAGAGAACAATTTTACGAGAAGCAATAAGAGTGTATATAAATTTTCGCTTTACTTTGAGGCAAGATGACGAAAACAAAAACAACTAACTGAGAAATAATGGAATAACACCCGTAGTTTGGATTGTTGATAATCTATATTCAATTGAAAGAAAACGTTTGTTACTTTGTTGGACGTTTTGTTAAATATTTTTACCTCTCCGAGTGACGTATGTCACGGAGAGGTTCTGTAACGATCGTGTGTGTCTGTTTGTTTGTTTGTTTGTTTGTTTGTTTGTGTGTGTGTTTGTGTGTCTGTTGTTACACCCACGTGACCGCGTTCGCAATTTCCAAATCGGAGCAAACGTGTTCGCCATTTCCGAACTGCATTCACAGTCACGGAAATAGCTCCTCTACTTGAGTTCTCACACCACCATCTTCTGGTGTTTGTCCATTCCACACGGACACCAAACTGTACATACGGGCTTCTAATCACCATTATCTTCTGGTCCTCGTCCATTCCACTTGGACACCAGTCTGTACATACTAGCTTCTAATCACCACCATCTTCTGGTCTTCGTCCATTCCACTTGGACACCAGTCTGTACATACTGGCTTCTAATCACCACCATCTTCTGGTCTTCGTCCATCCCACTTGGACACCAGTCTGTACACCTGGCTTCTACACCACCATCTTCTGGTCTTGGTTTTTGTCCATCCCACATGGACACCAGTCTGCACACCTGGCTTCTACTCCATCGTCCTCGTTGAGTTTAAGACATTCGCGGCGATCAGCTAGGGTTACGAGAAACGTCTAGCCTCCCTAGGGTGGGTTGTCCACGATAGGTTTTCGCAATTGCGGTTGTTCTTGCTTTTAGCTGTAGTTCGACACCCTTATATACTACCTATTTGATTAAGGCGAAGCAACCGGCGTATGCTTCATTTCAAACGCCAATATTAGTCAAGTCTCTCAAGAATGTTTAATTGTTCTTTTTTAAAACGATGTAAGGTTCAATAAGGCGAATAACTAACGAAGAAAATATTAAATATTAATTATATTTATTTTAATATTTAAGATAATCTTGTTTCTCAATTCAAAATTAATACGGAAAGAGTTAAAAAGCAGTCTATGTTTTTGTCTGTGTGTGTCCGTCCGTTGTTACAGTAGTGCGCTGCGTTAGAAGTTCGTTTTGTTTTGATGTGTATAGAAATCCTACTGAACCATAATATTCCCTTTATCCTTAATATAAAGTGAAAATGTGGAAATATTTTTCGTAATTATGATGCATTTAGTACTTTTGTAGCTTTAAAGCTCTATTTCATTTTGATATTCCAAAGATTTTTTTTAATATTATTATTTAAAATGGATGTTTATATATTACTTAAGCTATACTACATCTGTTTATAGCATAATCCTTTCTAAAGTGAATACAAGCATAACGTTACTATGTTGGTCAAATGAACTTTTATTAGTCAATAGGCCTAGTGAACCAAAAAGTAAACGCTTGAGTTTGGTTTTCGTTTCTGTAATGCAGAGACATTAACGGTTCAGAGTGAGCCGAAAATTAAATACACTTATAAATAATTAGGCTTAGATTTTATGGTCATGGTGGAAATCTGGGCCGCGTTCAGCAGAGCTCAGCGCTGTTAGCAGTGTCCTACATAACGGGATTTTGATTTTGAATTTTGACGTCACGGCGCATAGCGCTGAGCTAGCGCGGTCTTCAAAGAAAATAGTCGGCTTTTTGGATAACGTGACGTAAAACGCGTAGTTCTCAGCTTGGCGAAAAGACCATGGAGGAGTTAATACAAATAGCTCTATGGGACTATAGCTATTTAATTGGCGTGAAACCAGTTGATCACGCGAGAATTTTAAGAGATATGTTAGTTTAATTATAAAAGTTGTTAGCTATCTCTATAAAAATGTTATCATACAATTTTTGTTAAGCCTTGGTACCTTGCACGCTTTATTGCGCTAGCGTCATTTATAAAACGCCGATGACCGGAGAAAAGCTATGACGACAGACCTCACCGGTAAACATTTCCAAAATCCGCTGTCTTTTTTGGTGAGCTCTGCTGAACGCAGCCCAGACCAGTGAAAGGTCTGATCGTAATCGGATAATAGCTTCGTGTTTTCATGCTTTTTATGGTACGCATTTACTTTCAGTGTGTGTAGCCACAAATAAGCTTTGGTGTTATGTAACGTTAACAGTCATGTTGACAAACTAAGAAAATCGTTGAGATGAAACGAGAGGATAGTGTTTACATGGCAACCCTGTTGTGAATATGGCTTTGAACATAGAGGGCATACAGTTGAGGAGTAGAAAATCGGGCCTTTACAAACACGTAAAGGTAATATCCCTCCAAAGTTTTATCTCTTCATTTCCCGTTTTTACCCCATCGAATGATTTTAATGTGTAAAAGTATATCATTATTGGATGTAAAATGTCGTCTGATTTACAGTATATTTGCTATGCTTTGTATACTGCTTTAATATTTCATAAATTTTAACTTAAGAAACATTTCCATATCTGGGTAAATAAGTTTGTAAGTAGTCGTCTTGACTCGGAGAGGTAATATTTTGGTTTTCCCAACTTGTTAATTTATGAAACGATAATGACTTTTATGTTATTTTATTATCGTTTGTATGTCTCTTTCATTCTCCCTTTAACCCCGCTACTTTCTACTCCTCGTGTTTTTGTTCTCGTTTGCTGTAGAAGGAGGCAGCACTCTCTTTTGGTTTTGATGGGTTGCGGCGTTGAGTGAGAGAGAAAGCGTAGGCTCAAATATGCTCTTGATAAGGAGGGCAATTTCGTGGCTGTCACTTTGGCGGGAGAACCACTCAACTGAATTATATATTATACATCTACGGAAGGGAAAATTCCAGACTCTCTAATCGTTATTCCTGGCAATGTCGACAACACCGTCTCGCGCACGGTGTTTCATCATTTATATTACTCTAAGCTACCTAAAGTTTAGTTGAGAAGAAGGTTTTTATTATGGTGACCAGAAATGTAGTAGCGTTTGTACTAGGGATGTGCCAGCCTTCAAGTTTCGGTTTCGAGTCGAGTCTCGAGTATCGAAAATTTTTCTTGTCGAATATCGAGTAAATTGAAAATTGGTTTCGAGTATTTATGGAGAAATTGGAAAATTAGTTTCGACTCTCGAGTGCTCGAATCGAGTAGTTGGAAAACTTGTTTCGAGTACTTATTGAGTAATTGGGAATTATTTTCAAGTATTTCCACATTTTCTGTTAATTTATGGCTTGTATTATACACATTTAGAGTAATCTTGCTCATCAACTACTTTAAACAATTCTCAAAGGGTTTTAGTTTTGTTCCTTTCAATTTGACAATCAAATTACGTTATCCTCTATGACTTTAAACTTTCGGTCTATAATCGGTTTACCTTAGCAAAAGTAATTAGCAGGAGATCTTGATGAGCCCCTTTTCATATTAGTTATGTCTAGGATGAATTAACTTGCTTAATAATTATAGCGGAACTCTCCTCAGTATTTGTTTAAGTTTGTCCGTTAGCGTAATTACGTCGATGGTATTTTGTGTAATTCAATTTGCACTCGGGACAAACGTCGTCAATCACGCGTTATTATGGTTCTATTAAGTTCCTTAAAAGACTACCTTGAATAAATGCTCCTTAATGATATTGATTCGCCCAAGTAAACACTTGCCACCATCCAAGTTCCGGGCCATTTCCAAACATACGTCTTTGACGTACATTAACATCCATATGTGACAGCTTGCGTTCACCAACACCCTCTCTACCCCAACCCCCATCCTCCCTCCTTGTCTATATTTCCCCATTCTGTAACTAAATATTGATGTTGAAACCATTTATTCACTGTGTCACCGTACTAATATACGTCCCCGAAAATTACTATTTGCATTTCAGTTCAAAGTATAAACTAGCATTCCCAAAGTTAATTTCAAAGTTGCAAACTTTTAAGTGTGGTTGGACAATAGCGTCCCTTCTCTCGCGCTCAATCTCTCTTTTTTATTAAAAAATAACTATAACGTATTCAAATAAATAAGTAGGAACTTAGTCGACTCGGAGAGTTAACATTTTGGTTTACCAACTTGCTTCATTCAGGGTTCAAAGTAACCCGGTTTCTTTTTATAAAAAAACAAAATTGTGTTTTGAGGGATAAAATAAAATTCCGAAGAAACTGGAACCTTAAAAATATATTTTTTTCTTTCCACCGTTAGTAAAATTGTCACTAGTAAAAAAAGACAAGGCGTAGAAATAAACAAACTTTATTCAAAACTAACTCTTGAAAATTGACATTTAAAAAAACGGTATAGTCCTGGTGCTTATTGAAGTAACGCTGCCGCTACGGCGCTCGCTCATTTTCGGCGGCGAAACCTAGCGCCATTTTCGGAGGTGCAACGCTGCCAGACAGGGTGTGAAATGAGGATTTTTTAAACTGGACATTAGGCCAGTGATCCCCCTGGCCTGGAATAAATAAACTGGTCAAATATTTTCCCCCTTCGTTTACCCAAACTTTATTCAAATTTAACATATGCCTGGAACTAATCGAGACGGCTGAGACGGACCCAAGAAATGTAATTCCAGATAGAGTTACAGCCTTCTATTTTCTGAAGCACATTTTAGCTTTATCCCTAAGTTTTAACTACTTTGTTTCATGGATTACGTGTTTTGTCGATGGCGTTGTATCGCTACGATACAGGTGGCTAGACACTGTATACGGATTTTTGGATAGTTTTGATTTATTTTCTGTACACCATTCTTCAATATGGCGGATTTAGACGAAAGTCTTCATAGTTAACTGTAGGATATGAGGATATTATGGGAGTTATCGGGTCAAATATATAAGAACGCCGTTATACATTTTGGCTGTTGCAGATTTCCATGAAAACCTTCACCGCTTTACTATAAAAGTTGGTTGAAACTCATTGAAGAAATTATGACTGTAGGATTCAAATTGGTTTCTTGTTAAACTAGGCTATATTGAACTTTCCGAGAAAATAAAGGATTTTGGGAAATATATGTAACTTTTTAGTGGGAATGTGTTTAGTCATTAGAGATCAAATGCGACCAATCGACCAATTGAATTTTTCCTTAGAACAAGTCGTCCCACACGCAAAGGGGTACACGTGTTATTTGGTTTCTAAACATCAGACTAGGCTTGGTGAAAAATATAGAATATTTTATGAAATTACAGTTCAATAGACACAAAAATATAAAATTTTATTGAAATTATGGGAGCACCGCGATCCCTGTTAAAGTCAACAGCAATTGGTGAATACTTTTGGAGGACAAACACCCTTTTCTCTGCAATGCCAATCATGTTCTATTTTTCCTGTTCACAATTTATGCCTAGATGAACTCCCGAACTACTTTGGTACTCAATCAACTGAGATGAGTTTTAATAAAGCTCAAATTTCCTGCGAGAGGTGGCACTAGCTTAAAGATTTATGTTAATAATCGTGACGTTCGCGGATCCCATTGCCCTCTACATTATGGAAGCTAGCGTCCGAGACTCCTTTGATGTCGATATAGAAACCATCTAGAGAGGTTTATCGAAGACGTAGTTTCGAAAAAGTTGAGCCAGCCTTTTAGTCATTGCCCTTGTATTTATGTTTGACTTGAAGTTAACATTCAGGAAAATATCTTACGTTTAGACCGTTCTATGTAAAGGTACACGTTTAGGGGTCAGTTTCTTAAACTCTCAACTCAGACTACGCAAAGAAACCTGTAAATCCCGGGTAAGTAATTTCTAAGTGTGTGTGAAATGCAGGGGAATCTGAAGGAATTATAAAATTGCCATAAATTCAATGCTAGGTAATTTTGAACTAGTTTGTTAATTTAAAATTAATACCAGCAAAGAGGGTATAAAGAGGGGGAGTAGAAGGCTATGAAAGTTATAATCAAAGCGCTCATATTTCTCCGCCCTCTAATGAAATACGGTGAACAGGATATAAGAGGAAAATATAACAAATAGAAAGGAAAAGCGAGAACAGAAAAAAATGTATTGCCAAAGCTACTAACTTCAACTCCCGCTCTTCATACCAGGGTTGTTTGATTTAAATCACTGATTTAAATCATGATTTAAATCAAGAGATTTTTTTAAAAAAAATCATTTGATTAAAATCAAGAATATATTTTTATTTTTAAAAAATGTTTTCTAAGATTCCAAGAAGTAGTTTAAGAAACTCGAGAAGAAACTTAACTAGAAAAGACCTAAAATTAAAAATAATCATGGTTTTGGTATATTTCAATGTAAGTTTTTCCCAGAACTCCAGTTTGTCTTGCTGGAAAGGCTAGGAAATGAAATAGCGGTCAAGCTAGACTTTTTATACAAGCATTTGAATAGTAATAATATCCAATAGCTGCTTAAATGTCATGATTATATTGCTTTTGGTTAATTTTGACTCAAAAGTTTTCATGTTGGTAATTTACTATCTATTAGTTCAATAAAAATCAAAAAAATCAAATAAATTAATTAAAACCAAAAAAATCAAATAAATCAATTAAAATCAAAAAAATCCGATTTAAATAAAAAAAAATCGATTTTTTTGATTTTTTTGAAAAAATCAAAAAATTCAACAACCCTGCTTCATACCCTCTTTGGTACCAGCGTTAACTAGTATTTTTTTAGTTTTTTACAAAAACTATTTTTATACACGATGTGAATTTTTATTAATGAACATGCAACGTAAAAATTAAAAAAAGCTTTTACCTAAAATCATATTGGTCTAAACCACCTCTTTTTAACGAAGTTGGTCAGTTGGGTGAGAGGTTCTGTTTGTATGAGCAGTGTGTAGTTGGGAACTAGACTCGGAGAGAAAGGTAGCGTACGGTGCCTGGTTGCCGGCGCACTTCAGCTTCGATCCGAAACCATCCATTCCGGTATTCGGGGCTTCAGAAGTAATAGTCTTACAACGTGACTCTTAGCAGACGGTC